>NC_092339.1:195556666-195871388 GCF_046630445.1 Rutidosis leptorrhynchoides
GCTTGGTAACTAATATTTACAGCGGTATTGTAAACGCGAATCCTGTTGATAGATCTATCGGGCCTGACAACCCCAACCGGACTGGACGACCAGTATTCAACGGTTGCACAGTACTTCGTTTCGTGACTACACTTGGTACGGTGTAGTAAGATTTCATAATAAAGGGAATATGCGACGTGATTAAATGTTAAGTATGGTTACCAAGTGCTCAACCACTTAGAATATTTTTATTAAACTGTTTATATATGAAATCTTGTGGTCTATATATATATTGCTGCCGGCACTAAACCTATATCTCACCAACTTTATGTTGACGTTTTAAACATGTTTATTCTCAGGTGATAATTAGAAGTTTCCGCTGCATTATGTTGAATTTGAGCAGGATCTTGCGTACGCATATTTGTGTCAAAAATAAAACTGCATACCCGAGGATTTGTGTTGTAAAATATACTAGAAATCGTGTTGTTATCATTATTTGTAAAGTTTGTAAGTCGAAGATTATCGCTAAACGATAATCATCTTTCTATCGTCTAAAGCTTGTATCAAAAATAAGATTTGTGGTTTGTAATGTAAAATATATGCAGTTTTCTTTTAAAAATGTCTCATATAGAGGTCAATACCTCGCAATGAAATCATACGTTATCTAACTCGTTCTTAGGGTTAAGGACGGGTTATGACATGTGGTATCAGAGCGGTGGTCTTAGCGAACCAGGTTTGCATTAGTGTGTCTAACTGATAAGTCGTTAGGATACATTAGTAAGTCTGGACTTTGACCGGGTCTGATTTCAAAAACCATTGCTTATCACTGTTGGTTAAAATTTATATGTAAATATTATGTAGTACTAATGAGTTAGTTGTGGTGTGATAGATGTCGGGCTCAAAACTTATTATCACATTCAGCGACTACGAATCAGAATCTTCAGATGGTGTTCCAGTCATTAACCTATCCGATGACGAAAATAATATCTTTGGGGAAGACTCACAAATTTCGGATGAACCAACTATAGAAAATCTGGAAAGTGAACCCGAGGAGGAAAGTGAACCCGAGGAAATTACGAAAGACAAGTTCGAACAAGGAAAGAAACGAAAAGCTAATGAATTAGAAAATTCAAATCCCGAGTTTAGGGAGGATGATGTGGCACCAACTCCACTAAACACTACCACCCTTATTCCCGCTATTCCTATTCGTGCTGTCCCGGCATCTAGTTCTTCAGCCCCACCGCCAAAATATAGGCAGACAGCTAGGATAAGCGTTAGGCCATTCATTGGAACTAAACGTCCTAGAAAATAGACCAAACGATGCGCTGCCGTATTAAACTATGGGATCATATAATGTTTTGTATAATATTATTAGTGTGGTTTGCTTAATGTTCGATGTAAGATAAGTATATGTAAAATAGTGAAGTGTGAAATGCAATAATTTTCCATGGTTAAGTATTATTTAGATTGTAGTAATTGGTTCGGTACTAAGCTATTAAGTATGAACATTAACGGGTAGGTACTACCCTAGATATAATTATAAAACGCTAATAAGAAGAAAAGGCTTTTATAATAATACCTGGTTCATATTATTAATAAGCTATAATGTACTGTAAATATACACTACATCTATAATATTCCATGTGAATAATTATTTTCTTTTCATTCTTATAGAAGAATATGGCGCGATTGAACCGAATGACGGAACAAGAAATCCAGGAACTCATCAATCAGCGAGTGAACGACAGAATGTTATGGGTCGAGGCTGCAAGAGGTGCTGCAGTTAACCCAAATCCTCGTGTGGGGTGCACTTACAAAACTTTTCAAGCTTGCAAGCCCTCATCATTCAGTGGAACAGAAGGACCGATCGGTTTAACCCGATGGATAGAAAAGATGTAAACTGTGTTCAAAATCAGTGGTTGTGTTGAAAAGGACATGACCAAATACGCATCGTGCACTTTACAAGATAGTGCACTCACGTGGTGGAAAAATTATGTGAAGGCTGTAGGAGGAGATGTAGCTTATGATACTCCGTGGGAAGAATTCAAAACAATGTTAATCAATGAATATTGTCCAAGGAACGAGGTTAGGAAGTTGGAAGATGAGTTACGAAGTCTGAAGGTTATTGGTACTGAAATCACCAACTACAATCAGCGATTCATGGAATTAGTTTTGCTATGTCCTGAATTGGTTCCAACCGAAGAACGGAAGATTGAAATGTACAAAGATGGTTTGCCCAAAAAGGTCAAGGCAAATGTTACAGCATCGAAACCTAAGACAATTCATGAAGCTATAACCATGGCAAACGAGCTAATGGATCAGGTCATTTTGGATAAGAAAGCATTCAATACTGATGTGAAGGTATCAGGTAACAAGAGAAAGTGGAATGGAAGCTATGATCGAGGTAATCAACAACAAACTTTTAAGAAACAAGAAACCCCGAAAGGTGCGGGTAGTGGTTCAGGTTTTGGTTACAAAGGACAAAGTCCTTTATGCAACCGATGTCACAAACATCACTTTGGTTACTGTAGTGTGGTATGCAACAAATGTAATCGACAGGGTCATCTTGCTGAAGATTGTAGGGCTCTCGTTACGAATACAAATGGTGCCAAGACTCCTGCCACCAACGCAAATAGAACTGCTTTGGCTACCATTACTTGTTTTGGGTGTGGAAAACAAGGCCACTATAAGAGCCAGTGCCCGAATCCAGAGAAGAATATCGGACCTGCACGTGGAAGAGCATTTGTTATTAATGCTAAAGAGGCATGTGAAGACCCGGAGCTTGTTACGGGTACGTTTACCATTAATAACTTATCCGCATCTATTATATTTGATACTGGTGCTGATAGAAGTTACGTGTGTAGAGACTTTCACGCTAAATTGAATTGTTCATCATTACCTCTCGATGCTAAGTACATGATTGAGTTAGCTAATGGTAAACTAATTAAAGCCGATAAAATTTGCCGTGATTGTAAAATAAATTTAGCCGGAGAAACGTTTAAAATTGACTTGATACCCGTAGAATTAGGAAGTTTTGATGTAATAGTCGGCATGGACTGGATGTCCAAAATAGGAGCTGAAGTTGTGTGCGCCAAGAAGGCAATTCGCATTCCTCGTAAGGATAAAACGCCAGTAATGATTTATGGAGAGAAGGGTAACTCAAAGCTAAAACTCATTAGTTATTTGAAAGCTCAAAAGTGCTTGAAGAAAGGGTGCTATGCTATCTTAGCACATGTTAATAAAGTCGAAACAAAGGAAAAAGTGAAGAGCATCAATGACGTGCCTGTGGCAAGAGATTTTCCTGAAGTCTTTCCGGAAAAGTTGCCGGGATTACCTCCATTTAGATCTGTAGAATTTCAAATAGATTTAGTACCAGGAGCTGCACCAGTGGCTCGTGCTCCATATAGACTTGCACCGTCCGAGTTAAAAGAACTTCAGAGTCAGTTAAAAGAATTACTGGATCATGGATTCATACGACCAAGTACTTCACCGTGGGGAGCTCCGATTCTATTTGTTAAAAAGAAAGATGGATCTTTTAGGATGTGTATAGATTATCGTGAATTAAATAAGTTAACTATCAAGAATCGGTATCCACTACCGAGAATTGACGACTTATTTGATCAACTCCAAGGATCATGTGTGTACTCAAAAATTGACTTAAGGTCGGGCTATCATCAATTACGTGTCAAAGAAGAAGATATACCGAAAACTGCTTTTCGGACACGTTATGGTCATTACGAATTTTTGGTTATGCCGTTTGGATTGACGAATGCGCCAGCTGTATTCATGGACCTCATGAATCGAGTTTGTAGTCCGTATTTAGATAAGTTTGTTATCGTTTTCATTAATGATATTCTTATCTATTCCAAGAGTGAGCAAGAGCATGAAGAGCATTTAAGGTTGATATTAGAGTTGTTGAGAAAAGAACAACTATATGCTAAATTTTCTAAGTGTGCTTTTTGGTTGAAAGAAGTTCAATTTCTTGGCCACGTTGTTAGTAGCAAAGGAATTCAGGTTGATCCAGCAAAAACTGAAGCCATTGAAAAATGGGAGACTCCTAAGACACTAACGCAGATACGTCAATTTTTGGGTTTAGCCGGTTATTATAGAAGGTTTATTCAAGATTTTTCCCGAATAGCTAAGCCGTTGACAGCGTTAACGCAAAAAGGGAAGAAATATGAATGGACTTCTGAGCAGGAGAGTGCATTTCAATTACTAAAGAAGAAGTTAACTACGGTGCCTATTTTATCGTTACCAGAAGGGAACGATGATTTTGAAATATATTGTGACGCTTCACGACAAGGTTTTGGTTGCGTTCTTATGCAACGAAAGAAAGTTATTGCATACGCATCCCGACAATTGAAGATTCACGAGCGGAATTATACGACGCATGATCTAGAACTGGGAGCAGTCGTGTTTGCATTGAAGATATGGAGACACTACTTGTATGGGGTTAAATGCACTGTGTTTACTGATCATAAAAGCCTTCAACATATTTTTGATCAGAAACAGCTGAACATGAGACAACGTAGGTGGGTCGAGTTAATAAACGACTATGATTGTGAAATTCGTTATCATCCCGGGAAGGCGAACGTGGTGGCCGATGCTTTAAGCAGAAAGGAACGAGAACCAATTCGAGTACGAGCGATGAACATAAAAATTCGCATGAATCTCAACTCACAAATCAAAGAAGTTCAACGAGAAGCACTTACTAAAGAAAATATAGGAAATGAAATAATGAAGAAGTATGAGAAGCAACTCGTTATGCGGGAAGATGGAATTCGATATTTTGCAAATCGTATTTGGGTACCGAAGTTGGGTGGATTAAGGAAGTTGATATTAAATGAGGCACATAAGACAAGATACTCGATACATCCTGGAGTTGGAAAGATGTACCAAGATCTTAAGACACATTATTGGTGGCCTAATTTAAAGACAGACGTTGCAACATATGTTGGGGAATGTTTAACTTGTTCCAAAGTCAAAGCTGAACACCAGAAGCCGTCAGGGTTACTTCAACAACCAGAAATCCCAGAATGGAAATGGGATGGTATTACCATGGATTTCATCACGAAGTTACCAAAGACTGCCTGGGGATACGACACCATTTGGGTGATTGTTGATCGTCTCACCAAGTCTGCACACTTCTTGCCTATAAAGGAAACGGATAGAATGGAGAAACTATTACGATTGTATATAAAGGAAGTTGTTTCAAGGCATGGAATACCTATTTCCATTATATCCGATCGTGATAGTAGATTTACATCAAAGTTCTGGCAATCACTACAGGAGGCCCTAGGAACTCGTTTGGATATGAGTACCGCGTATCATCCGCAAACCGACGGGCAGAGTGAAAGAACGATTCAGACTCTTGAAGACATGCTCAGGGCATGTGTGATCGATTTTGGAAACGGATGGGATAAATATCTACCATTAGCAGAATTCTCGTATAATAATAGTTATCATGCGAGCATTAAAGCTGCGCCATTCGAAGCATTGTACGGAAGGAAGTGTAGATCTCCTATTTGTTGGAATGAAGTAGGAGATCGACAATTAACTGGTCCCGAGATCATACACGAAATGACTGAGAAGATAGTACAAATCAAGGAGAGATTGAAAACAGCCCGTAGTCGCCAAAAGAGCTACGCCGATGTTCGAAGGAAACCATTAGAGTTTCAGATCGGTGACATGGTTATGTTAAAGGTGTCACCTTGGAAAGGTGTAATACGTTTTGGAAAAAGGGGTAAACTAAACCCAAGGTATGTAGGCCCGTTCAAGATCATCGAACGCATTGGACCGGTAGCTTATCGACTCGAGTTACCGCAACAACTCGCCGGAGTACATAATACCTTTCACGTCTCAAACCTTAAGAAGTGTCTTGCAAAGGAAGACCTCACCATTCCTCTTGAAGAAATCCATGTCGACGAGAAACTACAATTCATCGAAGAACCAATCGAAATCATGGATCGTGAAGTTAAACGGCTCAAGCAGAGCAACATACCGATCGTTAAGGTTTGTTGGAATGCTCGAAGGGGTCCCGAGTTTACTTGGGAACGAGAGGATCAAATGAAACAAAAATATCCACACTTGTTTTCCGATGACGCAAAATAGGTACAATTTTAAAATTTCGGGACGAAATTTATTTAACGGGTAGGTACTGTAATGACCCGCACTTTTTCGATCGTTCTATACTTATAAGATTAATATTTATATAAATTAAACCTTACCAACATGATAAGCAATCCAAATTGTTAAGATTTATGTTTTTGAAAAGAGTTTTACACAACGTTTGACCGTCTAGTTTGACCGATGATATCACGAACTATACAATATATGATAATTATACATACATATTTAACATGATCTAAGGATGTTTTAATATCTCATTTTGTATTAATAACAAAAAGTCATAAGTATATTTTGAAACTACTAACTTAAGTTTTCAAAACAATAACCATACGTAACGTTATTTGACATAAATACTGATGATTTATAATGTTTATACATATATCGTATAAGTAATGTATTTAATCATTTTTAAAGGGCTTTTATACATAAAACAATATAAGTATATTTACAAAAGATAGTTATATTTGAATTCTCGTTCCGTTTCCTCAATAATCCTATACGTATATCTAGGGTACTATACACAGCTTCTAGAAGTATTTACTATTGGTATATACCAATAGAAATCTTCAATTATTGGAATAATATGTCATTCATGACATAATAAATTTTAACTTATCTTAGATATTTTCACTAAAAACCAAATTTTCAAGCCTATAAATAAGCACCATTTCTAACTCATTTTTACACATTCATTTTCCAAATTTTACTTCCAATTTTCACACACTTACAAGAACTCTCTCAACTTTTATTTTACTACTTCTTTCCAGCAACTTTACATTTTAAACTTGAGGTAAAAACTCTACTTCAACTCTTTTTCAATTCATATATTTATAGCTATATATATAAGAGTTTATAAACTAGAACATAGTTTGAATGATTTCAAACTTGTTCGCAAACTAAATAGATCCTTCTAACTTAACTTTTAAAATACTTCAAGACCTGTAATATAACTTAAAAATATGCTAATTTAACAAGGTATAACTTGGTTTTTCAAAGAACACCTTAAAAACTGTTTTTATGACGTCGGAGTGCAACCGGGGGCTGTTTTGGGTTGGATAATTAAAAACCATCTTAAACTTTGAATTGGAGGTTTGTTTTCTGGAAAAATGATTTTTACTATGAATATGATAACACATAAAAATTTCATGATTTAACTCAAAGTATAAGTATTTTTAGAAAAATAATCATTTAAGGTTGTTTACATGATGGAAAATGATTAACTTCATAAGTTTCACTAAAGTTTGACCTATGACCTGTGATTTCGAATACAAACTAAGGTATTTACAGTTCATAGTCTTAAAGAGGGACTCGATCCAAGGAAGTGGCAAGTTGAATCAACGAAAACGGAGTTGTAACGAAGAAACTATGACCAAAACGAGATCGGATATCTAAGACTAGTTTGGCTACGAAAATAATTGGAGAAAATTAAATAAATCACATCTTTTTAAAATAACATGATATTTTATATATATGTACTAATAATTTAATTTTATATGGTTCAGGATCACCCGTAAACAATACGAGAAGATTAATCATAAGATCCCATGATTGTACGCAACACGTCATTTGACAACACCGGTACTTTATGTACGCAACACGTCATTCGACAACACCGGTACCATGGGTCAAGATTAATCTCGACCAATACATATACGATGGGGGTTTTTATTTATTTCATTGGGGGTTTATTAAACACCTAAAAATGAACCATTAAAATTGAATTACTAACATCGGACTGCTAACTACGGACTAAGAAATTATTAAAACTATTAAAAGTATAAAAAGTATATATATGTGACGATTGTTTAAAATAGAAATATATTGATAAACTATATATGGATAGGTTCGTGATATCAATCGGAGACCAAGTCGAAATTACATATCTTCAAGACGAAAGTGAGTATATAGTCCCACTTTTAAACTCTAAATATTTCGGGATGAGAATACATGTATTTTATGTTTTACGTTATGGACACAAGTAACTGAAAATATATTCTACGTTGAGTTGTACCACTGGCATACTTCCCTGTAGCTTGGTAACTAATATTTACAGCGGTATTGTAAACGCGAATCCTGTTGATAGATCTATCGGGCCTGACAACCCCAACCGGACTGGACGACCAGTATTCAACGGTTGCACAGTACTTCGTTTCGTGACTACACTTGGTACGGTGTAGTAAGATTTCATAATAAAGGGAATATGCGACGTGATTAAATGTTAAGTATGGTTACCAAGTGCTCAACCACTTAGAATATTTTTATTAAACTGTTTATATATGAAATCTTGTGGTCTATATATATATTGCTGCCGGCACTAAACCTATATCTCACCAACTTTATGTTGACGTTTTAAACATGTTTATTCTCAGGTGATAATTAGAAGTTTCCGCTGCATTATGTTGAATTTGAGCAGGATCTTGCGTACGCATATTTGTGTCAAAAATAAAACTGCATACCCGAGGATTTGTGTTGTAAAATATACTAGAAATCGTGTTGTTATCATTATTTGTAAAGTTTGTAAGTCGAAGATTATCGCTAAACGATAATCATCTTTCTATCGTCTAAAGCTTGTATCAAAAATAAGATTTGTGGTTTGTAATGTAAAATATATGCAGTTTTCTTTTAAAAATGTCTCATATAGAGGTCAATACCTCGCAATGAAATCATACGTTATCTAACTCGTTCTTAGGGTTAAGGACGGGTTATGACAGTATTTTACATAATTCAGTGTTATCATTTTCATTACCCGAGGCACGACGTTCTCTAGAAGCAACTCGATTCATACCTATGTCTTCTTCTTCTTCTTCATCTTCCTCCTCCCTCACTTCATCTGTCTTGGGGGTATCATCAATAATTTTCTGAGTAGTAAAGGTAAGCTGCGAATAAACTGATGAACGCATGGCGGTAAGCGGAGTAATTTCTGCAAAAGTTTAAAAGTCACAGTGGTTAATTGGATAGATAAAGGAGGGCATCTTATTAAGAATATGTAGAAAAAGTAAATGCTTACTCTTCCTCCTAGCAAGAACACAGGAATAACCTTGTGTGATATCCCAATCTTGGCTTACGGATGTCAGCGAAAGCATGTGTTCCCCATATTTAATGTCATTGATTTGTTCAGTTTTAATCTTCTTAAACAAAATGTTTTCCTTGGTAACAAGTTTTGGAAAGGTAACTGATATGGTATGCAAGTGTTTGCGCCACACTCGAGTAGCTGCTTATTGGTCATCAATTGAATCTTCATTAATAAAGATAAATGAAGCATACCCGTTATCGCCGGAATGATCAAGTGCAGGTTTCAGAAATCCATGAACTTTATTGAATGTGAACCAACCTTTTTCATGGCATGCTATACGTACCAAATGGCAAAATATTCGAACAGATGGCTCAATATTCCTTGTGTGACAATACATTTCAAAAATCAGAATCTTTCGAATTGATGCTGGTTCGAATTGACCAACAGCAACACCATAAAACTTGCAAACTTCTAAGAAGAATGGTGTAAATGGCAGACGTAAGCAAAAATTGAAAATTGAATGGCCATAAATAGCAATCTTGCCAGGGGGTGGTGAGCAGGCTCTGGCATTGATTGCAGGAATCACTGGTTCAACGCCAGCTAATCTAGGAAAATGTTGCAGTAGTTCGCCTAAATATTTCTCATTTACTCTGCTACGAATAGCTGAAACATCCTTTATGGCTGCCATTAATGTTCTAATGAAACATGAAGTAAAGAAGGTATTGATGGAAGAAGATGAACACTGTAGAAGGAAGTTGTAAAAGTAAATGATCGGTTATGGTTTATGGTGGTTAAAAAGCAAAAATAGATAACAGCTGTAATCAGTGGTGATTTTGGGGGTTTTGTTTTCAGCCACACACGTGTAAAGACAGGATAAAAAGGCAAGTACATCGAAAAGTCTTTTTACAGCTAGAGGTGCGTGCGGTATTATAGCTGTGCAAAAAGCAATCATCATAATGTCAGTAAAATTCACCTATCATTTAATGCCTGTGATGTGCTCCCCAATGCAAAAGGAAAACGTGAAGATTTGGTTCGCATACGATATTCCAAGTTTAACAACTTAATCAATTTTCAAATGCTTAAGTTATTAAACTGGGGGAGACTTAATGGTGTATCCTATCGTATACACGCATAAAAGGCGTAATGGTTGCATAAAAGTGGCATGAGGAAGGCTGGAAACAACAGTTTTGTAGAACTGTTCGCCCAGCATTCTCAGCTGTGCAGGCTGCTCAGTCATGCGTAAGCCCTGAAGGCCGCCTAGCGCGTAAGCCCTGGCCGGGGAACGCCACCTTCAGCGTCAATTTCGGATCACAAGTAACAGAACATATCATCATTTGACACGTGTCCCCGAGCAATCTGGTGGATCTGACACTATAAATAGACCCCTGGGTCGTCATTTTATACAGTTCAGACATTCTGACAACTTTGAGAGCTGAGACTTCACTTCTCTTTCTCTCTCTACTTTCTCTCACTAGAAGTCATCCGGCTAGCACTTTTGCGCTCTACGGACGACAGATTGATTAAGCCACCCCACAAGTTTCTACACTTGTGAATCGGGTCTGCAGGGATTATTTCCTAAGGGTAAAAATCAATCGGCAACACTCTGCCATCCTAAAGCTAGATTACTTCTAGTATCTTGTTGACACACTAAGCCTTACCTCATAAGGAAATAGGTGTTAACACAAATCACCTAAGTAATTTATAAACAAATAAGCTAAACACTCTCGCTTATGTCCAAAACACCAATAAGTGCAATATTGACCCATTTGCACTCACTTTCACTTTGACTAAGTCAAATCTCACCCGAATACCCCCATAATGACAATCGACTATTGATTAGGTTCCAATAACTCATTTCATTCAAGGTTTCATCATCAAAACACATTACTTACAACATTTGACACAAAACTCATTTTGACCCAACCTCAAAGTCTAAACAGAAATTTTGCAAGCTTACAACACTAATCACTTATAATCTAAGTTAACTAGTGATTTCACACCCAAACAAGATTATCAACTAATCAATCTCATCATCCAACCCAAAACCCACTAACAATAGTCATCAACACCATTTACTCGCTTAAACACCCATTTATCAACTAGTGGGTCTTATTCAAGAACACACAATGAAAACCCTAACTTGGAACTCAAATCTAACAAATGAAATTCGGAGTTAGAACTTACCAATACTACCACAACATAGCCGAGAACGAAAGGAACAACTTTAAAACCCGAGCTTTCGATTGATTCAAGCTCCTTCTTCCCCAAATCTCCAAATCTCTCTCTAGAATCACTCTCTCTCTCTCTCTCTCTCTAAGAATGAAGTGGGAGTGTTTGTGGATGTGAAAAGTGATCCAAAACTGAATCTCAACTGATAATATGGCTACAAATCTGGCTCCAAGTGAAAAGACACAAATACCCTCTTAATATAACAAAACTGCACAGCTGGCCCGCCAGTTCATCTGGACGGCGTCCAATAATCTGGACGGCGTCCAGTCTTTCTTTACTGGACGGCGTCCCACCATCTGGATGGCGTCCCATTAAACTGCACAAGACAGAAACTGAAACAGGGTCTTACATCATAATACTAACTTTGGTTAGTAAACCCTATTTAAATACCAATTTATACTAATTAAGTCAGGATTTATATATATGTTATACACTTATTCTTATCCAACAACTAACATACATGCAACCCATAAAAATATCAAAACAAATAAATTAGTATAACTTTATTTATAAAATGATGATCATGTTTACATTAATTTAAAATTATGACCTTTAAAAACCCTAACAACAAAATATATATATATATATAGTCATATTAAACTAATTATTAAATAAACAACTTTCTATACAAACAAAGCATATACAACTCTTGATTTAACAAATGAAGTAGAAAGTGATGGAAAAAATTGTTTACTTACAATCAAATGAAGTATAAAGTGATGAAAAACTTTTTTTACTTACAGTGAAATTTAATGTCTGTTTGTTTTCCAAAAACACCTTTCAAGAAAGATATTTTTTGCTTCTTAGTGTAGGTGTCTTAATATTCGTGTGGTATAACATTAATTTTTACAACAGCATTAATATGTGAATTGGTTTTTGTTTAATTTTAGGCTAATTTTTTTTGCTAAATTTAGGCCCACTAATATTTTAAAACCACAGTTTCAGTTTTGTTTTAGTCCAATATAATAAAGTCCGTAAAAACTATTCCTGTTTATTTTAATCCAATAAAAAAGGCCCTTTTACTGTGCTTAATTTTTACTGTAAAATAAAAAAGGTAACTGAGATAAAAAAAACATATGTTTGTATCCCTTGACTTCTTCAAAATCTTTCGACCTTCGAAAACGGTTTTGTGCTTAAGGACCACAATATACCTGTAAGTGTCATCTTCTTTTTTATTTACTTTTTTCCATATCTACTTCGATTTCATACTATCTATAGTATCTGGAAACGTCTAGATTTGTTCGAGATGTTACATTGTTATCTATTTTATTAGATTTGTTAGGGTTTGTAACGGCTATTATGTTAGTTTCTTAATAATTTTCCCATGTTAAATAAATTGCTAATTCATGAATGCATGCATCCTTCCAAGTAGTTAAATCGGCTTTGTAATTTCAACTTTGAACTATAAATTCGTATATTGTCTTTACATGGGAAAGATACTTCTATCAGACACTTTTAATCCGAATATTATGTTATTCCAGTATATATGTCTGGTGATAATATTAGCTAAAGAATCTATATATTCTTCTAAATTTGTAAAAATATAAGCTTTAATTTTTAACTTGGTGTTTTTTTTTTATAAAAATAAGATTGTGCTTTTACAAATCTTTATCATTAATAATTATATTATTTAAATTACATTATAACTTACATATGTTCTTAAAATATACACACATTAATATTTAGTGGAGAAAATTTTATATTATATACTTAGAACTTGATTGTATAAATTTATTTAACTTGGAGGTTCCTAGACAGATATATTCAACCAATGGAACAAATTTTCGGGCTTCCTTCTTTTATTATCATGTTTTGGTGCCCGTATGAGCAATTACAGGTATTACGATGTTAATTTTTTTAAATAGACAATTTTACTTAGAATCTTATCAAATTTATATAATCACAAGTGCAAATAATACTGTCTAAAACAAAACTAAACATTAATTTGCAGACTATGCCGCATGTTTTTGCAAATAAGTACTTCAGGAAAACAAAAACCTCCAAGTTAATGATCATCGTTAATGAATCCGGTTATGAATCTGCACTTGAATTGAAGTGGATAGGAGATGATCTCACTTTTTCAACTGGATGGAGTCAGATTGTGGAAGATCTTAAGATTACCAAGAAACACATACTGCGAATCACATTACTTAATAGGAAAACATTTGATTTGGCTGTGTTTAATGATGATTTGGTTGAAATTCATGTTCCAGAACATCGACCGCCAATGTTCATAAAATGGTTGCTGGATTGTCATGACCCAAGCATGGTATGTTTATCAATTACTTTTAGATTTACAGTTACTTAATTTTTTAATCAACCTATATATTATTAACTACATTTATCTTGATTTGTTACACATCTATTACCATTAAAGTGGTCTGACATCACATATCACAATACAGTTCCTCCTTCTGAAGTCTTCCTTAACACCATAACAGTTAATCGTTTGATCATAGAGATCGGTTCTGATGGTGTGCATTTAATGTTTACAACCGGATGGAGAAGTTTTGTGGAAAAAATGAACCTCCAGCAATTCAGCATTTTGATCTTCAAGAAAGTAGACAATGATAATTTTCTATTTATAAGCTATCTTGGAACTAACCCGCATCATAAACATTCAACCACACCTATGAATGCATTTTCTACTTCTGTTGTACTAAAACATCAGTACAACGAAGTTCTTTCAACATCTATTGTGGAAGATCGTTTCATCAAGTTTAAAAGTCTAAACTTAAGATGCTTTGTATGATTCTTCTCCTTTTAAATTAACTAATTTGCTCAAACTCAGTTTTATTAACACATTTTTATTCTTAATATTTAATTTAATTATAAATTCGAACGAGTTCCACAAAGATTTCATTATGATTCCATCTGAGTTTTTTTTTTTTTTTTTTTTTTGACTTTTTAATTAAAAGTTTTCTAATGATGTACTTTTTATTTGGTTTTATATAGCGTATTCCACTTGAGTTCTATAAGATTCCTGGAGTTGAAAATGGTGGTTCTGTGGATATTGTTAACACAGATGGCGTTAAAGTGATATGGTGCTTCATACCTGTTAAAGGTTCAAAACCACCAAAGTTGAAGATTTCTGGTGGCTGGCTGCCTTTTCTGCAAAAAAAAAAAAAAAAATTTTCTAGGAGTTAGTGATGAATGTGAAGTTGTCTACATACCGAGTAAATCAATGTTTGTGCTTAAGAATGTGACAAAGATGGTGAAAAGATCAAGTGGACGAAGGAATATTAGTCAGTGAAAACATGATGTTTGTGTTCCTTTTTTATGAAACTGACTCAAAAACATGTCCTATTTTTTGTGAAATTATCTTACTGATGGTAAGTTAAAACTATGTTATATTAGTTTTATTTCGCTACTTATTAAAACTATTAGTGTGAAGGTATTATTATAATGTTCATGGAATGGTTTAAATTTGTATCATATTTTGATTTTTGGAAATATATTAACCATGTTTTGAGCCAGAATACGACTTAATGAATATAACATAAAAAATAACATGTTTTTAAACAGTTGTTACAGATCATCATTCCGTTTATTTAGATTCAAGAAAATTTCAATGTTATACCTTTCTTTTATTGTTCAATTTAAGTGTATTATGGATGGTACATCTTCAAATATATGAAAGAAAATAACGCGCAAACTTTTGACAAAATTATAAAAAAATGTTAGAACATGATTAATAAACGTTTTTGTATAGTGTATTCTACGTACTTTACAAATTTAACCCAACACATTGTTTCCGACAATGACCGTCTATATTACTTAGTTCGTTTACAATATATGATACTATATAACCTTTGCGACTTATTCACCGTGAAAAACATAAGAGAGAGGTTTTAGTATTAAATGGTTTTATATAGGCCGATTTGTGAATAACCCATGATTTAAGGCCAACATAAGAGACATGATTGTCTAAAAAAAACCCATAAAGGTTACAGTTTTTTCTATTTTATTGACTTCAAACTAAAAAATCTGAAATTGTAAAACATAAAACACATTAGACATCCACATGACTTTATTTAATCTTTTTATTAATTTTTTAAATTGTGTAAGTGCATAGGAAAGTTACCAAGACTTATGTTTTGGAGTACAATATATGTGTATCACTATATGTCAAAAGATAAAATTATTCTTTTTTAAAAAAAAGGCATTCAAGTACACACATCTACCAAGACATTTCAGTGTGTGTGTGTGTAGGTTTTTTAAAATTTAAAATTTGAAATCAAAGATCTTAATTCTTTCTCTATAAATTTTGAAATTTAAATGCTAAGGTGTACAAATAAATAAAAAAGTCTAAATCTTTCTCTATTCCTCATCTTCTTTTGCAATCACCTTCTTTTTAATATCTAATTTTCTATCTAATTCAAATCAAAATTTCGGCCAGGTTTATTTTTTTTTCTCATTTATGTTTCATAAACATTTCTTCAAAGTGATTTTTTTAATGATATTGTAATATCCGGCTTTAAGTTTTAGCTTATTAAAAATATTTAAATTGAAATATTCAGCAATCAATTGACTTTTTCCAATATTTTTTTTGACAATTTACAATGTTCTTTTGTCTACTTTCACTCATGTCTCCTTTGAACTTTTTTCATAGGTTATACGTATATGATGCAATCCAAAGTGTTCATAAATGTTACTTGCAATCCAAAGTGGCG
The DNA here is from genome assembly GCF_046630445.1 of Rutidosis leptorrhynchoides. NCBI lineage: Eukaryota > Viridiplantae > Streptophyta > Magnoliopsida > Asterales > Asteraceae > Rutidosis > Rutidosis leptorrhynchoides. The sequence continues at coordinate 195,572,690 of NC_092339.1, forward strand.
CGAAATTGTCCGTTTCTTGCATAATCAGAATTTCAGACCCGAAGACATCACCAAAAAATTGTATTGGCTATTTGAAATGAAGTTACAAAGTATGATACAAGACTTCAAAGAGAATCATGTCTTTGGCGAGGTTGAAAAAGGTATTTTCAATGAATATCTTCATATTCCTTAATTGTATATTGACTAAAACTATACCTTTTTTTAATAGAAGTTTAATGATTTAACTTTTTCGCTGTAGTTGTTTACACAACTGAATTTCACGAACGTGGATTCCCTCATGCACACATATGTCTCTTTTTGAAGTCTATTGAACATTAAGACGGCATGTTAACAGGAACGGCCAGATTGCGTTCTTATTGATAAAGTAATTTAAATCATTAATGATATGATCATGTAGTTTTTGCAATGATAATAAATAATAGTCGAGGACAATCACTATCGCGTGTCGGTTTATTTCTTTCAATACCGGTGTTTAGTCATGGACAACTATACATTGCACTATCTCCGGTTACTAGTCGCCAAGGAATCAAGATATTAATCTTAGACAAGGATAACAAAGTATCAAACACAAGAAAAAATTTGGTATACAAAGAAGTCTTGCAACACTTATAGACTAAATTGAATAAATGTTTCAAAAAATTTCCATTTGTATCATATCATTGAACTAGTATGTATGTATAATGTTTTTTTAGAAATATTAGAATAATGTAAAATTATTATGAGTTCCACCAAGTATTATCTAATTTTTAAAGATATTTCATTCATATCAGACACGTTTACAAATTGTTCACTTAGGAGAAAAAAATCATCAAAGCAAAAATTTAAACGGTGTCAAACGTGGTGAAGGTTACAGCGTTATCACGTATGCTTATCGTACCGACGTACAATAGAATACCTTCCAGATTCCAAAGAAGACAATATCCATTGTCGGTATGCTTTGCAATGACAATAAATAAAAGTCAAGGACAATCACTATCGCGTTTCGGTTTATTTCTTCCAAAATTGGTTTTTAGTCATGGACAACTATACGTTGCACTATCTCGGTTACTAATCGGCAAGGAATCAAGAAATTAATATTAGACAAGAATAACAAATTATCCAATACAACAAAAAATGTGGTATACAAAGAAGTCTTGTAACACTTATAGACTTAATTGAAGAAATGTTTTAAATAATTTTCATTTGTATGATATCTATGAACTATTATGTTTGTATATAGTTTTTTTTTAAATATTTGAATTATGTTACATTATTATGAGTTCCATCAAGTATAATCTATTTTTTAAGTATGTTTCATTCGTATCAGATATATGGAAAATAGTATAAGTTTCATGTGATGTTACTAATATTATACGTACGCTATCTTTGAAATAATATGAATTCCAACGTGCAACGCGCGGGCTCCAAAACCTAATATATATATATATATATATATATATATATATATATATATATATATATATATATATATATATATATATATATATATATATATATATAACTCATGCTTCTCTTATTTTTTTAAGGACTTTAATCTACATTTTTTGCGGATTTTTTTGCTCGAAATTCTCTGCTTTTGTTCACTGATTGTGAAAGCAAAAATATATTTTTTATTTTTCTTTATCAAAACTTAGTTAACGTAAATAATATACACATATTATTTTCAGGTTACTCTATGTAATCGTTATCTTATTTTTATTTTGTATTAAATTTGTTATTATATTTGTATTATTATTATTATTTCCTTTTTTATTTTATCACCGCTTCCTCAACAAAGAATTGAACTTTTCACTTGATAGCAAATAACTAGAGTTGGAGCCCTCGCTTCGCGCTGGGGGCCGTTTTGAATGTAATTAATGGTGTTTAGTTCGTAAAATTATGTAGCGTTTGAGGTTTACTTGTTTTATCGTTGGGGTTGTTAATAAAAAAAAATGAAAAGGAATTGTTTTATTGTTGTGTTCTCCAAAAGAAACTTTTTTTGTTTATTTATTTGTAGCGTTTAAAGTTTGTCTCTTCGAAAGTTGATTATTTTATCGTTAGAGGTTTTTTAAAAAAAAAAACACTTTTTTGTTGATCTATTTGTAGCGTTTAAGGTTTGTACCTTTTGTGAAAGTTGATTAATATTTTATGGTTGAGATTATTTAAAAAAAAATAAAAAATTTTGTTGATCTATTTGTAGCGTTTAAGGTTTGTCCTTATTGTGAAAGTTGATTATTTTATCGTTGAGGGATTAAAAAAAAAAAAATATTGTAGCGTAGTAGTACCCTTGTGGGTACAACCCGTGGAGCACGATGTGTAAGTCGCCGATGCGCAGGAAGTTACTATTCATGACCACTATGGCTATTAGATATGTAGATGGGTAATATGGGTAGTTGGTTTTCGTGGTGTATTACATATATGATCATTCATAATTGCAAGTAGTAATTGTCTGATGAGTCTAAAAAATTTTAATTGTAAACGTGACAATATGTGTACGATACGTCAATATGTGGACGAAGGCGTATCAAGGTAATGTAATATTATATTATAAGTAATAGAAATGCAATGGATATCCATATTAATTTAGGTGCCGTTGGGTTGGTGGTATTTCATGGAATTTCATTGTATTTGCATTTAAAATTTCATGAAATGTTATGTTTGGTTGAAGTTTTTTTAGATGAGATTTGTATTTAAAATCCCAAGAATGAGGGATTCTAAAATACCTCATGGTGAGGGAGGATTTCAAATCCTTTGCTGAAATACGGAGTACCTCAAACCTTTCTTTCCCATGTTTCACTCCCTAGCCCCTACAGATTCACGTAATCTTTTATTTCCTCTTCAATATTATAAAAAAAAAATCCATTCAAGATTAGATTTTTTTTGTCAAGCAAACAAAACGTTCTTCTTTCATTTTTATCTATAAATAATCTACTCATTCTTCCAAAATCCCAACTTTACTTCTTCGTGTTCCCATTTTTTGTTCATAAACTATTTTTAATTTTTGTTTTAAATATGCCAGTTTACGTTAGATTTGGTTTAAATGATGTCATGTTACTTCGATTCGAAGAAGTCACTGTTTCACCTTCAAGTTATACACAATAAGTACCGATTCTTCTTATTTCATGTTTTATTGCCCTTATTTATTAATCAATTTGTTCTCTCCCAAATTTTCTATTTGGGTGCTTGATTTTGTGTTAACGGTGATAATGTGGGTAGGATTTCAGAATGATGTCAACCAAACAAGAGAAAGGATTTCAAATGGTGGGATTTCAATTCTTTTCGGATTTTAAATCCCAAGGGATTTGAAATCCCCGAACCAAACGTCACCTTAGTCCACCGCCTATCTATCGTCACCACACCCGTTCTCTTTTTTTTTTCAAATAAATATCTATATAAATATAACACATTACTCAACTCACTTAACACTACCATTTTATTTATAAACTCTTACTACCATTTCATACAATATTACTATAATCAGTTCAAAAAAAATGTCTTAACCAACTAACAATGATTTCTTCATAATGAAAACCGTGTGTATTTTTAAATTTATAAACGCGGCGGAACATAAAAATAAACATCTTTTATTTTATAATAAACATTCAATTATACATTCACACGATTTACGGTTCCCATTTAGATTCAATTACACCAATAATTAAATCACAAGTAGTAGAATTTAGATGTACATTTAGCGAGTGATGCAAAAATGGTAGAAACAATTGTCCACGACTAGATTGAAACATATATTCAAAATCTATGAATATCTCTATGGTTGTTCCACAAAGCACATCGAACAATACTAATCGGATGATAGTCCGTATATAACCAATGTGACGACCCGGAAATTTCCGACCAAATTTAAACTTAATCTATACATGATTTCGACACGATAAGCAAAGTCTGTAATGTTGAGTCTCAAAATATATTAAATTATCCAGTGACTATTCTCGACGATTCACGAACAATTAATTGTAAATAGATATGTGTGTGTGTGTGTGTATATATATATATATATATATATATATATATATATATATATATATATATATATATATATATATATATATATATATATATATATAATTCAAAATATAATTTGAAATATTATATGATTTAGTTATTAGAATAAATTTTGTAAAGTAAAATAATATAAGATATAATAAAATTTATTATTAAAATAAATCTATATATATAGGTATATATATGTAAAGTATATCGAATATACATATATTGTTTCGAACTTAGTTAGTAAGCGATAATAACACACGTCCATTGTTTCGATTGATATTAAATAAGTTGCGAGCTTGTGAGTGTATTAAAATAAATACTAGACAAGCCTATACGATCACTTTTCTTTGATTCTTCCTCTTGATTAATATATGAATATTATTATTATTATATTATATATTATATATTTTTGTTATCAATCAACTATCTATGAACCATAATATGATTGTATGCGTTACTGTAGCAAAAATTGAGATTCCTACTTTACTTTCTGTTACCTGTCCTTTTCACTTATAGGATCCATCTATTTGTTTCATTTCAACTGACTCGTGAATGATATTGATATTATTGATTAAGTACTGTGTTTGTCTGATCAACTTTACAATTATTAGATAGATACATTCATAGCATGTGAGTGACATTTACACATTTGAATTATATAAGATATGCATTCAGGGCAAGACAATTCACTAACACCCACATGATCACACCCACCCCCACTTATTACTTTCTTTTCTCTACAAACAACCGAACCTTTTCCTTTATGTTCTTCCTCCTTCCTTTCTTTTATTGCACATCATCAATCCTTCTTCCATACTTTCATTTGAATAAGCAACAACAAACTACTACTTTCTTGACTCAAAGACCCAAGAACACCATCGTTACCCTACAATCTTTCTCTTACCGCTTGACTTTGTAGCTACTGCTAATGGTTTATGTTCAGCTAGAACCGCACACAAACACCTACGTGTTAAGGGTGCTGTTCATCTCCTTAGTTGTAACAACTGCAACTTTATTTACTACTTAGTTTTGATCACAAGACCCAAAACAACCGAAAACACTATCTCCTTTTCTCCTATCGTTCGACTCCTGTTTCTTTTCATTTGAACAACAACGACTATGGACAACCACCATCCAAGGACCCTCACAACCATCAGTGAGCCACTATACTTTTGCTTCTTGCACAATTACATACACTCATACATGCTTTACACGATTATATTGATTTGAATATATGTGAAACCCATCACTAGTACTATACATATGTATATGTATTCACCTTTTGCTTCTTATTTCAAAAATCAATTCATCACCACTGCAAATTTTCTTCGTTGATCAATCGAGCCACACTTTCGTTAGACCCATCAATACCATCATCACCCTTTGAAACCCGATATCACGACTTCAACCATTGTAAATCAACTCTATCTCTCTTTTCACTCCCTTTTATCGGTAAACCATCACAATCCCGATTACTTTGTTATGTTTCTGTTTCTGTTTGAATTCGAAAATCACCACAACACCGTTAAACCTGCACCTACGAAACCAAAACATTTTAATTATTACTGCTACTCGAACCAGGCTACAAGATAGCCTTCTTACGGCTACAATTTACTGCTACATGATAAAGTAGATAGGATGAAGTTAATTACCCTTGCGTGTTTTTCTTTTCTTGTGAATAACAAAATATAACAAGAAAACCCATTTGATTAAGTAATCGTGATACTTTTTCTTGTGGTGGGTCGACAAGCATTAGTGATCAACTCAATTACATATTACGTGTAAATAAATTCTTGGGGCGTGATTAGTGGTGATTGTGGACCAAGTTTTCGGTAGTTGTTATGGTGGGGACGAATTTAAGCTTCATGGCCAACACTCACTCATTAATAAAACTCCACTTGTGCAACATGGGAGATATTAAAATCGTAAGCTAAAATCACTGTATGATCGATTCTCTTTAAATTCTGTATTGTGTATTGAACCAAAAACAAAATCAGAACCACGATTCAATACAGTCAAGTTACTCACACAATTAATTGGGCTGTCTATGTACTTGGACCACCACACATATTTCCTTGTTGGGCCGTAGGTTAAATTTTTCCTGTTGGGCTTCGATTGTTCAGTTGGGCTGTGAGCCATTTCCTTTTTTTTGTGGGTTGTGGCCCAACTAAATTTTTGTATTGATGGGTTGCTATAACTGAGTAGTAAAAGATGATGATTGAGGATGATAAAGATATGATGTAGTCGATGATGATGGTACATATGATTATAATGATAACAAGGATGATGATATAACTGATTTAATAATTGGTGATTTATATGATGATGATACTGATGATGATTAAGATGGTGTTTATGACTAGGATTAAATTAAGATTATGATTATGATGGTAAGATTAATAATGTCGTGATGATGAATAATGATCACGATGATGATATAATTAGAAGATGATAATGATCGGGTTATGTTAATGTCAACGAATGAGAATGATGATGAATAGATTAGTTTAGGAAGAAGAAGAAGAATAAATCAGACTGAAAAAAGGTTAAGATGATTTAAATTATGACTTAAAACATAATGTCTAAGATAGAGGAATGGTTTGGGCGTGTTTGGGTTAGCGGGACGCCGAGGGTTCAGACCCGGACTTGGGCATTTTTGTAAGGGCTACTTCTTTGAGGTAGTTTGCTTATTACTCATTATTATTATTACTATGATTATTATTATTATTATTATCATCATTATTATTATTATCACTATTTTAGTATTATAAATATTATTTTAATAAACAAATGACATTTATATATTTTACATCTATATTAATATTATATACTATTTTGTTTAATAAAAAGTTATTATAATTAAGTTACAAATAATATATAAATATATTTGAAATTAAAGCATAAATATATAAATATGAGTTCTAATATATTATTTAATATTTTCAAGCATAAGTATATAATATTTATAATAAATAACCTATATTATATCTTAATTAAAATACCTTAATAAGAATCTGTTATATAACTACTAAGCATCTAAAATATATAAAATAGATATAATTAATTTATTTATTAATATAACATACAAATTATTAATATAAGAAGTATACTAATAATATTAATATATAAACTTGTTAATTGTTATTATGTGTTTTAATACATACAAAACTGATATAGGTTCGTGAATTCGAGGCCAACCCTGCATTGTTCAGTATCATCGTATGAATATTTTTTACTACAAAATATTGTAGAGTGAGTTTCATTTGCTCCCTTTTGAAATGCTTTTGCAATATATATTTTTGGGACTAAGAATACATGCGCTTTTATAAATGTTTGACGAAATAGACACAAGTAATTGAAACTACATTATATGGTTGAATGGATCGAAACCGAATATGCCCCTTTTAGCTTGGTAGCTTAAGAATTAGGGAACTGGCCCCTAATTGACGCGAATCCTAAAGATAGATCTATGGGAATAACAATTCCCATTCTGGAATTTGGAATGCTTTAGTACTTCGAAATTTCTCATGTCCGATGGGTGTCCCGGAATGATGGGGATATTCTATATGCATCTTGTTAATGTTGGTTACCAGGTATTCACCATATGAATGATTTTTATCTCTATGCAGTTTGCGAAATGCCTGATATGAGATGTATATTTATGAAGAAAAAGAAAAATATAAAAACTTGTGGTCTATTAAAATAATGGAAATGATTGTTTACAATAAACTAATGAACTCACCAACCTTTTGGTTGACACTTTTAAGCATGTTTATTCTCAGGTATGAAAGAAAACTTCCTCTGTGCATTTGCTCATTTTAGAGATATTACTTGGAGTCATTCATGACATATTTTAAAAGACGTTGCATTCGAGTCGTTGAGTTCATCAAGAATATTATTAAGTCATTTATAGTTGGATATATTATGAAATGGTATGCATGCCGTCAACTTTCGATGTGATAAAAGTTTGTCTTTTAAAAATGAATGCAACGTTTGTAAAATGTATCATATAGAGGTCAGAACCTCGCAATGTAACCATATGTTATTGTATTCGTCCTTATGGATTAGGACGGCTCTCTACAGGTGGTATCAGAGCAGTGGTCTTAGCGAACCAGGTCTTGCATTAGTGTGTCTAACTAATAGTTGTTAGGATGCATTAATGAGTCTTTACTTCGACCTAGTAGTTGTTTGAATGCATTAATGAGTCTGGACTTGATCCTGGTCTGCATGTCAAAAGTTTTGCTTATCATTTCTAGTCGGAAATTACCTGTCTATCATTCCTAAGTCTTAACATGTGTTTTTGCATTTATTGCATACACGATGTATAGACGAATATCGTATCCTATCATATCTATTACCATGGATCTTATTTGACACTTTCCAAAATTTCCTCCGTAAATTACGGAATCATTTTGCTATATATATGTATTCGAGAAGATGGAGACATCATCCAGTATCCAGCCCTCAATTCATATCAAGAATCATTTCATAACTTTTTGTGATCGTGTAAGATGGCCTCCTCGTATAGACTAAGTTCCTCTAGCTCCGAAGACAACGTGACGGGAGCGCACCAACCGATCAACTACCGTGATTTCTTTAGAAAGTGGGGATGGGTTCGTGAAATACTTACCATATGGAGAAATGAAGAAGGTACTCCATATCACGAGCCGAACTTACCACCTAATGTCGGAGTACTCGATCCTCTTACCGGTGAACCTGTTCGCAATACCATTTTCACTCTTTTCTCACCGATTTTCTGCCTTGAAGGTCGACTCAATGTAGTTAAAGATAGTATTCATCCTCTACTCCCGAATTCTAATCAGATAGGATTATTAGAAGAAGTTAGAAGACTTCGAACTAAATATCAAGAATTGACAAACCTTACGGAAGAATGGGTAGAATTAATTAATAGACTCGAGCGTAAAGTAGAAATCGTTGAGGTGACAGTGTTCGATCTGGAAGCTAGGCCTGCATCTACTACGCAGGTACCATAAGCGGTACCAACACCAACATCAACACCACTAGTACCAGCATCCTCTGCAGCACCACAAGCACTGCAATCACCACAAGCTCCGTAGGCACCACAGATACCGAAGAGTACCGAGAATGATGAATTATGAAATATTAATTCATTACTTTCGGTTCACGATTAAAAGGATATACGTATATATGTTTATGTATATCTCGAGATCGTAATAAAAATTCTTTTCATATTAACTATGACGTGTAAATTTTTAACGGGTAGGTAATACCCGAGAAAGATAAAAGAAGCTTTAAAGGGCTTTTATCATATTTAATTCACTTATGCTATCATTCACATCTTTCATCAACGATTTAACAATCGATATATATAATCTTTAATTTTCGTTCTACATATCGTTCATCATTTATCTTCGTTCTACATAGCGATTATGTAATCCCTAATGTTTTAGAGATTATGTACTCTATTTCTAACCGTAAATCAGATGAGTTTAATATCATATTAGCTCATTAAATCCACGATTGTCTCTGAAGAAAATATATATGTAAGGATATTTTCATAAAGATTGTAATTAAAAGTTCTCTTGTACCAACTACTAATGATGAGAATATTTTAACGGGTAGGTAATACCCTAGAAATATTTAGATCTCACATTAACATGTTACCCTGTACATTCTTCAAATACGATTCAACAGTCATCTACTGTGACGACCCAGAAATTTCCGATCAAATTTAAACTTAATCTTAATATGGTTTCGACACGATAAGCAAAGTCTGTAATGTTGAGTCTCAAAACTTGTGAACTATATTCATGGATTCATTTAACCTTTGACCGATTCTGACGATTCACGAACAATTAAGTGTAAATAGATATGTGTGTATGTATATATATATAATAATTCGAAATATAATTTGAAGTATTATATGTTGTTGTTATTAAAAAAATTAATAAAATAAAAATAGGATATTATAATAATTATTATTTAAAATATATCTCTATATATAAATAAAGTATATTAAAAATAAATATTAAATGATTATAATACTCGTTTGATGTTTCAATTGATATTAAGCAAGTTAAATTCAAACTTATATAATTTTAAAATAAACGGTGATCCGAAAATGAGTAATATAAATTTTAGGCTTACTAAAAATGTATTTAGGAACTATTTGTTGAATTGTAAAACTTTTTATATTTTACTTGGGGTTGGGAGTGAATAATTAATGTAATTTTTATTTAATAATTAATGATCGAATTTTATATCATAATGACCAAAATAAATAAATATAATTAATTTAAAAATATGAGATTTTTCTGAAGACCCATATCCGCCACTAATTAACAATAGAGCACGATATCGCACTCCGTAGAGCATAAGATACAAAAAGGGTGTCTATTGAATATATTAGTACACATTTCTAAATTTTCTTCAACTTATTATTATTTTAATTATTAATTATTATTACTTTTAAAAAGGGAGAATTATTAAGCAAATATTACATTCGACCATCGACTTATATAATACATACATGCATGTGGACACAATCAGTTTTCTTTTACTGCTAACCGAGTCCAATTCTTCTATTTTCTTTTTGACAAACATGACCACATATATTTATATATCATACTCCTTTGTGCAACTGGAACCCACAAACATATTTATATATATTATGTTCCGTATTAATTATTGCATGGAGGGATTCGTCAGATATTTTTCTTCTTTATAATACTATTTTCCTTTGCTACCTTTCTACTTGAGTAAAAAGATCACAAACCTTCACCACCTTCTACTACATTTATATTTTTATTTTTTTTTCTTCCTTGTACAACCGGGACTACACCACCAACTAACCAAATCAATTGTCTCATATTATTTTGGCCGATCCCATTGCTTTTATGATATGATTTTCATTAATCCTCAACAACACTCAAGACCATACATATACTACTTTAATCTTATTAGTCTTGTTATTGTTATTGTTAGTGTCGTTTGCCTCATGTTTTCAATACCCATCTTCAATTCCAAACCATCACCATAAACTAAACGAGCTGCTACGTATCTCTGATTACTATTCCTACTCTTGTGATGATCAAACCCAAAACTACCAACACCTACATGAAATTCACTGCTTCTCGATTTGGCCTGTTCTATTCTAGTTAATTACTACAACTTCTCTCTAGCTGATCTGCTAATCGTTTCTATTTAATGTACGAGCAACACCCATAATCGAAGTAATAACCTGCAACTCCTCATGTTTTCTATTCGGCCAATATGAAACCCGAACGCCACCATCTTCAACAAATTATCATCGAACAACACACCTACAATCACTACTGTTGCTATCCGATTCGTTTACTGGTCTACTGATTTCCCTCTCATTTACTTCAACCGAACACCATCACCACCACTCGCCACCACAACCACTAAATATCAACCTACTGTACGATACTTTCGTTGCTGTTCAAAGCCGGTTAACACCTTAAATCATTAAACGTTTCTGCTCGAGCCAAACGAATTTAAAAGAGTTTTAATATGCTCACCTTTTAAGTTTTGTCAAATTGGGCATTAGTGACATTATATATAATGTGTGGGACAGTTTAAAATATTATGGACGACACATGAGAATCGAATTGGAATTATTTATGGGTTGTAGAGGGTTGGTATGATTGGACCGAAAAAGACATTGATACAGTATATAGACAATGATGAACACGATTAAGTGATGAACATAGTGATGAAACGATTAGGTGGATGATAGAAATATGATGATATCGATATGACTATGATTAAGATTTTATGTGATCGTGATGATTTAAATGGCGATGATGAAATCGAATTATGTTAACGATGACTGGAAGATGAGATTAGGGTTAATAGGATCGTATTTTCTTCATATTATCGATCGACTTATGAGTTACAAAGTTAATAGGCTTAAGCCTTTACCAAATGGACCTAATATTAATAAGTTTATTGGACCAAGATCAGTTTAAGTTTTCTGATAGGCTGAGATCCAATTACGTGATCTGTTGGGCCAAATCCCTTTTAGTATTGTTGGGCTGTTATGATCCTAATTTATTGGGCCGAAGATTTGCTTCTTATTGGGCTAAAAGAGTTCGAGAATGAAGCTGAGTATGATGAGATTAGAGTAAGGATGATGGCATACAGTCCCTATATGATATATAAATATAAACGCAAAATATTACAAGTAAATAATAATGGTTCAATGGTTTGGAGTGTGGGTGTTGAAACGAGAGGTCGTGGGTTCGAGCCCGGACAGTGACGTATTCTTTTTAGAAGCTTGTTTCTTCAAAGGTTGTATTCAATTTTTATTATTATTATTATTATTATGAACATGGTACAAATTATTATTATTTTCATTAATATTAATACTAGTATCAGTTTTGTAATTATTATTATTATTATTATTATTATTATTATTATTATTATTATTATTATTATTATTATTATTATTATTATTATTATTATTATTATTATTTGTAACATCCTAGGTAAACGTTCCCCGTAGCATGATATTGTCCGCTTTGCCCGTAGGCGCATGGATTTTCCTTGGCAACGACACACGACGAACACTTTCCCAAGAGATCACCCATCCTGGTAGTGCTCTCGCCTGAGCACGCTTAACTGCAGAGTTCTCATGAGATATGCTGCGCTTGTGGTCCCAAAACGCGTCATGCTAGGAAAGGTCTTCACACCCTTATAAGGCATGCTTCGTTCCACTCTCCAACCGATGTGGGACGGATGTAACACGGATGTTACAATCCTCCTCCTAATGGGACACAGCGTCCTCGCTGTGCGCGTTTGGTCCGGGGCCTGGCTCTGATACCATCTGTAACATCCCAGGTAAACGTTCCCCGTAGTATGATATTCTCCGCTTTGCCCGTAGGCGCACAGATTTTTCTTGACAACCACACACGACGAGCACTTTCCTAGGAGGTCACCCATCCTGGTAGTGCTCTCGCCCGAGCACGCTTAACTGCAGAGTTCTCATGAGATCTGCTGCGCTTGTGGTCCCAAAACGCGTCATGCTAGGAAAGGTCTCCACACCCTTATAAGGCATGCTTCGTTCCCGTCTCCAACCGATGTTGGACGGATGTAACACGGATGTTACATTATTAAACTAAGTATCATCATTGATAAAATTATTAATATTATTAGCATTTCCATTATTAATAAAGTTGTTATTTTTAGTAACTTATTATTACCAAAACTATTTTTATAAAAAATAAATAAATATTAGTTTCGTAAAAGATGCTTATTACATATACTATAAGTAAAATAATATCTCATATAATAACATATCAAACAGAATAACATTTGAAATACTTTTACAATATTGATTTTTTAAATATAATACTAAATGTGTATCTAAAGATGTATAAATATTAATATAACTAAATGTATAGATATTATTTATTGTAATGATATATATATATATATATATATATATATATATATATATATATATATATATATATATATATATATATATATATAATAAATATATATAACATATAAGTTAAGATATGAAATACATAAATAAAGAATATTTTTTTAATGAAGATTAGAATAAATTTTAAATAACTACAAATATATATAAATATTATGTAACTAATAAATGAAACTATGTGATTTCCAATATACGTACTAATATATATACAAATGATATAGGTTAGTGAATTCGAGGCCAACCCTGCATTGTTCAATTTAGTCATATGCATTTTTACTACAAAATACAGTATGGGGAGTTTCATTTGCTTTTTTACCCTTTATATTTTTGGGCTGAGAATACATGCGAAATTTTTATAAATTTTTTACGAAATAGACACAAGTAATTGAAACTACATTATATGGGTGAATGATCGAAGCCGAATATGCCCCTTTTGCTTGGTAACCTAAGAATTAGTAAACCGATCTACTAATTGACGCGAATCCTAAAGATAGATCTATTGGGCCTAACGAACCCCATGCAAAGTACCGGATGCTTTAGTACTTCGAATTCGTTTTTATCATGTCCGAAGGATTTCCTGAAATGATAGGGGATATTCTTATATGCATCTTGTTAATGTCGGTTACCAGGTGTTCACCATATGAATGATTATTTTTGTCTCTATGCATGTGACAAATATTTATGAGAAATGAAAATCTTGTGGTCTATTAAAATGATGGAAATGATTATTTAGGTTAAACTAATGAACTCACCAACCTTTTGGTTGACACTTTAAAGCATGTTTATTCTCATGTATGAAAGAAATCTTCCGCTGTGCATTTGCTCATTTTCGAGATATTACTTGGAGTCATTCATGACATATTTCAAAAGACGTTGCATTCGAGTCGTTGAGTTCATCAAGATTATTATTAAGTCAATTATAGTTGGATATATTATGAAATGGTATGCATGCCATCAACTTTCGATGAAATAAATGTTTGTCTTTTAAAAATGAATGCAATGTTTGTAAAATGTATCATATAGAGGTCAAATACCTCGCAATGAAATCAACTATTGTGAATCGTTTATATTGTATATGAACGGGTCCTTTCATCTACTATCCTACCTACAACCACAGATACACGTATTCGTTCACCAAAGAATAACCATTTTCATCCTAATTCAATTTCATATACGAGTTTCTATCGATCAAAATCCAAGTCAAGATTTGACAAGTGGCATAATGGAGAAAATAATGAATAAAATAAAATTGATTAGTAACCAATTAATTAATTACGTAAAAAATTTCTTCATCATATTTTTAATCTTAAATATTTAAAATTCTAAGATTATATATTGGGCTATTGGACTATTGGACTACTAACCTTGAACAATTAAAAAGTATTAAAAGAGTAGGAAATATAAATTATAACATTTTGGTTTAAAAAGATCGTTAATAAGCTACATCTTCTATAGTTAAACTTTTCTTCAAGTTGCCACTTGATTTCATCTTAAACATCCTTTATAACTTGATTTCATCTTAAACATCCTTTGTATCTTGATTTCATCTTAAACATCCTTTTTATCTTGATGATTACAATCAGTGTTTAATCATCTAAAAACACAATTCTCTTGAAACCCTCGAATTGATAACCGACGATTCAGATTGGCTGCATTAAATGTAGAGGAAACAATAAAGTTGTAGATGGTCTAAACGGCCAAACGTTTGACGATAAAGAATGGAGTGTTAGGAACGCTCGATAGAAAAATTTGGTACTGAAAAACGGATTGAGCTAACCATGAAGGAGACCAAGGGCAAATACAAGGACCAAACCCTATATTAAAAGAATACAGGTAATTCTGGATCCGATGAAATCTTTAGAGAATATCTTGCTCCGGATTCATGTTAAAATCTTGCGGAAAATTTTTCTTCATCGACTTTCAAACTTAGAAATTTTAAAATTTCATCATAAATATCTTCGATATTTCTGAAGATATTTTCATAAATATTCTCGTCCGAAATTATATACCTCTTCGAGCTATCTGTATTACATCATATTGAAAACTGTTTTAGTTTTCAATATTCTGTAAAATCTAAGTATAAATTATGAATGGATTCTGGAGAAATGTTAAGAAGTTGAGCATGAGTTAGTATAATATAATGACACTTGGCCAACGTGATTATATTACAGTAAGTCATACTGGAAGTTCTAATGAAACATGATGATTCACAGATCATAACGTCATCATGTGCCATGTTACACGACTCGTTCAATCAGTTCAATCTCCGAACATATCAAGAAAATATATTCTTGATAATTCAATCCTCAGTGAATCTGGTAATTTGACAAATCAAATCATGAGAATACGTTCCTTCATACTTAGAACGTTATCATCATTCGAAACTCTATATCTACGAATTCTGAACCATTATTCGCTTGACTTAAAGTCGGGAAGAGAAAACGAGAGCATGGAGCTCCAAAATATAAGGGAAAATATAAAGCCCAACAACAACACCGAAATCACCAACCGTGCTTATCAATGTGTATAGAAACATAAATACCCGAAAGAATGAAAAATATTATAACCCCAAGGTAATAATAGAAGTTAACAGAATCCTCCGGTGGAAGTTGGAAAAGGAGAATGATTGAAGCGACAGCCAGGATACGGACAAGGATCAGAACTGGGTTAAGCATTGTTACAATATTTAGATGTATGGATTAAGGAAGAAAGTATAGGAATGGCGAGAATAATGAAACGATAGTGGTTAATTTATAGTGAAAATATCGGACAAAGCAATCGAGGCAGATCATCGCATTTAATTAAAGAGATCCTAATTTCCTCAATTACCGAAGAATCATATCTTATAGATTTCGAAGATTTTCTTTAATCCCTTGAATTCCGGAATTCAAACATGACTACGTCAAAAGTAAGACGAATGTTATTTTCCTCATTTCACTCTTTTGTGATAGCTTCACCCATACTCTTGGCGAAATCGAATTGTTTTATCCATATTATTCAATAGTAATAAAACTCTATTTATCAACTCATGTTGGTCAGGAAAAACATTTTTAATGTTAACCATGACGACCACACTCAAATTTCGGGACGAATTTTATTTAACGGGTAGGTACTGTGACGACCCGGAAATTTTCGACCAAATTTAAACTTAATCTTTATATGATTTTTATACGATAAGCAAAGTCTGTAATGTTGAGTCTCTAAATTTTTGAACTATTCACATATATTAAATTATCCAGTGACTATTCTCGACGATTCACGAACAATTAATTGTAAATAGATATATGTGTGTGTGTATATATATATATATATATATATATATACATACATATATATAATTCAAAATATAATTTGAAATATTATATCATTTAGTTATTAGAATAAATTTTGTAAAGTAAAAATATAAGATATAATAAAATTTATTATTAAAATAAATCTATATATATAGGTATATATATGTAAAGTATATCAAATATACATATATTGTTTCAAACTTAGTAAGCGATAATAACACACGTCCATTGTTTCGATTGATATTAAATAAGTTGCGAGCTTGTGAGTGTATTAAAATAAATACTAGACGAGCCTATACGATCACTTTTCTTTGATTCTTCCTCTTGATTAATATATGAATATTATTATTATTATATTATATATTATATATTTTTGTTATCAATCAACTATCCGTGAACCATAATATGATTGTATGCGTTACTGTATCAAAAATTGAGATTCCTACTTTACTTTCTGTTACCTGTTCTTTTCAATTAAAGGATCCATCTATTTGTTTCATTTCAACTGACTCGTAAATTATATTGATATTATTGATTAAGTACTGTGTTTGTCTGATCAACTTTACAATTATTAGATAGATACATTCATAGCATGTGAGTGACATTTACACATTTGAATTATATAAGATATGCATTCAGGGCAAGACAATTCACTAACACCCACATGATCACACCCACCCCCACTTATTACTTTCTTTTCTCTACAAACAACCGAACCTTTTCCTTTATGTTCTTCCTCCTTACTTTCTTTTATTGCACATCATCAATCATGCTTCCATACTTTCATTTGAATAAGCAACAACAAACTACTACTTTCTTGACTCAAAGACCCAAGAACACCATCGTCACCCTTCAATCTTTTTCTTACTGCTTGACTTTGTAGCTACTGCTAATGGTTTCTGTTCAGCTGGAACTGCACACGAACACCTACGTGTTAAGGGTGCTGTTCATCTCCTTGTTTGTAACAACTGCAACTTTATTTACTACTTAGTTTTGATCACAAGACCCAAAACAACTGAAAACACTCTCTCCTTTTCTCCTATCGTTCGACTCCTGTTTCTTTTCGTTTGAACAACAATGACTATGGACAACCACCATCCAAGGACCCTCACAAACATTAGTGAGCCACTATACTTTTGCTTCCTGCACAATTACATACATTCATACATGCTTTACACGATTATATTGATTTGAATATATGTGAAACCCATCACTAGTACTATACATATGTATATGTATTCACCTTTTGCTTCTTATTTCAAAAATCAATTCACCACCACTGCAAATTTTCTTCGTTGATCAATCGAGCCTCACTTTCATTAGACCCATCAATACCATCATCACCCTTTGAAACCCGATATCACGACTTCAACCATTGTAAATCAACTCTATCTCTCTTTTCACTCCCTTTTATCCGTAAACCATCACAAACCCAATTACTTTGTTATGTTTCTGTTTGAATTCGAAAATCACCACAACACCGTTAAACCTGCACCTACGAAACCAAAACATTTTAATTATTACTGCTACTCGAACCAGGCTACAAGATAGCCTTCTTACAGCTATAATTTACTGCTACATGATAAAGTAGAAGAGGATGAAGTTAATTACCATTGCATGTTTTTCTTTTCTTGTGAACGACAGAATATAATCAAGAAAACCCATTTGATTAAGTAATCGTGATACTTTTTCTTGTGGTGGGTCGACAAGCATTAGTGATCAACTCAATTACATATTACATGTAAATAAATTCTTGGGGCGTGATTAGTGGTGATTGTGGACCAAGTTTTCGGTAGTTGTTATGGTGTGGACGAATTTAAGCTTCATGTCCAACACTCACTCATTAATAAAACTCTACTTGTGCAACACGGGAGATATTAAAATCGTAAGCTAAAATCACTGTATGATCGATTCTCTTTAAATTCTGTATTGTGTATTGAACTAAAAACAAAATCAGAACCACGATTCAATACAGTCAAGTTACTCGCTCAATTAATTGGGTTGTCTATGTACTTGGACCACCATACATATTTCCTTGTTGGGTCGTAGGTTAAATTTTTCCTGTTGGGCTTCGATTGTTCAGTTGGGCTGTGAGCCATTTCCTTTTTTTTTATGGGTTGTGGCCCAACTAAATTTCTGTATTGATGGGTTGCTATAACTGAGTAGTAAAAGATGATGATTGAGGATGATAAAGATATGATGTAGTCAATGATGATGGTACGTATGATTATAATGATAACAAGGATGATGATATAACTGATTTAATAATTGGTGATTTATATGATGATGATACTGATGACGATTAAGATGGTGTTTATGACTAGGATTAAATTAAGATTATGATTATGATGGTAAGATTAATAATGTCGTGATGATGAATAATGATCACGATGATGATATAATTAGAAGATGATAATGATCGGGTTATGTTAATGTCAACGAACGAGAATGATGATGAATAGATTAGTTTAGGAAGAAGAAGAATAAATCAGACTGATAGAAGGTTAAGATGATTTAAATTATGACTTAAAACAGAATGTCTAAGATAGAGGAATGGTTTGGGCGTGTTTGGGTTAGCGGTGAAATGTCCCGTTCATATTGATTATAAACGTTCCATATTAATTGATTTCGTTGCGAGGTTTTGACCTCTATATGAGACTTTTTCAAAGACTGCATTCATTTTTAAAACAACCATAACCTTTATTTTATCAATAAAGGTTTCAAAAGCATTACGTAGATTATCAAATAATGATAATCTAAAATATACTGTTTACACACGACCATTACATAATGGTTTACAATAGAAATATATTACATCGACATATGTTTCTTAAATGCAGTTTTTACACAATATCATACAAACATGGACTCCAAATCTTTTCCTTATTTTAGTATGCAACAGTGGAAGCTCTTAGTATTCACCTGAGAATAAACATGCTTTAAACGTCAACAAAAATGTTGGTGAGTTATAGGTTTAACCTATATATATATATATATATATATATATATATATATATATATATATATATATATATATATATATATATATATATATATATATATATATATATATATATATATCAAATTGTAACAATAGACCACAAGATTTCATATTTCAATACACATCCCATACATAGAGATAAAAATTATTCATATGGTGAACACCTGGTAACCGACATTAACAAGATGCATATTTAAGAATATCCCCATCATTCCGGGACACCCTTCGGATATGATATAAATTTCGAAGTACTAAAGCATCCGGTACTTTGGATGGGGTTTGTTAGGCCCAATAGATCTATCTTTAGGATTCGCGTCAATTAGGGTGTCTGTTCCCTAATTCTTAGATTACCAGACTTAATAAAAAGGGGCATATTCGATTTCGATAATTCAACCATAGAATGTAGTTTCACGTACTTGTGTCTATTTTGTAAATCATTTATAAAACCTGCATGTATTCTCATCCCAAAAATATTAGATTTTAAAAGTGGGACTTTAACTCACTTTCACAGATTTTTACTTCGCCGGGAAGTAAGACTTGGCCACTGGTCGATTCACGAACCTATAACAAATATGTACATATATATCAAAGTATATTCAAAATATATTTACAACACTTTTAATACATTTTGATGTTTTAAGTTTATTAAGTCAGCTGTCCTCGTTAGTAACCTACAACTAGTTGTCCAACGTTAGATGTACAGAAAAAAATTGATATATATTATCTTGAATCAATCCATGACCCAGTGTATACACATCTCAGGCTAGAACAAAACTCAAAGTATATATATATTTGGAATCAACCTCAACCCTGTATAGCTAACTCTCACATTACTGCATATAGAGTGTCTATGGTTGTTCCAAATAATATATACGCATGGGTCGATGTGATATGTCAAAACATTTGAATACGTGTCTATGGTATCCCAAGATTACATAATATATTAGAATACATGTATAATACAATATAAGTTAGCTAGGATATGATTAATATAGATTTGTTACCAATTTTCACGTTGCAACAACAAGAAAAATTATCCAATCTTGTTTTACCCATAACTTCTTCATTTTAAATCCGTTTTGAGTGAATCAAATTACTATGTTTTCATATTGAAGTCTATTTTATGAATCTAAACATAAAAATTATATATTTATAGTCAGAAATATAAGTTACAAGTCATTTTTGTAAAGGTAGTCATTTCAGTCGAAAGAACGACGTCTAGATGACCATTTTAGAAAACATACTTCCACTTTGAGTTTAATCATGATTTTTGGATATAGTTTCATGTTCATAAGAAAAATCATTTTCCCATAAGAACAACTTTTAAATCAAAGTTTATCATAGTTTTTAATTAACTAACCCAAAACAGCCCGCGGTGTTACTACGACGGCGTATGTCCGGTTTTACAGTGTTCTTCGTGTTTCCAGGTTTTAAATCATTAAGTTAGCATATCATATAGATATAGAACATGTATTTAGTTGATTTTAAAAGTCAATTTAGAAGGATTAACTTTTGTTTGCGAAAAAGTTTAGAATTAACTAAACTATGTTCTAGTGATTACAAGTTTAAACCTTCAAATAAGATAGCTTTATATGTATGAATCGAATGATGTTATGAACATCATTACTACCTCAAGTTTTCTGAATAAAGCTACTGGAAATGTGAAAAATGGATCTAGCTTCAAAGGATCCTTGGATGGCTTGAAAGTTCTTGAAGCAGAATCATGACACGAAAACAAGTTCAAGTAAGATTTCCACTCGAAATAAGATTGTTATAGTTATAGAAATTGAATCAAAGTTTGAATATGAGTATTACCTTGTATTAGAAAGATATCTTACTGTAAATAAGAAAGATTTCTTGAGGTTGGATGATCACTCTACAAGATTGGAAGTAAGCTAGTAAACTTGGAAGTATTCTTGATTTTATGAAACTAGAACTTGTAGAATTTATGAAGAACATGTAGAACTTGAAGATAGAACTTGAGAGAGATCAATTAGATGAAGAAAATTGAAGAATTAAAGTGTTTATAGGTGTTTGTGGTCGTTGGTGTATGGATTAGATATAAAGGATATGTAATTTTGTTTTCATGTAAATAAGTCATGAATGATTACTCATATTTTTATAATTTTATGAGATATTTCATGCTAGTTGCCAAATGATGGTTCCCACATGTGTTAGGTGACTCACATGGGCTGCTAAGAGGTAATCATTGGAGTGTATATACCAATAGTACATACATCTAAAAGCTGTGTATTGTACGAGTACGAATACGGGTGCATACGAGTAGAATTGTTGATGAAACTGAACGAGGATGTAATTGTAAGCATTTTTGTTAAGTAGAAGTATTTTGATAAGTGTCTTGAAGTCTTTCAAAAGTGTATGAATACATATTAAAACACTACATGTATATATATTTTAACTGAGTCGTTAAGTCATCGTTAGTCGTTACATGTAAGTGTTGTTTTGAAAACTTTAGGTTAACGATCTTGTTAAATGGTGTTAACCCATTATTTATTAAATCAAATGAGATGTTAAATTATTACATTATCATGATATCATGATGTATTAATATATTTTAATATGATATATATACATTAAATGTCGTTACAACGATAATCGTTACATATATGTCTCGTTTCAAAATCATTAAGTTAGTAGTCTTGTTTTTACATATGTAGTTCATTGCTAATATACTTAATGATATGTTTACTTATCATAATATCATATTAACTATATATATATCCATATATATGTCATCATATAGTTTTTACAAGTTTTAACGTTCGTGAATCGCCGGTCAACTTTGGTGGTCAATTGTCTATATGAAACCTATTTCAATTAATCAATTCTTAATAAGTTTGATTGCTTAACATGTTGGAAACACTTAATTATGTAAATAACAATTTCATTTAATATATATATAAACATGGAAAAGTTTGGATCACTACAGTACCTACCCGTTAAATAAATTTCGTCCCGAAATTTTAAGCACTTGGAGGTGTTGACGTATCTTCTGGAAATAAATGCGGGTATTTCTTCTTCATCTGATCTTCTCATTCCCAAGTGAACTCGGGCCCTTTACGAGCATTCCATCGAACCTTAACAATTGGTATCTTGTTTTGCTTAAGTCTTTTAACCTCACGATCCATTATTTCGACGGGTTCTTCGATGAATTTAAGTTTTTCGTTGATTTCGATTTCATCTAACGGAATAGTGAGATCTTCTTTAGCAAAACATTTCTTCAAATTCGAGACGTGTAAAGTGTTATGTACAGCCGCGAGTTGTTAAGGTAACTCAAGTCGGTAAGCTACTGGTCCGACACGATCAATAATCTTGAATGGTCCAATATACCTTGGATTTAATTTCCCTCGTTTACCAAATCGAACAACACCTTTCCAAGGTGCAACCTTAAGCATGACCATCTCTCCAATTTCAAATTATATATCTTTTCTTTTAATGTCGGCGTAGCTCTTTTGTCGACTTTGAGCGGTTTTCAACCGTTGTTGAATTTGGATGATCTTCTCGGTAGTTTCTTGTATTATCTCCGGACTCGTAATCTGTCTATCCCCCACATCACTCCAACAAATTGGAGACCTGCACTTTCTACCATAAAGTGCTTCAAATGGCGCCATCTCAATGCTTGAATGATAGCTGTTGTTGTAGGAAAATTCTGCTAACGGTAGATGTCGATCCCAACTGTTTCCGAAATTAATAACACATGCTCGTAGCATGTCTTCAAGCATTTGTATCGTCCTTTCGCTCTGCCCATCAGTTTATGGATGATAGGCAGTACTCATGTCTAGATGAGTTCCTAATGCTTGCTGTAATGTCAGCCAGAATCTTGAAATAAATCTGCCATCCCTATCAGAGATAATAGAGATTGGTATTCCATGTCTGGAGACGACTTCCTTCAAATACAGTCGTGATAACTTCTCCATCTTGTCATCTTCTCTTATTGGCAGGAAGTGTGCTGATTTGGTGAGTTGATCAACTATTACCCAAATAGTATCAAAACCACTTGCAGTCCTTGGCAATTTAGTGATGAAATCCATGGTAATGTTTTCCCATTTCCATTCCGGGATTTCAGGTTGTTGTAGTAGACCTGAGGGTTTCTAATGTTCAGCTTTGACCTTAGAACACGTCAAACATTCTCCTACATATTTAGCAATATCGGCTTTCATACCTGACCACCAAAAATGTTTCTTAAGATCCTTGTACATCTTCCCCGTTCCAGGATGTATTGAGTATCTGGTTTTATGAGCTTCTCTAAGTACCATTTCTCTCATATCTCCAAATTTTGGTACTCAAATTCTTTCAGCCCTATACCGGGTTCCATCTTGCCGAATATTAAGATGCTTCTCCGATCCTTTGGGTATCTCATCCTTTAAATTTCCCTCTTTTAAAACTCCTTGTTGCGCCTCCTTTATTTAAGTAGTAAGGTTAGTGTGAATCATTATATTCATAGATTTTACTCGAACGGGTTCTCTGTCCTTTCTGCTCAAGGCGTCGGCTACTACATTTGCCTTCCACGGGTGGTAACGAATCTCAAAGTCGTAATCATTCAACAATTCAATCCACCTACGCTGCCTCATATTCAGTTGTTTCTGATTAAATATGTGTTGAAGACTTTTGTGGTCGGTATATATAATACTTTTGACCCCATATAAGTAGTGCCTCCAAGTCTTTAATGCAAAAACAACCGCGCCTAATTCCAAATCATGCATCGTATAATTTTGTTCGTGAATATTTAATTGTCTAGACGCATAAGCAATCACCTTCGTTCGTTGCATTAATACACAACCGAGACCTTGCTTTGATGCGTCACAATAAATCACAAAATAATCATTCCCTTCAGGCAATGACAATATAGGTGCCGTAGTTAGCTTTTTCTTCAATAATTGAAACGCCTTCTCTTGTTCATCCTTCCATTCAAATTTCTTCCCTTTATGCGTTAATGCAGTCAAGGTTTTTGCTATTTTGGAGAAATCTTGGATGAATCTTCTGTAGTAACCAGCCAATCCTAAAAATTGACGTATATGCTTCGGAGTTTTTGGGGTTTCTCACTTTTCAACGGTTTTGATCTTTGCCGAGTCCACCTGGATACCTTATTTGTTCACTATGTGACCGAGGAATTGAACTTCTTCCAACCAAAATGCACACTTTGAAAAATTAGCGTACAGTTTTTCTTTCCTCAATACTTCTAGCACTTTTCTCAAATGTTCTTCGTGCTCTTGATCATTCTTTGAGTAAATAAGTATATCATCGATGAAAACAATGAAAAACTTGTCAAGATATGGCCCACACACTCGGTTCATAAGGTCCATGAACACAGCTGGTGCGTTAGTCAATCCAAACGGCATAACCATAAACTCGTAATGACCATAACGCGTCCTAAAAGCAGTTTTTGGAATATCATCCTCCTTTACTCGCATTTGATGATATCCAGAAATAAATCGATCTTCGAATAAACCGACGAGCCTTGTAGTTGATCAAATAAGTCATCAATTCTCGGCAGTGGATAACGGTTTTTGATGGTAAGTTTGTTCAACTCTCTGTAGTCAATACACAACCTAAATGTACCATCCTTCTTCTTGACAAACAAAATAGGAGCTCCCCATGGTGATGTGCTTGGTCGAATGTAACCACGTTCTAATAGTTCTTGCAGTTGGCTTTGCAGTTCTTTCATCTCACTGGGTGCGAGTCTATAAGGAGCACGAGCTATTGGTGCAGCTCCTGGTACAAGATCTATTTGAAATTCAACAGATCGATGTGGAGGTAGTCCCGGTAATTCTTTCAGAAATACATCGGGAAATTCTTTTGCAACGGGAACATCATTGATGCTCTTTTCTTCAGTTTGTACTTTCTCGACGTGTGCTAGAACAGCATAGCAACCTTTTCTTATCAGTTTTTGTGCCTTCAAATTACTAATAAGATGTAGCTCCGTGTTGCCCTTTTCTCCGTACACCATTAAGGGTTCTCCTTCTTCTCGTACAATGCGAATTGCATTTTTATAACATACGATCTCTGCTTTCACCTTCTTCAGCCAGTCCATGCCAACTATTACATCAAAACTCCCTAACTCTACTGGTATCAAATCAATCTTAAATATTTTGCTACCCAGTTTAATTTCTCGATTCCTGCATATATAATCTGCTGAAATTAATTTACTGTTTGCTAATTCGAGTAAAAATTTACTATCCAACGGCGTCAATGGACAACTTAATTTAGCACAAAAATCTCTACTCATATAGCTTCTATCTGTAGCCGAATCAAATAAAACGTAAGCAGATTTATTGTCAATAAGAAATGTACCCGTAACAAGCTCCAGGTCTTCCTGTGCCTCTGCCGCATTAATATTGAAAACTCTTCCGCGGCCTTGTCCATTCGTGTTCTCCTAGTTCGGGCAATTTCTAATAATGTGGCCCGGTTTTTCACATTTATAACAAACTACATTGGCATAACTTGCTCCGACACTACTTGCTCCACCATTACTCATTCCGACACCATTTGTTCCTTTCGTTCTGTTAACCCCTGGTCCGTAGACCTCACACTTCACCGTGCTATGATCATTTCTTTTACAATTGTTGCAAAATTTGGTGCAGAACCCCGAGTGATACTTTTCACACCTTTGGCATAGCTGCTTCTGATTGTTGTTATTGTTGTTGGGATGATTGTTGTAGTTATTGTTGTTGTTGTTATTGTTGTTTTTGTTGTTGTTGGGCCGTTTGTTGTAGTTGCGATTGATGTTGCGATTGTTGGGATAGTTGTTGCGATTATTGTTGTAATTGCTGTTGTTGTTGTATTGGTGATTCTTATCACCGTTTTCCTCCCACTTTCTTTTGACTTGCTTCACATTGGCTTCTTCAGTCGCCTGTTCTTTAATTCTTTCCTCAATCTGGTTCACTAGTTTGTGAGCCATTCTACATGCCTGTTGTATGGAGGTGGGCTCGTGTGAACTTATATCTTCTTGGATTCTTTCCGGTAATCCTTTCACAAATGCGTCGATCTTCTCTTCCTCATCTTCGAACGCTCTCGGACACAATAGGCACAATTCTGTGAATCGTCTTTCGTACGTGGTAATATCAAATCCTTGGGTTTGTAACCCTCTAAGTTCTGTCTTGAGCTTATTGACCTCGGTTCTGGGACGGTACTTGTCATTCATCAAGTGCTTGAATGCTGACCACGGTAGTGCGTAAGCATCATCTTGTCCCACTTTCTCTAGATAGGTATTCCACCATGTTAACGCAGTACCTGTGAAGGTATGCGTAGCGTACTTCACTTTGTCCTCTTCAGTATACTTACTTATGGCAAACACCGATTCGACCTTCTCGATCCATCGTTTCAATCCGATCGGTCCTTCGGTTCCATCAAATTCCAAAGGTTTGCAGGCAGTGAATTCTTTGTAGGTGCATCCTACACGATTTCTTGCGCCGTTAGCTGCATTGCTAGATTTGGAGTTATTGTTGGTATGTAGCGTAGCCTGTACTGCGGCTATGTTTGCAGCAAGAAAGGTACGAAATTTCTCTTCGCTCATATTCATGGTTTGTCGAGTAGTCGGTACCATTTCCTTCAAATAGTCAAATGAAACAAGTTAATCATACAGAATATTAAGAGTAGTCAATAGTGAGAGGACCCGTTCATATACATTATAAACGATTCATAATAGTTGATTACATCGCGAGGTATTTGACCTCTATATGATACATATTACAAACATTGCATTCGTTTTTAAAACATAAACTTTCTTTACATCGAAAATTGACAGGCATGCATACCATTTCATAATATCCACTATCCAATTATAAATTAACTTAATAGTAATCTTTGATGAACTCAATGACTCGAATGCAACGTTCTTCGAAATATGCCATGAAATACTCCAAGTAATATCTTTAAAACAAGCAAATGCACAGCGAAAGATTTATTTTATACCTGAGAATAAACATGCTTTAAAGTGTCAACCAAAAGGTTGGTGAGTTCATTAGTTTATCATAATCATTCATTTCCATCATTTTAATAGACCACAAGAATTTCATTTCCAGTTCTCATAAATATACGTCCCATGCATAGAGACAAAAATAATCATTCATATGGATTGAACACCTGGTAACTGACATTAACAATATGCATATAAGAATATCCCCATCATTCCGGGATCCTCCTTCGGACATGATATAAATTTCGAAGTACTAAAGCATCCGGTACTTTGGATGGGGTTTGTTAGGCCCAATAGATCTATCTTTAGGATTCGCGTCAATTAGGGTGTCTGTTCCCTAATTCTTAGATTACCTGACTTAATAAAAAGGGGCATATTCGATTTCGATAATTCAACCATAGAATGTAGTTTCACGTACTTGTGTCTATTTTGTAAATCATTTATAAAAATTGCGCATGTATTCTCAGCCCAAAAATATAAAGAGTAAAAAGGCAAATGAAACTCACCATACTGTATTTCGTAGTACAAATACATATAACGTCATTGAGCAAGTGCAAGGTTGGCCTCGGATTCACGAACCTAAATTAATTATGTATATATATGTGCTGGTTAATATTTGTCTAACAAATTAGGTCAAGTCATAGTGTACCACAATCCTAATGCTCGAGACTAATATGCAAAGATCAACAAAAGTTAATTTGACTCAAAATGATTTCCAAAATTTATACATGATTATTATATAGTTTAAATATCATCGTTTTATATTTTTAAATATTTTTAAAAGATTTAATAGAGTAAATAATATAATTCATTTATTAATAAATAAAATTTTATATAAAAATATACTTTTATATATCTTAAGTAATAAAATTTATAAAGTTAATTTAAAAAAAAATATTATGATAGGTTTTATTAAGGTAATTATATTATTTGTATTACATATTTATTTGATAAAATAACATTGATAATAATAATAAGTAAAAGTTGTATTATTTTGCAATAATAATTATTATTATTCTTTTAAAAATATCAATATTTATATTTACTAATAATGATATTATAATAAAACGATAATTCTAATTATGATAACTTTAATATTTATGATACTTTTTAATATTAACTTTAAAATAATAATTCTATTTAAAATGATAATAATAATGATATTTTATAATAACAATGACATTTCTATTAAAATGATATTTTTTGTTAAAATGGTAGTTTTAATACTAACGATACTTTTAATAATAATAGTATTGATAAAAATAATAAGAATGATAATTTTATCTAGATCAATATCTTATAATATTTTAATTTCATCATGATACTCATACTCATTATTTCCTAATTGTTTCGTTTAATAGCTTTTAATCATCTTTTATATTGTGTTTATAATACTAATAATAATAGTACTAAAAGAATTAGGTGTTACTAATATTAGTTTTAATTACAATAATACTAATAATGATAATTACTATGATATTATTAATAATACTAATAACTATTTTAATGATAATAATAATAATAATAATAATAATAATAACAATAACAATAACCATTTTTAAATAGTGATATATATATTAATATATATATTAATAATGATAATAATAATAATAATAATAATAATAATAATAATAATAATAATAATAATAATAATAATAATAATAAGATGATAATAATAATAATAATAATAATAATAATAATAATAATAATAATAATAATAATAATAATACTAATTATAACTTTAACGATGATAACAATAGTAATAATAATAAAAATAACAATTTTTAATGATAATTCCTTTTATTAATAATGATAATAATAAGATAAAACTAGAACGACGATAATAACGACGATAATAATAATCATTTTTATAAAAATTCAATTGACTATAACTTCTAATCCGTTCATCGAACCCATTCGATATCTAAATGAAAAGTTCTCAATTTTTCGCTAGCCTTCCAAGGACATGCATATCTTATACCTTATCTCAACCGCAAGTGTAACTAATTCAGGATTCAACATAACCTATCTAAGGGCAATATCAAAAGTACAAGCATGCATAATCCTATATTCTCGAACACTAGTCAGGGATACACTATTAATATGTAAAAATAATTTACGAGTACTCACGTATCAATATTGAGATTCAATATTGCAGGAAAGGTACGTAGACGCAACGGAGACAATAAACACTAGATTGACCTCACAAGCATACCCATGAACTATACCCATCACCTCCATAGCTATAACCCATGTTTTCCTTAGCTCTATCCAGCTCGAAAAATCCATTTTGAAATAATACGCTCATGACCTCGTCGTAGTATTTTATGTATACTAATAATATCTTAAAATAATACTGAGTAAATATATATATGTAAGTCGATTGAGAGAGTTTAGAGAAATATATTTCAAGTTTCTATGAAATAATGAAACCTATTGAATTCTATTTATAATATATTTTTAAATTATTAAAGTGAATTATTAAAGTATGAATTATTAAAGTGAATTATTAAAGTATGAATTATTAAAGTGAATTATTAAAGTATGAATTATTAAAGTGAATTATTAAAGTATGAATTATTAAAGTGAATTATTAAAGTATGAATTATTAAAGTAAATTATTAAAGTTAAAGTAAAGTAAAAGTAAAGTAAAGGTAAAGTTAAAGTATAGTAAAAGTATAAAACTATGTACGTATAATACGCGTATAAATATATATAAAATTAATTTAAATCATTATTTATATTTAATAAAATAAAATATAAATATCGTTATCTTTATCATACTGGTTAAGTAATGAGTTGTCAAAAGTGGTTCTAGATATTTATAAAAGTTATATACGTTTTAATAATAAAGTTCTTTTTAAACTAAAAACGTTTTTGTACGTTTGAAAATAAATCAAATAAATATGATAATTTTGTTTTCCAAAACTAAATATATTTAAGAATCATTTTGTTAAAAGGTTAAAATAATGGAAATCGTTATATCATAAAACGTTTTAGAAAAGTGGAATCATATATATTCATAATAGGTTTCAAGTTTTTAAATTACGGTCTGTTGGTGAAGCATGGGATAAAGTCTAAAGGTTAAATAAACGTATGAAAAATGTCGAGTTACTTAACTTATCAATATCCAACATCTAAGTTATTTACACTCCACGTTCTTACTTATAAATCACTTTACCATTTTCCGAATGTTGTCAAAAAGAATAGATTTCTTAAATCACAGTGGACCTCATAACATAGACCCGTAATCATATCACAATGTATCTGATAAATCAATCATTTGATATTATCTTCTAATTCCATCGATAAACATATTGAAACAAATGCGTTCGTGGAAAGTAATATACGTTTAATACTTTATTAATATTCTCAAGTTATAATATATATATATATATATATATATGTATATATATATATATATATATATATATATATATATATATATAACGGTTCATGAATCGTCGGAATTTGGTCGAGGTTATAATGAATGTATGAACACAGTTTAAAATTCTTGAGATTTAACTTAACAAACTTTGCTTATCGTGTCGGAATAATATAAAGATAAAGTTTAAATTTGATTGGAAATTTCCGGGTTGTCACAAATAGTATCTCGTAGCATAATATGAACTCATTTATAAAAGCTTTTTCTTCATATTAGCGTTTTATAAGTTTAAATTCGAGTAGTACCTACCCGTTAAGTTCATACTTAGTAGCTAATATACAATTCAACTACTACAATTCTATATGAAAAACTGATTATAATAATATTTCGCGTTCAAACTTTTACACAATATTTTACAAACTTACAATACCGCTTATTTTACATATAGCATGAAATATAGCACACAATAACTTTGATACAAGATAGTTGTGAAGATAATTCTAGCTAGTACACAAGTCGTTCAGTAAAGGCAATAAAGACACGTAATTCATACGTCCAGAAACAAGTCATGCATTCTGGTTTTACTAGGACTACTTTCCATCCTTGGTCTTGAGGAACATAACCGTTATGGCTGTTGATAAGATAGCGTGTTGTAACGTCATCAAAGGGACGAGGGTTACGTAATGTCCAACAGTCTCGTAACAATCTAAAAACCTCATTTCTTACCCCAATTACCGACTCCGTCACTTGTGGGAACGTTTTGTTTAATAGTTGTAGCCCGATGTTCTTGTTCTCACTTTGGTGAGAAGCGAACATTACTAACCCGTAAGCATAACATGCTTCTTTATGTTGCATGTTAGCTGCTTTTTCTAAATCACGAAGTCCTATATTCGGATATATTGAGTCAAAATAATTTCTTAACCCGTTGCGTAAAATAGCATTTGGGTTCCCCGCAATATATGCGTCAAAGTAAACACATCGTAACTTATGAATTTCCCAATGTGATATCCCCCATCTTTCGAACGAAAGCCTTTTATAAACCAAGGCATTCTTGGAACGTTCTTCGAATGTCTTACAAACTGATCTCGCCTTAAATAGTTGTGCCGAGGATTTCTGACCGACTCTAGACAAGATTTCATCAATCATGTCTCCGGGTAAGTCTCTTAAAATATTGGGTTGTCTATCCATTTTGTGTTTTTAAACTGTAAAATAGACAAGAGTTAGATTCATAAAAAAAAATACTTATTAATACAAGCAATTTTTACATATATCATAAAGCAGAAGCACACTATATTACATATATTACACCACACGAATACAACTATCTTATTCCGACTCGCTCGTTTCTTCTTCTTCGGTTTTGGTTCGTTTTGCCAAGTTTCTAGAGATATATGATGTTCCCCTAATACGAGCCGTCATTTTTCACATTGGTTTAGAAAAACCTGGTGGTTTAGAGGTTCCCGGGTTATTGTCACAACTTAAGAAATACGGGTGTTGACGATACATATAAAGTTCATCGGGTTTGGAATCAAATTTCTCTATTTTTATGCCCTTTCCCTTATTGTTCTCTTTTGCCTTATTAAATTGTGTTGGGGTAATTTCTATAACATCATTTGAATCCTTGTCGGGATCCGATTCATCGGAGAGTTGGTAATCCTCCCAATACTTTGCTTCCTTGGCGGAAACACCATTGACCATAATTTGTAGTGACCCGAACTTTTCCATGTTTATATATATTACTTGAGATTGATATTTACATGATTAAATGTTTCCAACATGTTAAGCAATCAAACTTGTTAAGACTTGATTAATTGAAATATGTTTCATATAGACAATTGACCACCCAAGTTGATCGGTGATTCACGAACGTTAAAACTTGTAAAAACTATATGATGACATATATATGGATATATATATATAGTTAACATGATACTATGATAAGAAAACATATCATAAAGTATATTAACAATGAACTACATATGTAAAAACAAGACTACTAACTTAATGATTTTTAAACGAGACATATATGTAACGATTATCGTTGTAAAGACATTTAATGTATATATATCATATTAAGAGATATTCATACATGATAATATCATGATAATATAATAATTTAAAATCTCATTTGATATTATAAACATTGGGTTAACAACATTTAACAAGATCATTAACCTAAAGGTTTCAAAACAACACTTACATGTAACGACTAACGATGACTTAACGACTCAGTTAAAATGTATATACATGTAGTGTTTTAATATGTATTTATACACTTTTGAAAGACTTCAATACACTTATCAAAATACTTCTACTTAACAAAAATGCTTACAATTACATCCTCGTTCAGTTTCATCAACAATTCTACTCGTATGCACCCGTATTCGTACTCGTACAATACATAGCTTTTAGATGTATGTACTATTGGTATATACACTCCAATGATCAGCTCTTAGCAGCCCATGTGAGTCACCTAACACATGTGGGAACCATCATTTGACAACTAGCATGAAATATCTCATAAAATTACAAAAATATGAGTAATCATTCATGACTTATTTACATGAAAACAAAATTACATATCCTTTATATCTAATCCATACACCAACGACCAAAAACACCTAAAAACACTTTCATTCTTCAATTTTCTTCATCTAATTGATCTCTCTCAAGTTCTATCTTCAAGTTCTAAGTGTTCTTCATAAATTTCAAAAGTTCTAGTTTCATAAAATCAAGAATACTTTCAAGTTTGCTAGCTCACTTCCAATCTTGTAAGGTGATCATCCAACCTCAAGAAATCTTTGTTTCTTACAGTAGGTTATCATTCTAATACAAGGTAATAATCATATTCAAACTTTGGTTCAATTTCTATAACTATAACAATCTTATTTCAAGTGATGATCTTACTTGAACTTGTTTTCGTGTCATGATTCTGCTTCAAGAACTTCGAGCCATCCAAGGATCCATTGAAGCTAGATCCATTTTTCTCTTTTCCAGTAGGTTTATCCAAGGAAATTAAGGTAGTAATGATGTTCATAACATCATTCGATTCATACATATAAAGCTATCTTATTCGAAGGTTTAAACTTGTAATCACTAGAACATAGTTTAGTTAATTCTAAACTTGTTCGCAAACAAAAGTTAATCCTTCTAACTTGACTTTTAAAATAAACTAAATACATGTTCTATATCTATATGATATGCTAACTTAATGATTTAAAACCTGGAAACACGAAAAACACCGTAAAACCGGATTTACGCCGTCGTAGTAACACCGCGGGCTGTTTTGGGTTAGTTAATTAAAAACTATGATAAACTTTGATTTAAAAGTTGTTATTCTGAGAAAATGATTTTTATTATGAACATGAAACTATATCCAAAAATTATGGTTAAACTCAAAGTGGAAGTATGTTTTCTAAAATGGTCATCTAGACGTCGTTCTTTCGACTGAAATGACTACCTTTACAAAAATGACTTGTAACTTATTTTTCCGACTATAAACCTGTACTTTTTCTGTTTAGATTCATAAAATAGAGTTCAATATGAAACCATAGCAATTTGATTCACTCAAAACGGATTTAAAATGAAGAAGTTATGGGTAAAACAAGATTGGATAATTTTTCTCATTTTAGCTACGTGAAAATTGGTAACAAATCTATTCCAACCATAACTTAATCAATTTGTATTGTATATTATGTAATCTTGAGATACCATAGACACGTATACAATGTTTCGACCTATCATGTCGACACATCTATGTATATTTCGGAACAACCATAGACACTCTATATGTGAATGTTGGAGTTAGCTATACAGGGTTGAGGTTGATTCCAAAATATATATAGTTTGAGTTGTGATCAATACTGAGATATGTATACACTGGGTCGTGGATTGATTCAAGATAATATTTATCGATTTATTTCTGTACATCTAACTGTGGACAACTAGTTGTAGGTTACTAACGAGGACAGCTGACTTAATAAACTTAAAACATCAAAATATATTAAAAGTGTTGTAAATATATTTTGAACATACTTTGATATATATGTATATATTGTTATAGGTTTGTGAATCAACCAGTGGCCAAGTCTTACTTCCCGACGAAGTAAAAATCTGTGAAAGTGAGTTATAGTCCCACTTTTAAAATCTAATATTTTTGGGATGAGAATACATGCAGGTTTTATAAATGATTTACAAAATAGACACAAGTACATGAAACTACATTCTATGGTTGAATTATCGAAATCGAATATGCCCCTTTTTATTAAGTCTGGTAATCTAAGAATTAGGGAACAGACACCCTAATTGACGCGAATCCTAAAGATAGATCTATCGGGCCCAACAAGCCCCATCCAAAGTACCGGATGCTTTAGTACTTCGAAATTTATATCATATCCGAAGGGTGTCCCGGAATGATGGGGATATTCTTATATATGCATCTTGTTAATGTCGGTTACCAGGTGTTCACCATATGAATGATTTTTATCTCTATGTATGGGATGTGTATTGCAATATGAAATCTTGTGGTCTATTATTATGATTTGATATATATAGGTTAAACCTATAACTCACCAACATTTTTGTTGACGTTTTAAGCATGTTTATTCTCAGGTGATTATTAAGAGCTTCCGCTGTCGCATACTTAAATAAGGACGAGATTTGGAGTCCATGCTTGTATGATATTGTGTAAAAACTGCATTCAAGAAACTTATTTTGTTGTAACATATTTGTATTGTAAACCATTATGTAATGGTCGTGTGTAAACAGGATATTTTAGATTATCATTATTTGATAATCTACGTAAAGCTTTTTAAACCTTTATTGATGAAATAAAGGTTATGGTTTGTTTTAAAATGAATGCAGTCTTTGAAAAACGTCTCATATAGAGGTCAAAACCTCGCAACGAAATCAATTAATATGGAATGTTTTTAATCAATAAGAACGGGACATTTCAGTTGGTATCCGAGCGTTGGTCTTAGAGAACCAGAAAATTTGCATTAGTGTGTCTTATTGAGTTTGTTAGGATGCATTAGTGAGTCTGGACTTCGACCGTGTTTTCTTTAAAAATGATTGCTTAACATTTTTGTTGGAAACTATATATTTTTAACATATGAATATTATGTGATATATTAATCTCTTAACGTGTTTGATATTATGTGATAGATGTCTACCTCTAGAACAAGTCCCATTGACTCACCTAATAATAATGAAGAGTCAAATGTAAATTGGAATGATTTGTGGACTGATTCACAAGTTCCCGAAGAGGAACCGGAAGAAGAGTCGGAACCGGAAGAAGAATCGGAACCGGAAGAAGAATCGGAAATAGAACCGGTGGGGGAAATAATAAAACGGTTAAGTAAAAGAAAATCCTCAACCAACCGACCAAATTTAATTATGGTCAATGGTGTTTCCGCCAAGGAAGCAAAATATTGGGAGGATTACCAATTCTCCGATGAATCGGATTCCGACGAGAATTCCGATGATGTTATAGAAATTACCCCAACTGAATTTAAAAAGGCAAAAGAAAATAATAAGGGAAAGGGCATAAAAATAGAGAAATCTAATTCCAACCCCGATGAACTTTATATGTATCGTCAACCCCCGAAGTCCTTAAGTTGTAACAATGACCCGGGAACCTCTAAACCACCAGGTTTTTCTAAACCAATGTGGACAACGACGGCTCATATTAGGGGAACATCATATATCCCTAGAAACTTGGCAAAACGAACCAAAACCGAAGAAGAAGAAACGAGCGAGTCGGAATAAGATAGTTGTATTCGTGTGGTGTAATATATGTAATATAGTGTTCTTATGCTTTATGATATATGTAAAAATTGCTTGTATTAATAAGTATTTTTTTTTATGAAACTAACTCTTGTCTATTTTACAGTTTAAAAACACAAAATGGATAGACAACCCAATATTTTAAGAGACCTACCCGGAGACATGATTGATGAAATCTTGTCTAGAGTCGGCCAGAATTCTTCGGCACAACTATTTAAGGCGAGATCAGTTTGTAAGACATTCGAAGAACGTTCCAAGAATGTCTTGGTTTATAAGAGACTTTCGTTTGAAAGATGGGGGATATCACATTGGGAAACCCATAAGTTACGATGTGTTTACTTTGACGCATATATTGCGGGGAACCCAAATGCTATTTTACGCAACGGGTTAAGAAATTATTTTGACTCAATATATCCGAATATTGGACTTCGTGATTTAGAAAAAGCGGCTAACATACAACATAAAGAAGCATGTTATGCTTACGGATTAGTAATGTTCGCTTCTCACCAAAGTGAGAACAAGAACATCGGGCTACAACTATTAAAAAAAACGTTTCCACAAGTGACGGAGTCGGTAATTGGGGTAAGAAATGAGGTTTTTAGATTATTACGGGACTGTTGGACATTACGTAACCCTCGCCCCTTTGACGACGTTACAACACGCTGTCTTATCAACGGCCATAACGGTTATGTTCCACAAGACCAAGGATGGGAAGTAATCCTAGTAAAACCAGAATGCATGACTTGTTTCTGGACGTATGAATTATGTGTCTTTATTGCCTTTGCTGAACGACTTGTGTACTAGCTAGAATTATCTTCACAACCATCTTGTATCAAGTTTATTGTGTGCTATATTTCATGCTATATGTAAAATAAGCGGTATTGTAAGTTTGTAAAATATTGTATAAAAGTTTGAACGCGAAATATTATTATAATCAGTTTTTTCATATAGAATTGTAGTAGTTGAATTGTATATTAGCTACTAAGTATGAACTTAACGGGTAGGTACTACCCGAATTTAAACTTATAAAACGCTAATATGAAGAAAAAGCTTTTATAAATGAGTTCATATTATGCTACGAAATACTATTAACTACTCTTAATATTCTGTATGATTAACTTGTTCCATTTGACTATTTTGAAGGAAATGGCACTGACTACTCGACACACCGTGAATATGAATGAAGAGGAATTCCGTACTTTTCTAGCTTCAAACATAGCCGCAGTACAGGCTGCGCTACATACCAACAATAACCTTGGATCTAGCAGTACAGGAAATCGTGTAGGATGCACCTACAAAGAATTCACTGCCTGCAAACCTTTGGAATTTGATGGAACCGAAGGACCGATCGGATTGAAACGGTGGACCGAGAAGGTTGAATCGGTGTTTGCCATAAGTAAGTGTACTGAAGAGGACAAAGTGAAGTACGCTACGCATACCTTCACAGGTTCTGCGTTAACATGGTGGAATACCTATCTATAGCAAGTGGGACAAGATGATGCGTACGCACTACCGTGGTCAGCATTCAAGCACTTGATGAACGAGAAGTACCGTCCCAGAACCGAGGTCAATAAGCTCAAGACAGAACTTAGAGGGTTACGAACCCAAGGATTTGATATTACCAAGTACGAAAGACGATTCACAGAATTGTGCCTATTGTGTCCGGGAGCATTCGAAGATGAGGAAGAGAAGATCGACGCGTTTGTGAAAGGATTACCGGAAAGAATCCAAGAAGATATAAGTTCACACGAGCCCGCCTCCATACAACAGGCATGTAGAATGGCTCACAAACTAGTGAACCAGATTGAAGAAAGAATTAAAGAACAGACTGCTGAAGAGGCCAATGTGAAGCAAGTCAAAAGAAAGTGGGAGGAAAACGGTGATAAGAATCACCAATACAACAACAACAGCAATTACAACAATAATCGCAACAATTATCCCAACAATCGCAACATCAACAGCAACTACAACAATCATCCCAACAACAATAATAACCGCAACAACAACAACAATCAGAAGCAGCTATGCCAAAGGTGTGAAAAGAATCACTCGGGGTTCTGCACCAAATTTTGCAACAAGTGTAAAAGAAATGGTCATAGCGCGGCGAAGTGTGAGGTCTACGGACCAGGGGTTAATAGAACGAAAGGAACAAATGGTGTCGGAACGAGTAATGGCGGAGCAAGTAGTGTCGGAGCAAGTTATGCCAATGTAGTTTGTTATAAATGTGGAAAACCAGGCCACATTATTAGAAATTGCCCGAACCAGGAGAACACGAATGGACAAGGCCGTGGAAGAGTTTTCAATATTAATGCGGTAGAGGCACAGGAAGACCCGGAGCTTGTTACGGGTATGTTTCTTATTGACAATAAATCTGCTTACGTTTTATTTGATTCGGGTGCGGATAGAAGCTATATGAGTAGAGATTTTTGTGCTAAATTAAGTTGTCCATTGACGCCTTTGGATAGTAAATTTTTACTCGAATTAGCAAATGGTAAATTAATTTCAGCAGATAATATATGTCGGAATCGAGAAATTAAACTGGTTAGCGAAACATTTAAGATTGATTTGATACCAGTAGAGTTAGGGAGTTTTGATGTGATAATCGGTATGGACTGGTTGAAAGAAGTGAAAGCGGAGATCGTTTGTTACAAAAATGCAATTCGCATTATACGAGAAAAAGGAAAACCCTTAATGGTGTACGGAGAAAAGGGCAACACGAAGCTACATCTTATTAGTAATTTGAAGGCACAAAAACTAATAAGAAAAGGTTGCTATGCTGTTCTAGCACACGTCGAGAAAGTACAAACTGAAGAAAAGAGCATCAATGATGTTCCCATTGCAAAAGAATTTCCCGATGTATTTCCGAAAGAATTACCGGGATTACCCCCACATCGATCCGTTGAATTTCAAATAGATCTTGTACCAGGAGCTACACCAATAGCTCGTGCTACTTACAGACTCGCACCCAGCGAGATGAAAGAACTGCAAAGCCAATTACAAGAACTTTTAGAGCGTGGTTTCATTCGACCAAGCACATCACCGTGGGGAGCTCCTGTTTTGTTTGTCAAGAAGAAAGATGGTACATTCAGGTTGTGTATCGACTACCGAGAGTTGAACAAACTTACCATCAAGAACCGCTACCCACTACCGAGAATCGACGACTTATTTGATCAACTACAAGGCTCGTCTGTTTATTCAAAGATTGACTTACGTTCCGGGTATCATCAAATGCGGGTGAAAGAAGATGATATTCCAAAGACTGCTTTCAGAACACGTTACGGTCATTACGAGTTTATGGTCATGCCGTTTGGTTTAACTAATGCACCAGCTGTGTTCATGGACCTTATGAACCGAGTGTGTGGACCATACCTTGACAAGTTTGTCATTGTTTTCATTGATGACATACTTATTTACTCAAAGAATGACCAAGAACACGGTGAACATTTGAGAAAGGTGTTAGAAGTATTGAGGAAGGAAGAATTGTACGCTAAGTTTTCAAAGTGTGCATTTTGGTTGGAAGAAGTTCAATTCCTCGGTCACATAGTGAACAAAGAAGGTATTAAGGTGGATCCGGTAAAGCTAGAAACTGTTGAAAAGTGGGAAACCCCGAAAACTCCGAAACACATACGCCAGTTTTTAGGACTAGCTGGTTACTACAGAAGGTTCATCCAAGACTTTTCCAGAATAGTAAAACCCTTGACTGCATTAACGCATAAAGGGAAGAAATTTGAATGGAATGATGAACAAGAGAAAGCGTTTCAGTTATTGAAGAAAAAGCTAACTACGGCACCTATATTGTCATTGCCTGAAGGGAATGATGATTTTGTGATTTATTGTGATGCATCAAAGCAAGGTCTAGGTTGTGTATTAATGCAACGAACGAAGGTGATTGCTTATGCGTCTAGACAATTGAAGATTCACGAACAAAATTATACGACGCATGATTTGGAATTAGGCGCGGTTGTTTTTGCATTAAAGACTTGGAGGCACTACTTATATGGGGTCAAAAGTATTATATATACCGACCACAAAAGTCTTCAACACATATTTAATCAGAAACAACTGAATATGAGGCAGCGTAGGTGGATTGAATTATTGAATGATTACGACTTTGAGATTCGTTACCACCCGGGGAAGGCAAATGTGGTAGCCGATGCCTTGAGCAGGATGGACAGAGAACCCATTCGAGTAAAATCTATGAATATAATGATTCATAATAACATTACTACTCAAATAAAGGAGGCGCAACAAGGAGTTTTAAAAGAGGGAAATTTAAAGGATGAAATACCCAAAGGATCGGAGAAGCATCTTAATATTCGGGAAGACGGAACCCGGTATAGGGCTGAAAGGATTTGGGTACCAAAATTTGGAGATATGAGAGAAATGGTACTTAGAGAAGCACATAAAACCAGATACTCAATACATCCTGGAACGGGGAAGATGTACAAGGATCTCAAGAAACATTTTTGGTGGCCGGGTATGAAAGCCGATGTTGCTAAATACGTAGGAGAATGTTTGACGTGTTCTAAGGTCAAAGCTGAGCATCAGAAACCATCAGGTCTACTTCAACAACCCGAAATCCCGGAATGGAAATGGGAAAACATTACCATGGATTTCATCACTAAATTGCCAAGGACTGCAAGTGGTTTTGATACTATTTGGATAATAGTTGATCGTCTCACCAAATCAGCACACTTCCTACCAATAAGAGAAGATGACAAGATGGAGAAGTTAGCACGACTGTATTTGAAGGAAGTCGTCTACAGACATGGAATACCAATCTCTATTATCTCTGATAGGGATGGCAGATTTATTTCAAGATTCTGGCAGACATTACAGCAAGCATTAGGAACTCGTCTAGACATGAGTACTGCCTATCATCCACAAACTGATGGGCAGAGCGAAAGGACGATACAAACGCTTGAAGACATGCTACGAGCATGTGTTATTGATTTCGGAAACAGTTGGGATCGACATCTACCGTTAGCAGAATTTTCCTACAACAACAGCTACCATTCAAGCATTGAGATGGCGCCGTTTGAAGCACTTTATGGTAGAAAGTGCAGGTCTCCGATTTGTTGGAGTGAAGTGGGGGATAGATAGATTACGGGTCCGGAGATTATACAAGAAACTACCGAGAAGATCATCCAAATTCAACAACGGTTGAAAACCGCCCAAAGTCGACAAAAGAGCTACGCTGACATTAAAAGAAAAGATATAGAATTT
Organism: Rutidosis leptorrhynchoides; assembly: GCF_046630445.1. NCBI lineage: Eukaryota > Viridiplantae > Streptophyta > Magnoliopsida > Asterales > Asteraceae > Rutidosis > Rutidosis leptorrhynchoides. Next base: position 195,614,756 of record NC_092339.1, read on the forward strand.
GAAATTGGAGAGATGGTCATGCTTAAAGTTGCACCTTGGAAAGGCGTTGTTCGATTTGGTAAACGAGGGAAATTAAATCCAAGGTATATTGGACCATTCAAGATTATTGATCGTGTCGGACCAGTAGCTTACCGACTAGAGTTACCTCAACAACTCGCGGCTGTACATAACACTTTCCACGTCTCGAATTTAAAGAAATGTTTTGCTAAAGAAGATCTCACTATTCCGTTAGATGAAATCCAAATCAACGAAAAACTTCAATTCATCGAAGAACCCGTCGAAATAATGGATCGTGAGGTTAAAAGACTTAAGCAAAACAAGATACCAATTGTTAAGGTTCGATGGAATGCTCGTAGAGGACCCGAGTTCACCTGGGAGCGTGAAGATCAGATGAAGAAGAAATACCCGCATCTATTTCCAGAAGATTCGTCAACACCTTCAACAGCTTAAAATTTCGGGACGAAATTTATTTAACGGGTAGGTACTGTAGTGACCCGAACTTTTCCATGTTTATATATATTAATTGAGATTGATAGTTACATGATTAAATGTTTCCAACATGTTAAGCAATCAAACTTGTTAAGACTTGATTAATTGAAATATGTTTCATATAGACAATTGACCACCCAAGTTGATCGGTGATTCACGAACGTTAAAACTTGTAAAAACTATATGATGACATATATATGGATATATATATATAGTTAACATGATACTATGATAAGAAAACATATCATAAAGTATATTAACAATGAACTACATATGTAAAAACAAGACTACTAACTTAATGATTTTTAAACGAGACATATATGTAACGATTATCGTTGTAAAGACATTTAATGTATATATATCATATTAAGAGATATTCATACATGATAATATCATGATAATATAATAATTTAAAATCTCATTTGATATTATAAACATTGGGTTAACAACATTTAACAAGATCATTAACCTAAAGGTTTCAAAACAACACTTACATGTAACGACTAACGATGACTTAACGACTCAGTTAAAATGTATATACATGTAGTGTTTTAATATGTATTTATACACTTTTGAAAGACTTCAATACACTTATCAAAATACTTCTACTTAACAAAAATGCTTACAATTACATCCTCGTTCAGTTTCATCAACAATTCTACTCGTATGCACCCGTATTCGTACTCGTACAATACATAGCTTTTAGATGTATGTACTATTGGTATATACACTCCAATGATCAGCTCTTAGCAGCCCATGTGAGTCACCTAACACATGTGGGAACCATCATTTGACAACTAGCATGAAATATCTCATAAAATTACAAAAATATGAGTAATCATTCATGACTTATTTACATGAAAACAAAATTACATATCCTTTATATCTAATCCATACACCAACGACCAAAAACACCTACAAACACTTTCATTCTTCAATTTTCTTCATCTAATTGATCTCTCTCAAGTTCTATCTTCAAGTTCTAAGTGTTCTTCATAAATTTCAAAAGTTCTAGTTTCATAAAATCAAGAATACTTTCAAGTTTGCTAGCTCACTTCCAATCTTGTAAGGTGATCATCCAACCTCAAGAAATCTTTGTTTCTTACAGTAGGTTATCATTCTAATACAAGGTAATAATCATATTCAAACTTTGGTTCAATTTCTATAACTATAACAATCTTATTTCAAGTGATGATCTTACTTGAACTTGTTTTCGTGTCATGATTCTACTTCAAGAACTTCGAGCCATCCAAGGATCCATTGAAGCTAGATCCATTTTTCTCTTTTCCAGTAGGTTTATCCAAGGAAATTAAGGTAGTAATGATGTTCATAACATCATTCGATTCATACATATAAAGCTATCTTATTCGAAGGTTTAAACTTGTAATCACTAGAACATAGTTTAGTTAATTCTAAACTTGTTCGCAAACAAAAGTTAATCCTTCTAACTTGACTTTTAAAATAAACTAAACACATGTTCTATATCTATATGATATGCTAACTTAATGATTTAAAACCTGAAAACACGAAAAACACCGTAAAACCGGATTTACGCCGTCGTAGTAACACCGCGGGCTGTTTTGGGTTAGTTAATTAAAAACTATGATAAACTTTGATTTAAAAGTTGTTATTCTGAGAAAATGATTTTTATTATGAACATGAAACTATATCCAAAAATTATGGTTAAACTCAAAGTGGAAGTATGTTTTCTAAAATGGTCATCTAGACGTCGTTCTTTCGACTGAAATGACTACCTTTACAAAAACGACTTGTAACTTATTTTTCCGACTATAAACCTGTACTTTTTCTGTTTAGATTCATAAAATAGAGTTCAATATGAAACCATAGCAATTTGATTCACTCAAAACGGATTTAAAATGAAGAAGTTATGGGTAAAACAAGATTGGATAATTTTTCTCATTTTAGCTACGTGAAAATTGGTAACAAATCTATTCCAACCATAACTTAATCAACTTGTATTGTATATTATGTAATCTTGAGATACCATAGACACGTATACAATGTTTCGACCTATCATGTCGACACATCTATGTATATTTCGGAACAACCATAGACACTCTATATGTGAATGTTGGAGTTAGCTATACAGGGTTGAGGTTGATTCCAAAATATATATAGTTTGAGTTGTGATCAATACTGAGATATGTATACACTGGGTCGTGGATTGATTCAAGATAATATTTATCGATTTATTTCTGTACATCTAACTGTGGACAACTAGTTGTAGGTTACTAACGAGGACAGCTGACTTAATAAACTTAAAACATCAAAATATATTAAAAGTGTTGTAAATATATTTTGAACATACTTTGATATATATGTATATATTGTTATAGGTTTGTGAATCAACCAGTGGCCAAGTCTTACTTCCCGACGAAGTAAAAATCTGTGAAAGTGAGTTATAGTCCCACTTTTAAAATCTAATATTTTTGGGATGAGAATACATGCAGGTTTTATAAATGATTTACAAAATAGACACAAGTACGTGAAACTACATTCTATGGTTGAATTATCGAAATCGAATATGCCCCTTTTTATTAAGTCTGGTAATCTAAGAATTAGGGAACAGACACCCTAATTGACGCGAATCCTAAAGATAGATCTATCGGGCCCAACAAGCCCCATCCAAAGTACCGGATGCTTTAGTACTTCGAAATTTATATCATATCCGAAGGGTGTCCCGGAATGATGGGGATATTCTTATATATGCATCTTGTTAATGTCGGTTACCAGGTGTTCACCATATGAATGATTTTTATCTCTATGTATGGGATGTGTATTGAAATATGAAATCTTGTGGTCTATTATTATGATTTGATATATATAGGTTAAACCTATAACTCACCAACATTTTTGTTGACGTTTTAAGCATGTTTATTCTCAGGTGATTATTAAGAGCTTCCGCTGTCGCATACTTAAATAAGGACGAGATTTGGAGTCCATGCTTGTATGATATTGTGTAAAAACTGCATTCAAGAAACTTATTTTGTTGTAACATATTTGTATTGTAAACCATTATGTAATGGTCGTGTGTAAACAGGATATTTTAGATTATCATTATTTGATAATCTACGTAAAGCTTTTTAAACCTTTATTGATGAAATAAAGGTTATGGTTTGTTTTAAAATGAATGCAGTCTTTGAAAAACGTCTCATATAGAGGTCAAAACCTCGCAACGAAATCAATTAATATGGAACGTTTTTAATCAATAAGAACGGGACATTTCATAATTAACTTTGGTCGGTTGGTTGAGGATTTTCTTCTACTTAACCGTTTTATTATTTCCCCCAATGGTTCTATTTCTTTTTCCGGTTCCGATTCTTCTTCCGGTTCCGATTCTTCTTCTGGTTCCGACTCTTCTTCCGGTTCCTCTTCGGGAACTTTTGAATCAGTCCACGAATCATTCTAATTTACATTTGACTCTTCATTATTATTAGGTGAGTCAATGGGACTTGTTCTAGAGGTAGACATCTATCACATAATATCAAACACATTAAGAGATTAATATATCACATAATATTCACATGTTAAAAATATATAGTTTCCAACAAAATTTGTTAAGAAATCATTTTTCAAGTAAACACGGTCGAAGTCCAGACTCACTAATGCATCCTAACAAACTCGATAAGACACACTAATGCAAAATTCTGGGTCTCTAAGACCAACGATCGGATACCAACTGAAATGTCCCGTTCATATTGATTATAAACGTTCCATATTAATTGATTTCGTTGCGAGGTTTTGACCTCTATATGAGACGTTTTTCAAAGACTGCATTCATTTTTAAAACAACCATAACCTTTATTTTATCAATAAAGGTTTCAAAAGCATTATGTAGATTATCAAATAATGATAATCTAAAATATACTGTTTACACACGACCATTACATAATGGTTTACAATAGAAATATATTACATCGACATATGTTTCTTAAATGCAGTTTTTACACAATATCATACAAACATGGACTCCAAATCTTGTCCTTATTTTAGTATGCAACAGCGGAAGCTCTTAGTATTCACCTGAGAATAAACATGCTTTAAACGTTAACAAAAATGTTGGTGAGTTATAGGTTTAACCTATATATAATATATATATATATATATATATATATATATATATATATATATATATATATATATATATATATATATATATATATATCAAATCGTAACAATAGGCCACAAGATTTCATATTTCAATACACATCCCATACATAGAGATAAAAATCATTCATATGGTGAACACCTGGTAACCGACATTTACAAGATGCATATTTAGGAATATCCCCATCATTCCGGGACACCCTTCGGATATGATATAAATTTCAAAGTACTAAAGCATCCAGTACTTTGGATGGGGTTTGTTAGGCCCAATAGATCTATCTTTAGGATTCGCGTCAATTAGGGTGTCTGTTCCCTAATTCTTAGATTACCAGACTTAATAAAAAGGGGCATATTCGATTTCGATAATTCAACCATAGAATGTAGTTTCACGTACTTGTGTCTATTTTGTAAATCATTTATAAAACCTGCATGTATTCTCATCCCAAAAATATTAGATTTTAAAAGTGGGACTATAACTCACTTTCACAGATTTTTACTTCGTCGGGAAGTAAGACTTGGGCACTGGTCGATTCACGAACCTATAACAAATATGTACATATATATCAAAGTATATTCAAAATATATTTATAACACTTTTAATACATTTTGATGTTTTAAGTTTATTAAGTCAGCTGTCCTCGTTAGTAACCTACAACTAGTTGTCCAATGTTAGATGTACAGAAAAAATTGATATATATTATCTTGAATCAATCCACGACCCAGTGTATACACGTCTCAGGCTAGATCACAACTCAAAGTATATATATTTTTGGAATCAACCTCAACCCTGTAACACCCTCGAAGCGGGCCTAGCTGTTAGATTACTATTTTACCATCAGGTTGTGTGGTGTTATTATATGCTTTTATTCTAATTTTATATTTTGTATTATTTAATGTTGTAGATAGGACCATTTTGTGACAAGGGTCACATAACAGGTCTGTTTATTTAATTTGGACTTCGTTTGGGTTGCCAAACGATGTACGAAAGATATCAGATAACTGATAAATACACGTGTGTCACACAGTGTGAGAATTATTTACAATTAAGTGACTAGAGGGCTGTGTTCTTACCATTTCTAGACCCTTCTTCTCAAAACACTCCCGTACCTTCCTTTCACCTATAATCAAACTCTAATTTCTAATCCTTATTTTAGAGCTCGAATCATTTACATCTTTGTGTTCCTTATGATTTACTAATTCTAACAAGGTAAGATTCATAGCTTTTCATGCTTTAATCTTCAAGAAAATGGAGTTTTTGTGTTAGTTTTTATAAAGTGTGTATTTTGCGTCAAAATGGTTAGATTTGATGTTGTTTGAGTCCAAATCTTGTGGGTTTATGTTTCTACATGTTTAGTGTCTTTGATTGGGTCAGTTTTGAGGTCGTAATCGAGCTCTAGAGCAAGAATTGGTCGATTTTGGGTGAAACCCGTCGGCCGACTGTCTCTTGACAATCGACCGACTGACTCGACCATCGGCCGAGTGTGTTTGTGAGAGACCATCGACCGAGTGTCTAGACACTCGGCTGAGTGAGTGTAGATAGTCTGCCGACTGTCTCTGACAGTCGACCGAGTGTCTTTGGTAGTGTAAAATTTTACTAAGTGTTGATTTTTTAGCCGTTATGCTGCCCGTTTGTATTTTGATGATCATAATATTATAACTAACTTGTGAGTATTGTTTTCTAGTGATACAGACGAGGAGAAGACTTGGTGACATTAGACTACCGAGTGATGTCGGTATCGGTGAGTGGGACTAACTGGAGAATGTAGTATATAGAAGCATGTTATATTATGATTGCCATGCTTGTTAGATATACTTATTATTGTGTTTAGTTAGTACTTTGTGATGACTGCATGCTAGTTGATGCTTGTCTGCTGGAGCCCAGTGCATCCCTATTGTGTGGTAGCCTCGGTAGGAGAGATCAACCTGCGGGTTGGGTTTCTCATGTGGTAGCCTAGACAATCGAGGTGTATATATATATGTGAAAGACGCGTTCGTCGCGTGTGGATTATGTATATACACACGGTGGTGGAGGAACTTCTGGTAAGCCCCAGTTCGATCAGCTGATGGTTAATGGTTTGGCCGAGCCGCCAGAGTCTCTGTAGATGGCACTTGGGTGATGTTTATGTGTTAGACTATGTGACATGATTAGTATGACGGTTCCTGTATACTATTGCATGTAGTTAATTGCACTCACTTAGCTTCGTGCTAATCCCCCACATCTTCCCTGCAGGTTATGGATTTGTTGTATACTAGTTATCAGGGAGAAGATGGGATGTTGGAAGATATGTTTGACAAAGCCAAAAACTCTGATGTCGCGTCTTTTCTATTAAAGATGTATTTATGTTTTAATATAACACCCGATCGTTTATTTATTAACGTGTTATCATTAAGTGGATTATATATATATATATATATATATATATATATATATATATATATATATATATATATATATATATATACACACACACATTTTTAACTTATGTATTAGTTAAATTGGTCTTCCGCTGTATTTAAAAAAAAAATTCCGGGGTGTTTTAAGTTGGTATCAGAGCGTAGGTTTGGCAGCATGTGCACGGAAGTGACATGTTCCCAAACCGTGTGTCGAGTCAAACATATCTTGGGGTGGGTTAAGTGAGTGAAGTAGGTATTGACGAGTTAGTTGGCGGAAACTAACAAATTATCTACTAAGCCTTGTGTGTGAGATGTTGTGTTAAGACAGGTTTGAAGATCGATTCCACCCTGCTGGTGCCCTATTGACCCTCAGTACTGACAGAACTTCGATGGATGCGTTTGATGCCGATTTGGATGAAGGACTTGACGCGTACTAATTGACATGGCTCCAATGATGAGGATTCAGTTGCAGAGTTGATGAGGGTTAAGGGTATGGGTGCGATCGAGGTGTTGATAGATACAGAAGATATCTTCTTATTCATAAAGGTACATTCTTGTTACATTGCTGTAATTGTTATTATTGTACCTGTACATTGTGTTCATGCTTTTGTCAATTGTATGTTTGTTGTAATGATAATCTGTGACGATTAGTGTTTCAAGTTACGATTGATTAATTGTACTTGTAAGATAGAAGTAGATGATATTTGACAGACACAGTTACGGTGACTGTGTCTAGTGCTACCCTTGCCACTATCGGGATTTTATTCCCTTAGACTGACTGCTTTGTTCTGTGAGACTTTATAGACATGACCTTTGGAATATTGTGTCATGCTTTTATGAATTGTTGTTATATGGCCTGTTGTACTATATGTGAGATTACTGTTGGCCTAGACTAGAAGAATTGAAGTGAATGATTTGTAGTATTAACAAAAGACGAATATGAAGTCATTTCCTGACCGTTGACTGATGGGACACACGTAGTGACCCATAAAGACTGATTAGGGTAGTGACCCCTTGATGAGTAGTGAAAGTCTCGAACCCTATTGTGTAACTATGTGAAGTGTAGTCTTCATGCTTGGCGACCGTGACTGAACCAGTAGATGACGGACCCTATGATATTATTGTATGACAGGACTTGTTGTGTTGGACTTAGGTGAAATGTAATTCTTTCCCATGGATCGACGGGACACACGTAGTGGCCCTTAAGGATTGAAATAGAGTAGTAGTTTCCTTATCTTCTCATAAGAGGATCCGGACCCTGTTTGTTGTTGTCATATGTAGGTGGTTTGCGTGTCACGTATGACGTTGACTTTTGGTTTAGATGATTGTGGCCGTAGTAAGACTTTGAAGAATCGTTTTCCTACCATAGACTAATGTGAGTTAGTGGTGACCTTCTGGAAGTAAGTTTGAATGGAGTTTTCCATGTAGTCTTGACTAAAAATAGGAAAACTGTGTTTTGTCGTTATGTGAGGAGTATTATTAGCCTGGATGTACTGTTGCAGGATTTGACTAGCTAAGTAGGACCTGTAGAGTTGTCCTGAGAAGTTGTTGATTTTTTTTGTGAATTGATATGACTCATTAGATGTCAGTATGTAAGACGTTCGTTTAGTGACTTTCTTGGAAGTAAAGCAGACCTTATCGGGAATAGAAATTCAGTTCAAGCTGAATTATGATGAATCTTGACTAGGTCGGGAGACGTGATTAGAACATTGATCATATTACTGTTAAGATATAAGCATTGATCTGGTAGTTCGATAGTGATCGTTGTGAATATTTTGTCTTTTGAAGATTTGAATATAAGGTCGAGGACGGACAATAATAGCATTTGCAAATAAGACGAAGTAAGTAGGTATAGTTTATTGGATGTTGGATCAGAGTTACTAACGTGGTTACTAAAGAGGACTTAGTAGAATTAAGATCGAATTAGAACCGAGTTAGGTGTTTTCTTTCAAGACTTTTGCGGTTTTGATAGCCTTAGATTGTAAAATCTATTAGTTTGGGGATATAGTGGAGATTTATAACTACCGGTGACTTAAGAAGATATGCCGTGTTGTTTTGATGAACTCGACTAAGATGTTGTTCCGAAATACTCGAAATGAAAGTGTGATTTAGAATGATGTACTACGTCTGGCCAACGGAAATACATTATAGTAAATCATACAGTAGTTTTGAGAGTCGGAAGAGATGTAACGAGTGTAGATCGGGTGTTATTTGACGATGAATGTGATTTTCGATGAACTGTTAACCGAATGTAGACTTTTCTGACATAGTAATGTTAGTTGAACAATATTTGGACCTAGGCTATTGATGATCAAATAAGCCTTAGTTTTGAATTTTGATAAAGTTCGAAGCAAAATAAAGTCGATGCAGAGATAGTTTTAGTGGTGTCAAACGCGTGTATTGATATCATTTGAGGGACTTAATTGTTAGATGGATGTTTATTGCTTGTGGTAGTGGATATTGTTGACTTGAAATCCATGTTCGAATGATTAATGTTGGGTTAATATTGCATTTGTAACTGTTTCTTTTAAGGATGATATGAATAAAGTCATACTTTAAGTGATGAATTTTGGGTAAGTATCAACCTAGATAAGTGATTTATGACGAAACCCCAAAATATCGAACTTGAATTAGGTATTTAATTGTGTATTATGGTAGCACTTTAACCAAGTGACGATCTTTCTGATGTAACTGTAGTAGTGTTGGGCATGTGTATTGATGTTACTTGAGGAAAATTAATACTTAGATATCTACTTTCAGAATGTGTGGACGATTATTCTTTACTCAAGATTTGTGATGTAATGATTGAATTGATTTGAAATTGGGTTGGTAATCATTTCTACTATGATTGAGTTGATCAGAATAACGATTTAGTCATTGAATAATTGGGGAACATTGAACCAGATAAGCGAATTTCAACGAAATTCCTGAATATTGGGATTGAAACAAGTATTAAATTACGGAGTTTGGGAAAATTAGTGTAATCCGAGTTCATTTAGCTATGTTGTAGTAATGAAACTAGCTAAGTTTGTGCATTCTAAGGCAAATGATAACCATTGTTCAGTGTTTTAGAGTGAGTTGATCTAGGAGATTCGATGATGGTGACTCGGGGATAACCTCAAATCATGATTGACAGATTTCATGTAGTGGGTCATTAGTAGTGACTCTAGAGTTAGTGTGTAAAATCTAGACATGAGATAGAATTTTTGTGGTATTTTGTAAGATTAATGATAGACCAAGTTTGGAATTTAGACGAAATTAGACTTGTTCAGTTATTAGATAGCGGTAGGTTGTCAGCATTGAATTTCTTTAACTCGTGGTAAAGACTGTTTTCTAAGATTAGAATGTAAGGAACATTGCAGATATCGTGTAGTGTGAGTAAGTAAGTTTGCAGATCGGTGTATGGCGGGTCTTTGACCCTTAGATAGTAGACTAGCAGATGGTGTGTTTGGCCTTAGATCGATAAGTTAGCTTTTGACCTACGAGAATGGACGGAGCTTTGTAAGGTATATGACCGTAGGACATGTTTTGACTTAGATTATGTTGTGGCTTGTTGTGGTGGTTTGTAATACCCATGACCTTTGTTGATTTGATGATGTAGAATTGTAGGCTTAATTGAGTTGTATCTTCATGCAACACGTGGGCAACAGACTGATGACTTAGAATAAACTGAATATAAGAGTTGATGGGTTAACTTTATGGGTAATCTCGAAATTTGATGGATTAGTCCGATTCAATGAAATTGACTGTGTATAGCCGTTGGTATCTTCATAAAGTGGGGTGTAGTGACAGTTTGACGTGAAACTTTTTGTGGAAGTCAATTAAGTTGACGATGGGTCTATATAATACTTTTGGGTTGTCTTGTATTTGAATGAATGTTGATTGCATCTAGTGTTGAATTGTTTAATCGTTATCCTCTTAGCATAGCGCTAGGATAAAAGATGACGTGCACGGCCCTTGTTAAACAGTTGATTGTTGGTACTTGGTTATCCCTTTAAGCGATAATTGTGATGCTATAGACAATTGCGGGATAAATTATCTGAATGTTGTGTTGCATGATTGGAGTTGTTCGTAACAGGAAGGGTTAGCATTGACTTAGTGACGGTGAGTTTTTAAATTAATGATTTTCGCTTATAGGTTGGCAGATGAGAAAACTAATGAACCTTGGTAATGCTTGTTATCTTAGAATGTGTTTTGGTGTAGCTACCGGTGTGACCAATTGTGTTGGTATTTGTTACCTGTGACCCGTGTTGGCTATGACTTAGTAGATTCCGAGGACGGAATCTCTTTAAGGGGGGTAGATTTGTAACACCCTCGAAGCGGGCCTAGCTGTTAGATTACTATTTTACCCTCAGGTTGTGTGGTGTTATTATATGCTTTTATTCTAATTTTATATTTTGTATTTTTTAATGTTGTAGATAGGACCATTTTGTGACAAGGGTCACATAACAGGTCTGTTTATTTAATTTGGACTTCGTTTGGGTTGCCAAACGATGTACGAAAGATATCAGATAACTGATAAATACCCGTGTGTCACACAGTGTGGGAATTATTTACAATTAAGTGACTAGAGGGCCGTGTTCTTACCATTTCTAGACCCTTCTTCTCAAAACACTCCCGTACCTTCCTTTCACCTACAATCAAACCCTAATTTCTAATCCTTATTTTAGAGCTCGAATCATTTACATCTTTGTGTTCCTTATGATTTACTGATTCTAACAAGGTAAGATTCATAGCTTTTCATGCTTTAATCTTCAAGAAAATGGAGTTTTTGTGTTAGTTTTTATAAAGTGTGTATTTTGGGTCAAAATAGTTAGATTTGATGTTGTTTGAGTCCAAATCTTGTGGGTTTATGTTTCTACATGTTTAGTGTCTTTGATTTGGTCAGTTTTGAGATCGTAATCGAGCTCTAGAGCAAGAATTGGTCAATTTTGGGTGAAACACGTCACTTTGTTCTTCAGCATCTGTAGATAAACACAGTCGGCCGACTGTCTCTTGACAATCGACCGACTAACTCGACCATCGGCCGAGTGTGTTTGTGAGAGACCATCGACCGAGTGTCTAGACACTCGGCCGAGTGAGTGTAGACAGTCGGCCGACTGTCTCTGACAGTCGACCGAGTGTCTTTGGCAGTGTAAAATTTTACTAAGTGTTGATTTTTAGCCGTTATGCTGCCCGTTTATATTTTGATGATCATAATATTATAACTAACTTGTGAGTATTGTTTTCAGGTGATACAGATGAGGAGAAGACTCAGTGACATTAGACTACCGAGTGATGTTGGTATCAGTGAGTGGGACTAACTGGAGAATGTAGTATATAGAAGCATGTTATATTATGATTGTCATGCTTGTTAGATATACTTATTGTTGTGTTTAGTTAGTACTTTGTGATGACTGCATGTTAGTTGATGCTTGTCTGCTGGAGCCCAGTGCGTCCCTATTGTGTGGTAGCCTCGGTAGGAGAGATCAACCTGCGGGTTGGGTTCCTCATGTGGTAGCCTAGACAAGCGAGGTGTATATATATGTGAAAGACGCGTTCGTCGCGTGTGGATTATGTATATACACACGGTGGTGGAGGAACTTCTGGTAAGCCCCAGTCCGATCAGCTGGTGGTTAATGGTTTGGCCGAGCCGCCAGAGTCTCTGTAGATGGCACTTGGGTAATGTTTATGTGTTAGACTATGTGACATGATTAGTATGACGGTTCCTGTATACTATTGCCTGTAGTTAGTTGCACTCACTTAGCTTCGTGCTAATCCCCCGCATCTTCCCTGCAGTTTATGGATTTGTTGTATACTAGTTATCAGGGAGAAGATGGGATGTTGGAAGATATGTTTGACAAAGTCGAAAACTCTGATGTCGCGTCTTTTCTATTAAAGATGTATTTACGTTTTAATATAACACCCGGTCGTTTATTTATTAACGTGTTATCATTAAGTGGATTATATATATATATATATATATATATATATATATATATATATATATATATATATATACATACATTTTTAACTTATGTATTAGTTAAATTGGTCTTCCGCAGTATTAAAAAAAAAATTTCCGGGGTGTTTTAAAGCATGTATAGCTAACTCCCACATTACTGCATATAGAGTGTCTATGGTTGTTCCAAATAATATATACACATGGGTCGATATGATATGTCAAAACCTTTGCATACGTGTCTATGGTATCCCAAGATTACATAATATATTAGAATACATGTATAATACAATATAAGTTAGCTAGGATATGATTAATATAGATTTGTTACCAATTTTCACGTTGCTACAGCAAGAAAAATTATCCAATCTTGTTTTACCCATAACTTCTTCATTTTAAATCCGTTTTGAGTGAATCAAATTGCTATGGTTAGAAATATAAGTTACAAGTTGTTTTTGTAAAGGTAGTCATTTCAGTCGAAAGAACGACGTCTAGATGACCATTTTAGAAAACATACTTCCACTTTGAGTTTAATCATGATTTTTGGATATAGTTTCATGTTCTTAAGAAAAATCATTTTCCCAGAAGAACAACTTTTAAATCAAAGTTTATCATAGTTTTTAATTAACTAACCCAAAACAGCCCGCGGTGTTACTACGACGGCGTATGTACGGTTTTACAGTGTTCTTCGTGTTTCCAGGTTTTAAATCATTAAGTTAGCATATCATATAGATATAGAACATGTGTTTATTTGATTTTAAAATTCAAGTTAGAAGGATTAACTTTTGTTTGCGAACAAGTTTAGAATTAACTAAACTATGTTCTAGTGATTACAAGTTTAAACCTTCGAATAAGATAGCTTTATATGTATGAATCGAATGATGTTATGAACATCATTACTACCTCAAGTTTTCTGGATAAAGCTACTGGAAATGAGAAAAATGGATCTAGCTTCAAAGGATCCTTGGATGGCTTGAAAGTTCTTGAAGCAGAATCATGACACGAAAACAAGTTCAAGTAAGATTTCCACTCGAAATAAGATTGTTATAGTTATAGAAATTGAATCAAAGTTTGAATATGAGTATTACCTTGTATTAGAAATATATCTTACTGTAAATAAGAAAGATTTATTGAGGTTGAATATATATATAAATGATAAGTAAACATGTCATTAAGTGTATTAACAATGAACTACATATGTAAAAACAAGACTACTAACTTAATGATTTCGAATCGAGACATATATGTAACGATTATCGTTGTAACGACATTTAACTGTATATATATCATACTAAGATATATTATATATCATAATATCAAGATAATGTAACAATTTAACATCTCTTTAAATATAATAAACAATAGGTTAACAACAATTAACAAGATAGTTAACCTAAAGGTTTCAATACAACATTTACATGTAACGACTAACGATGACTTAACGACTCAGATAAAATGTATTTACATGTAGTGTTTTAATATGTATTCATACACTTTTTAAAGACTTCAAAACACTTATCAAAGTACTTCTACTTAACAAAAATGCTTACAATTACATCCTCATTCATTTTCATCAACAATTCTACTCGTATGCACCCGTATTTGTACTCGTACAATACAGCTTTTAGTTGTATGTATTATTGGTATATACACTCCAATGATCAGCTCTTAGTAGCCCATGTGAGTCACCCAACACATATGGGAACCATCATTTGGTAACTAGCATGAAATATCTCATAAAATTACAAAAATATTAGTAATCATTCATGACTTATTTACATATAAACAAAATTACACATCCTTTATATCTAATCCATATACCAACGACCAAAAACACCTACAAACACTTTAATTCTTCAATTTTCTTCATCTAATTGATCTCTCTCAAGTTCTAAGTGTTCTTCATAAATTCTATAAGTTCTAGTTTCATAAAATCAAGAATACTTCCAAGTTTGCTAGCTTACTTCCAATCTTGTAAAGTGATCATTCAACCTCAATAAATCTTTCTTATTTACAGTAAGATATATTTCTAATACAAGGTAATACTCATATTCAAACTTTGATTCAATTTCTATAACTATAACAATCTTATTTCGAGTAGAAATCTTACTTGAACTTGTTTTCGTGTCATGATTCTGCTTCAAGAACTTTCAAGTCATCCAAGGATCCTTTGAAGCTAGATCTATTTTTCTCATTTTGTAGTAGGTTTATCCATAAAACTTGAGGTAGTAATGATGTTCATAACATCATTTGATTCATATATATAAAACTACCTTATTCGAAGGTTTAAACTTGAAATCACTAGAACATAGTTTAGTTAATTCTAAACTTATTCGCAAACAAAAGTTAATCCTTCTAACTTGACTTTTAAAATCAACTAAACACATGTTCTATATCTATATGATATTCTAACTTAATGATTTAAAACCCGAAAACACGAAAAATACCGTAAAACCGGACGTACACCGTAGTAGTAACACCGCGGGCTGTTTTAAGTTTGATAATTAAAAACTATGATAAACTTTGATTTAAAAGTTGTTCCTCTGAGAAAATGATTTTTCTTATGAACATGAAACTATATCCAAAAATCATGGTTAAACTCAAAGTGGAAGTATGTTTTTCAAAATGGTCATCAAGACGTCGTTCTTTCGACTGAAATGACTACCTCTTACAAAAATGACTTATAACTTATATTTCTGACTATAAACCTATACTTTTTATGGGTAAAACAAGATTGGATATTTTTTGATTGTTGTAGCTATGGAAAATATTGTAACAATTCTATACAAATCATATCCTAGCAAACTAATATTGTATTATACATGTATTCTAATATATTATGTAATCTTGGGATACCATAGACACGTATGCGAATCTTTTGACATATCATATCGACCCATGTATATATATTATTTGGAACAAGCATAGACACTCTATATGCAGTAATGTTTGAGTTAGCTATACAGGGTTGAGGTTGATTCCAAAAATATATATACTTTGAGTTGTGATCTAGCCAGAGACGTGAATTCACTGGGTCGTGGATTGGGTCAAGATAATATATATCAATTTATTTATGTACATCTAACTATGGACAACTAGTTGTAGGTTACTAACGAGGACAGCTGACTTAATAAACTTAAAACATCAAAACGTATTAAAAATGTTGTAAATATATTTTGAACATACTTTGATATATATGAACATATTTGTTATAGGTTCGTGAATCGACCAGTGGCCAAGTCTTACTTCCCGACAAAGTAAAAATCTGTGAAAGTGAGTTATAGTCCCACTTTTAAAATCTAATATTTTGGGATGAGAATACATGCAGTTTTATAAATGATTTACAAAATAGACACAAGTATATGAAACTACTTTCTATGGTTGAACGATCGAAGCCGAATATGCCCCTTTTTACTTGGTAACCTAAGAATTAGTAAACCAGTCTACTAATTGACGCGAATCCTAAAGATTGATCTATTGGGCTCAACAAACCCCATCCGTTGTAGCGGATGCTTTAGTACTTCGATGTTGTTTTATCATGTCCGATGGATGTCCCGGAATGATAGGGATATTCTTATATGCATCTTGTTAATGTCGGTTACCATGTGTTCACCATATGAATGATTTTTATCTCTATGTATGCGATGTGTATTGAAATATGAAATCTTGTGGTCTGTTATTACGATTTGATAAATATATAGGTTAAACCTATAACTCACCAACATTTTTGGTGACGTTTAAAGCATGTTTATTCTCAGGTGATTATTAAGAGCTTCCGTTGTTGCATGCTAATATATGGACAAGATTTAGAGTCAGCATGCTTGTATAATATTGTTTAAAACTGCATTCGAAATTTACTTTGTTGTAACATATTAATATTGTAAACCAATATGTATTGGTAGTGTGTAAGTGTGATATTTTTTAGATTATCATTTATGATAATCTAGGTGGTGTCCTTTAAACCTTGTCGATAAAATAAAGGTTATGGTTTGTTTTAAAAACGAATGCAGTCTTTGAAAAACGTCTCATATAGAGGTCAAAACCTCGCAACGAAATCAATTAATATAGAACGTTTATAATCAATATGAACGGGACATTTTAGTTGGTATCAGAGCATTGGTCTTAGAGAACTAGAAATTTGCATTAGTGTGTCTTATCGAGTTTGTTAGGATACATTAGTGAGTCTGGACTTCAACCGTGTTTTCTTTAAAAACGATTGCTTAACACTTTTGTTGGAAACTATATATTATTAACATGTAAATATTATGTGATATATTAACCTCTTAATGTGTTTGATATTGTGTGATAGATGTCTACCACTAGTACAAATCCCATCGACTCACCTAATAATAATGAAGAGTCGAATATACTTTGGGAAGATTCACAAATTCTCGAAGAGGAACCGGAAGAGGAGGAACCGGAAGAAGAAGAGGTTTCGGAGGAAGAAATATTGATACAGACTGTAAATCGATTAAATAAAAGAAAATCCTCAATCAACGGACCAAAGTCAATAATGGTCAATGACGTTTCCGTCGAGGAAGCAAAATATTGGGAAGATTACCAATTTTCCGATGAATCGGATCCCGATGAGGATTCCGATGATGTTATAGAAATTACCTCGACCCAATTTAATAAAGCAAAAGAAAATAATAAGGGAAAAGGTATAAAAATAGAGAAACCTGATTCCAACCCCGATGAACTTTATATGTATCGGCAACGTCCGTATTTCCTAAAAATAACCCGGGAACCTCTAAACCACCAGGTTTTTCTAAACTATTGTGGAAAACGACAGCTCGTATTAGAGGAACACCATATATCCCTAGAAAATTAGGAAAACGAACCAAGTCCGAAGAAGAAGAAACCAGTGATTCAGATTAGAGGGTTGTAATCATGTTATGTATTATGTGTATTGTGATGTGCTTGTCCTTTTATGTTCTATGTAAAAATTGCTTGTATTGTTTGTTAATTGTCTTTTGCGAATCTAATCCTTGTCTATTTTACAGTATAAAAACAAAATGGATGTTAAGGGTAGACAACTGAATATTTTAGAAGACCTACCAGAGGATATGATTGAGGAAATCTTGTCTAGAGTCGGTCAGAATTCATCAGCACATTTAGTTATGGCGAAATTAACTTGTCAAACATTTAAAAGACTTTCCAGAAATGCCTTAGTTTATAAAAGGCTTTCCTTTGATAGGTGGGGTATATCACATTGGGGAGACCGTAAGTTACGCCTTGTTTTCTTTAAAGCGTTAAATGCGGGGAACCAAATTGCAATTTTACGCTACGGGTTAAGAACCTATTTTGACTCAACATATCCCAACATAGGATTTCGTGAGTTAGAAAGAGCTTCTAACATGCAACATAAAGAAGCATGTTATACTTATGGGTTAGTGATGTTAACTTCTTACCAAAGTGAGAAAAAGAACATCGGATTACAACTTTTAAATAAAACCTTCTCACAAGTGACGGATTCAGTAGTTGGGGTGAGAAACAAGGATTTTAGATTATTACGGGGTTGTTGGACATTACAAAACCCTCGTCCTTTTGACGACATTAAGACATTCTGCCTAGCCAATGGTCATAATGGTTACTTTCCACAAGATCAAGGATGGGAAGTCGTCTTAGTAAAACCTGAATGCATGACTTGTTTCTGGACTTATGAATTACGCGTCTTTATTTCTTTTGCTGAACAACTTGCGCATTAACTAGAATTGCCTTCATAGCTGCCGAGTAGCAAAGTTATTATGTGCTATATTTCATCCTATATGTATAAAAGTGGTATTGTAAGTTTGTAAAATATTGTATAAAGTTTGAACACAAAACATTATTGTAATAAGTTTTTCATATGGAATTGTAGTAGTTGAATTGTATAATAGCTGCTAAGTATGAACTTAACGGGTAGGTACTACCCGAATTAAAACTATAAAATGCTAATATGTAGAAAAAGATTTTATAAATAAGTTCATATTATGCTATGAAATACTATTGACTACTCTTAAATTCTATATGATTAACTCAATTCTTTTGGCTATTTTTGAAGGAAATGGCACCGGCGACTCGTCAGAACTTGAACATGAGTGAGGAAGACTTCCGTGTTTTCCTTGCAGCAAACACAGCCGCAGTACAGGCTACGATGCTAAATAACAATAACTCTGGATATAGCAGTGGAACTAATTTCACAAGAAATCGGGTAGGATGCTCCTACAAAGAATTCACTGCCTGCAAACCTTTGGAATTTGGTGGAACCGAAGGACCAATTGGATTGAAACGGTGGACCGAGAAGGTCAAATCAGTGTTTGCCATAAGTAAGTGTACTGAAGAGGACAAAGTTAAGTACGCTACGCATACCTTCACAGGTACGGCGTTAACATGGTGGAATACCTATCTCGAGTAAGTAGGACAAGATGCTGCTTACGCACTACCATGGTCAGCATTTAAGCAATTGATGAACGAGCAGTATCGTCCCAAAAACGAGGTCAATAAGCTCAAGGTAGAGCTTAGAGGATTACGAACGTAAGGTTTTGATATCACCATGTACGAACGACAATTCACAGAATTGTGCCTATTGTGTCCCAGAACGTTCGAAGACGAAGAAGAGAAGATCGACGCATTTGTAAAATTGGTACCGGAAAGAATTCAAGAAGATGTGAGTTCACATGAGGCCGCCTCCATACAAAAGGCAAGTTGAATGGCTCACAAATTAGTGAACCAGATCAAAGGAAGGATTAAAGAACAGGTGACCGAAGAGGCTAACATGAAACAAGTCAAGAGAAAGTGGGAAGAAACCAATAACAAGAGTCACCAATACAACAACAACAATCACAACCACAATCGCAATAACTATCCCAATAACTGCAACATCAATCGCAACAACAACTTCAACAAATGTCCCAACAACAACTACAATAACTGTCCCAACAACAATAACAACAACAACAACAACAACAGCAACAATAACAATCCCAACAACAATCTCAATAACAACAATGGCAACAAAAACTAAAAACAGCCATGCCAAAGATGTGAAGAGCATCACCTGGGGTTCTGCACGACATTTTGCAATAGGTGTAAAAGAAATGGTCATAGCGCGAAGAAGTGCAAAATCTACGGACCAATGCATAACAGAACTAAAGGAACAAATAATGTCAGAACCAATAACACCACGATATTTTGTTTTGGATGTGGAAAACCGGGCCATTTTAGTAGAAATTGCCCGAATCAGGGGAATACTAATGGGCAGGGCCGCGGAAGTGTTTTCAATATTAATATGGCAGAAGCGCAGGAAGACCCGGAGCTTGTTACGGGTACGTTTCTCATTGACAATAAATCTTCTTATGTTTTATTTGATTCGGGTGCGGATAGAAGCTATATGAGTGGAGATTTTTGTGCTAAACTAAGTTGTTCACCGACGCCCTTGGATAATAAATTTTTACTCGAATTAGCAAACGGTAAATTAATTACAGCAGATAATATATGTCGAAATCGAGAAATTAAACTGGTTAGCGAAACATTTAAGATTGACTTGATACCAGTAGAGTTAAGGAGTTTTGATGTGATAATCGGTATGGACTGGTTGAAAGAAGTAAAAGCAGAGATCATTTGTTACAAAAATGCAATTCGCATTATACGAGAAAAAGGAAAACCCTTAATGGTGTACGGAGAAAAGAGCAACGCGAAGTTAAATCTTATTAGTAACCTAAAGGAACAAAAACTAATAAGAAAAGGTTGCTATGCTGTTCTAGCACACGTCAAGAAAGTCAATTCCGAAGAAAAGATCATCAATGATGTTCCCGTCACAAAAGAATTTCCCGATGTATTTCCGAAAGAATTACCGAGACTACCTCCACACTGATCTGTTGAATTTCAAATAGACCTTGTATCGGGAGCTGCACCAATAGCTCGTGCTCCATACAGACTCGCACCCAGTGAAATGAAGGAACTTCAGAGCCAATTACAAGAACTTTTAGAGCGTGGTTTCATTCGACCAAGTACATCACCATGGGGAGCTCCTATTTTGTTTGTCAAGAAGAAGGATGGTACATTTAGGTTATGTATCGACTACCGAGAGTTGAACAAAATTACCATCAAGAACCGCTACCCACTACCAAGAATCGATGACTTATTTGATCAACTATAAGGCTCATCGGTTTATTCTAAGATTGATTTACGTTCTGGGTATCATCAAATGCGGGTGAAGGAGGATGATATTCCAAAGACTGCTTTTAGGACGCGTTACGGTCATTACGAGTTTATGGTTATGCCGTTTGGGTTGACTAACGCACCAGCTGTGTTCATGGACCTCATGAACCTAGTGTGTGGACCATACCTTGACAAGTTTGTCATTGTTTTCATCGATGACATACTTATTTACTCAAAGAATGACCAAGAGCATGAAGAGCATTTGAGAAAAGTGCTAGAGTTATTAAGGAAGGAAAAACTCTACGCTAAGTTTTCAAAGTGTGCATTTTGGTTGAAAGAAGTTCAATTCCTCGGTCACATAGTGAACAAAGAAGGTATTTAGGTGGATCCAGCAAAGGTTGAAACCGTTGAAAAATGGGAAACCCTGAAAACTCCGAAGCATATACGCCAATCTTTAGGACTAGCTAGTTACTACAGAAGGTTCGTCCAAGATTTTTCCAGAATAGAAAAACCCTTGACTGCATTAATGCATAAAGGGAGGAAATTTGAATGGAAGGATGAACAAGAGAAAGCGTTTCAATTGTTAAATAAAAAGTTAACTACGGCACCTATATTATCATTACCTGAAGGGAATGATGATTTTGTGATAAATTGTGACGCTTCAAAGCAAGGTCTCGGTTGTGTATTAATGCAACGAACGAATGTAATTTCTTATGCGTCTAGACAATTGAAGATTCACGAGCAGAATTATATGACGCTTGATTTGGAATTAGGCACGGTTGTTTTTGCATTAAAGACTTAGAGACACTACTTATATGGGGTCAAAAGTATTATATATACCGACCACAAAAGTCTTCAACACATATTTAATCAGAAACAACTGAACATGAGACGGCGCAGGTGGATTGGATTGTTGAATGATTACGACTTTGAGATTTGTTACCACCCGGGGAAGGCAAATGCGGTAGCCGACGCCTTGAGCAGAAAGGACAGAGAACCCATTCGAGTAAAAGCTATGAATATAATGATTCACAATAACCTTACTACTCAAATAAAGGAGGCGCAACAAGGAGTTTTAAAAGAAGGAAATTTAAAGGATAAAATACCCAAAGGATCAGAGAAGCATCTTAATATTCGGGAAGACGGAACCCGGTATAGGGCTGAAAGAATTTGGGTACCAAAATTTGGAGATATGAGAGAAATGGTACTTAGAGAAGCTTATAAAACCAGATACTCAATACACACTGGAACGGGGAAGATGTACAAGGATCTCAAGAAACATTTTTGGTGGCCGGGTATGAAAGCTGATGTTGCTAAATATGTAGGAGATTGTTTGACGTGTTCTAAGGTCAAAGCGGAGCATCAGAAACCATAAGGTCTACTTCAACAACCCAAAATCCCAGAATGGAAATGGGAAAACATTACCATGGATTTCATCACTAAATTGCCAAGGACTGCAAGTGGTTTTGATACTATTTGGGTAATAGTTGATCGTCTCACCAAATTAGCACACTTCCTGCCAATAAGAGAAGATGACAAGATGGAGAAGTTAACACGATTGTATTTGAAGGAAGTCGTCTCCAGACATGGAATACCAATCTCTATTATCTCTGATAGGGATGGCAGATTTATTTCAAGATTCTGGCAGACATTACAGCAAGCATTAGGAACTCGTCTAGACATGAGTACTGCTTATCATCCACAAACTGATGGGCAGAGCGAAAGGACAATACAAATGCTTGAAGACATGCTACGAGC
Source organism: Rutidosis leptorrhynchoides (assembly GCF_046630445.1). Classification (NCBI taxonomy): domain Eukaryota; kingdom Viridiplantae; phylum Streptophyta; class Magnoliopsida; order Asterales; family Asteraceae; genus Rutidosis; species Rutidosis leptorrhynchoides. Next base: position 195,637,608 of record NC_092339.1, read on the forward strand.
ATGTGTTATTGATTTCGGAAACAATTGGGATCGACACCTTCCGTTAGCAGAATTTTCCTACAACAACAGCTACCATTCAAGCATTGAAATGTCGCCGTTTGAAGCACTTTATGGTAGAAAGTGCAGGTCTCTGATTTGTTGGAGTGAAGTGGGGGATAGACAGATTACGGGTTCGGGGATAATACAAGAAACTACCGAGAAGATCATCCAAATTCAACAACGGTTGAAAACCGCCCAAAGTCGACAAAAGAGCTACGCCGACATTAAAAGAAAAGATATAGAATTTGAAATTGGAGAGATGGTCATGCTTAAGGTTGCACCTTGTAAAGGCGTTGTTCGATTTGGTAAACGAGGGAAATTAAATCCAAGGTCTATAGGACCATTCAAGATTATTGATCATGTCGGACCAGTAGCTTACCGACTTGAATTACCACAACAACTCGCGGCTGTACATAACACTTTCCACGTCTCAAATTTGAAGAAATATTTTGCTAAAGAAGATCTCACTATTCCGTTAGACGAAATCCAAATCAACGAAAAATTTCAATTCGTCGAAGAACCCGTCGAAATAATGAATCGTGAGGTTAAAAGACTTAAGCAAAACAAGATACCATTTGTTAAACTTCGATGGAATGCTCGTAGAGGACCCGAGTTCACCTGGGAACAAGAAGATCAGATGAAGAAGAAATACACGCACTTATTTCCAGAAGATACGTCAACACCTCCAACTACTTAAAATTTCGGGACGAAATTTATTTAACGGGTAGGTACTGTAGTGACCCGAACTTTTCCATGTTTATATATATTAAATGAAATTGTTATTTACATGATTAAGTGTTTCCAATATGTTAAGCTACAAACTTGTTAAGACTTGATTAATTGAAATAGGTTTCATATAGACAATTGACCACCCAAGTTGAGCGGTGATTCACGAACGTTAAAACTTGTAATGACATATATATGATTATATATATAGTTAACATGATATTATGATAAGTAAGTATCTCATTAGGTATTTTAACAATGATTTATATACATAAAATTGAGTTTATTGAATTAAGAAACACGAAATGATATATATAACGATTATCGTTATAACAACGTCTTACTAAATACATATGAATCATATTAAGATATTGATACACTATGTTTAATCATGATAAATGATAAGTAAACATGTCATTAAGTGTATTAACAATGAACTACATATATAAAAACAAGACTACTAACATAATGATTTCGAATCGAGACATATATGTAACGATTATCGTTGTAACGACATTTAACTGTATATATATCATACTAATATATTATATATTATAATATCATGATAATGTAACAATTTAACATCTCTTTAAATATAATAAACAATGGGTTAACAACATTTAACAAGATCGTTAACCTAAAGGTTTCAAAAAAACATTTACATGTAACGACTAACGATGACTTAACGGCTCAGTTAAAATGTATTTACATGTAGTGTTTTAATATGTATTCATACACTTTTGAAAGACTTCAAAACACTTATCAAAGTACTTCTACTTAACAAAAGTGCTTACAATTAAATCCTCATTCATTTTCATCAACAATTCTACTCGTATGCACCCGTATTCGTACTCGTACAATACACAGCTTTTAGATGTATGTACTATTGGTATATACACTCCAATGATCAGATCTTAGTAGCCCATTTGAGTCACCTAACACATGTGGGAACCATCATTTGGTAACTAGCATGAAATATCTCATAAAATTACAAAAATATTAGTAATCATTCATGACTTATTTACATGTAAACAAAATTACACATCCTTTATATCTAATCCATATACCAACGACCAAAAACACGTAAAAACACTTTCATTCTTCAATTTTATTCATCTAATTGATCTCTCTCAAGTTCTATCTTCATGTTCTAAGTGTTCTTCATAAATTCTATAAGTTCTAGTTTCATAAAATCAAGAATACTTCCAAGTTTTCTAGCTTACTTCCAATCTTGTAAAGTGATCATCCAACCTCAAGAAATCTTTCTTATTTACAGTAAGATATCTTTCTAATACAAGGTAATACTCATATTCAAACTTTGATTCAATTTCTATAACTATAACAATCTTATTTCGAGTGGAAATCTTACTTGAACTTGTTTTCGTGTCATGATTCTGCTTCAAGAACTTTCAAGCCATCCAAGGATCCTTTGAAGCTAGATCTATTTTTCTGATTTCCAGTAGGTTTATCCACAAAACTTGAGGTAGTAATGATGTTCATAACATCATTTGATTCATATATATAAAACTACCTTATTCGAAGGTTTGAACTTGAAATCACTAGAACATAGTTTAGTTAATTCTAAACTTGTTCGCAAACAAAAGTTAATCCTTCTAACTTGACTTTTAAAATCAACTAAACACATGTTCTATATCTATATGATATGCTAACTTAATGATTTAAAACCTGAAAACACGAAAAACACCGTAAAACCGGACATACGCCGTCGTAGTAATACCGCGGGCTGTTTTGGGTTTGATAATTAAAAACTATGATAAACTTTGATTTAAAAGTTGTTCTTCTGGGAAAATGATTTTTCTTATGAAGATGAAACTATATCCAAATGTAACACCCCGTTTTCCCGTGCGCGTCTAAAGGTACGTAGTTAATCAATAGTACGCTTATAACTTACTCGTCATGTGATTAAATGAACTAAAGTGTTAGTTAGGTGTAAGTGCATATATGTATATGTGTGTATATATATATAGGTATATTCAAATGCGTGCGTGTACGCGTATATGAATGTGTCGTGTTTGGCGTCGAGTCGTGTGAGACTTAAGGTCGAGGTTTAGACGTGCATAGGAAGGGTGAAAGTTGTTGTGCTTGTGTTTGTACCTTTATTTTATGATTTGTTGTCGAAGTGACCAGGAACAGGCCAATGCCGCGCCGAGAGGAATGAGGCCGCGAAGCGACAATCAAAGCAAATCCAGATCAGAACTTGAGTTAAGAAGGGTGGTTTTTCCTTCTTTATGTCGCGCCGCGACAAACGAGCCGCGTCGCGGCACATCTGCAGTTCAGACTCCGAATTCCACTCAAATTAAATAATGTTTAGGGGAAATTTGGTCTTTTCGCATATAGATCAGATTGGAGCCTTTAATCTCAGCCACTTGTTCTCCATTTCTCATTTTCTTTTCCATTTTCTTCCACATATTCCTCCCAAAACATAAAACCCACTAAGTTTAATTTTGAGATTTGAAGGTGAAGAGTTGTGAATCAACCCTAAGAGCAAGAATTAAAGTTGTTCATCGTATCTCTAGCTACACGTTCATAGTCTTGGTAAGTTTTAACTCTAAGTTTTGAGTTTCATTTAGTTTAAGCTAGGGTTTGGTTCATATGGAACTCGTGTGACCCATTTGATGGTTAAATGGGTGGTTTTTGGGTTAGATTGTTGAAAGGAAACCCTAATTATCATATCCTAGGGTTTGAACTAATGAAATGGGGTTTGTAAGTGTTAATGGTGTTGTAAGCATTAAATACACTTGTTAAATATTGTTGAGATTGTGAATAGGTCATGTTTGACAAAGTTTGAATGTGCAAGTGTCAAAATGGGTCATATGAGTCAAAGTTGAACTAATTGGGTAAAATGGGTATGAAATACACCAAGTTTATGTTAGTTGTTGTTAATAGACCCTAATCACTAGCTTTTAGTGATTTATGACAAGGAATGGTCATTAATGGGCGGTTTTGGTGTAGTGAGTCATTTAATGCAATAGGGTCATTAAATGCTCAAGGGATAGAAGTTGGCATTTAATACAACTAGATTGTATGTTAATAAATGCATAATGTAATAGGTACGTTACATTGAAGGGTTGCAAGCTCGGTTAGCTTCCACAAGAATCTTGAGGTGAGTGGAATGATTATGCATATGTGTATATAATGTATTTACTTGTACGAGATTCGATGTGGGTTTAAGCTCGGGCGGTCGATACCACATCGGGTCAATATATGATATGGATTTAAGTTCGGGCGTTTGATGCCATGTCATGTATGTGTGTGGGCGTGTAGCGTGGGTTTAAAGTTCGGGCGTTCGATACCACATTACACGTGACGGGTGGGTTTAAAGTTCGGGCGATCGATACCACTCCGGGGTTAGTGTTATAATTCGTTGTACGCTAATGGTTGTTGGGAACACCAATGCGGTTGTTGGAAACTCGAAGTACCATTCCTTGTACTATTGGTTAACCATGGTTATGTGCTTGTGGTCTTGGAGATTTAGCGTTATGCCTTGCGTTGGTATGTCTTTTAAATTGCTAGCGTGTATGTGGTAATTGTGTATGTGATTGCATGTAAGTAGGTTATATATGTATGTGTATAATTATTGCATTCACTAAACTTTGCTTACCCCTCTCGTTGTTTATCTTTTTAGATGCAGGCGCGGGCAAGGGCAAGGGGGTCGTTGGGCACTAGGTGTCCCTTGTTGTTGTTATGTTGGAGCTTTTGGAAGTTGGCCTAGTTTTGGGTAGTTTAGTCCCAAACCATGCTCGAAACGTCGTTTGGTTTATAAACTATCATTTGTAATGGGTCAAACTTGTACTAAACTTTATTCGTGGCCCTCGTGCCTATTGTAAACAATTAATTATTGTGCGTTTTAAATAGAACTCGTGAAATGGGTTACATATTTAATTGGCGTGTAATTGTGTAGTATAAAAAACAAATTTATCGTAAGGATTACGGGTTGGGTTGTTACACCAAAAATCATGGTTAAACTCAAAGTGGAAGTATGTTTTTCAAAATGGTCATCAAGACGTCGTTCTTTCGACTGAAATGACTACCTCTTACAAAAATGACTTGTAACTTATATTTCCGACTATAAAACTATACTTTTTCTGTTTTGATTAATAAAATAGAGTTCAATATGAAACCATAGCAATTTGATTCACTCAAAACGGATTTAAAACGAAGAAGTTATGGGTAAAACAAGATTGGATATTTTTTTATTGTTGTAGCTACGGGAAATATTGTAACAATTCTATACAAATCATATCCTAGCTAACTTATATTGTATTATACATGTATTCTAATATATTATGTAATCTTGGGATACCATAGAAACGTATGCAAATGTTTTGACATATCATATCGACCCATGTATATATATTATTTGGAACAACCATAGACACTCTATATGCAGTAATGTTTGAGTTAGCTATACTGAAATGTCCCGTTCTTATTGATTAAAAACGTTCCATATTAATTGATTTCGTTGCGAGGTTTTGACCTCTATATGAGACGTTTTTCAAAGACTGCATTCATTTTTAAAACAAACCATAACCTTTATTTCATAGATAAAGGTTTTAAAAAGCTTTACGTAGATTATCAAATAATGATAATCTAAAATATCCTGTTTACACACGACCATTACATAATGGTTTACAATACAAATATGTTACAACAAAATAAGTTTCTTGAATGCAGTTTTTACACAATATCATACAAGTATGGACTCCAAATCTCGTCCTTATTTAAGTATGCGACAGCGGAAGCTCTTAATAATCACCTGAGAATAAACATGCTTAAAACGTCAACAAAAATGTTGGTGAGTTATAGGTTTAACATATATATATCAAATCATAATAATAGACCACAAGATTTCATATTTCAATACACATCCCATACATAGAGATAAAAATCATTCATATGGTGAACACCTGGTAACCGACATTAACAAGATGCATATATAAGAATATCCCCATCATTCCGGGACACCCTTCGGATATGATATAAATTTCGAAGTACTAAAGCATCCGGTTCTTTGGATGGGGTTTGTTAGGCCCAATAGATCTATCTTTAGGATTCGCGTCAATTAGGGTGTCTGTTCCCTAATTCTTAGATTACCAGACTTAATAAAAAGGGGCATATTCGATTTCGATAATTCAACCATAGAATGTAGTTTCACGTACTTGTGTCTACTTTGTAAATCATTTATAAAACCTGCATGTATTCTCATCCCAAAAATATTAGATTTTAAAAGTGGGACTATAACTCACTTTCACAGATTTTTACTTCGTCGGGAAGTAAGACTTGGCCACTGGTTGATTCACGAACCTATAACAATATATACATATATATCAAAGTATGTTCAAAATATATTTACAACACTTTTAATATATTTTGATGTTTTAAGTTTATTAAGTCAGCTGTCCTCGTTAGTAACCTACAACTAGTTGTCCACAGTTAGATGTACAGAAATAAATCGATAAATATTATCTTGAATCAATCCACGACCCAGTGTATACGTATCTCAGTATTGATCACAACTCAAACTATATATATTTTGGAATCAACCTCAACCCTGTATAGCTAACTCCAACATTCACATATAGAGTGTCTATGGTTGTTCCGAAATATATATAGATGTGTCGACATGATAGGTCGAAACATTGTATACGTGTCTATGGTATCTCAAGATTACATAATATACATTACAAGTTGATTAAGTTATGGTTGGAATAGATTTGTTACCAATTTTCACGTAGCTAAAATGAGAAAAATTATCCAATCTTGTTTTACCCATAACTTCTTCATTTTAAATCCGTTTTGAGTGAATCAAATTGCTATGGTTTCATATTGAACTCTATTTTATGAATCTAAACAGAAAAGTATAGGTTTATAGTCGGAAAAATAAGTTACAAGTCGTTTTTGTAAAGGTAGTCATTTCAGTCGAAATAACGACGTCTAGATGACCATTTTAGAAAACATACTTCCACTTTGAGTTTAATCATAATTTTTGGATATAGTTTCATGTTCATAATAAAAATCATTTTCTCAGAATAACAACTTTAAAATCAAAGTTTATCATAGTTTTTAATTAACTAACTCAAAACAGCCCGCGGTGTTACTACGACGGCGTAAATCCGGTTTTACGGTGTTTTTCGTGTTTCCAGGTTTTAAATCATTAAGTTAGCATATCATATAGATATATAACATGTGTGTAGTTAATTTTAAAAGTCAAGTTAGAAGGATTAACTTTTGTTTGCGAACAAGTTTAGAATTAACTAAACTATGTTCTAGTGATTACGAGTTTAAACCTTCGAATAAGATAGCTTTATATGTATGAATCGAATGATGTTATGAACATCATTACTACCTTAAGTTCCTTGGATAAACCTACTGGAAAAGAGAAAAATGGATCTAGCTTCAACGGATCCTTGGATGGCTCGAAGTTCTTGAAGCAGAATCATGACACGAAAACAAGTTCAAGTAAGATCATCACTTGAAATAAGATTGTTATAGTTATAGAAATTGAACCAAAGTTTGAATATGATTATTACCTTGTATTAGAATGATAACCTACTGTAAGAAACAAAGATTTCTTGAGGTTGGATGATCACCTTACAAGATTGGAAGTGAGCTAGCAAACTTGAAAGTATTCTTGATTTTATGTAACTAGAACTTGTAAAATATATGAAGAACACTTAGAACTTGAAGATAGAACTTGAGAGAGATCAATTAGATGAAGAAAATTGAAGAATGAAAGTGTTTGTAGGTGTTTTTGGTCGTTGGTGTATGGATTAGATATAAAGGATATGTAATTTTGTTTTCATGTAAATAAGTCATGAATGATTACTCATATTTTTGTAATTTTATGAGATATTTCATGCTAGTTGCCAAATGATGGTTCCCACATGTGTTAGGTGACTCACATGGGCTGCTAAGAGCTGATCATTGGAGTGTATATACCAATAGTACATACATCTAAAAGCTATGTATTGTACGAGTACGAATACGGGTGCATACGAGTAGAATTGTTGATGAAACTGAACGAGGATGTAATTGTAAGCATTTTTGTTAAGTAGAAGTATATTGATAAGTGTCTTGAAGTCTTTCAAAAGTGTATGAATACATATTAAAACACTACATGTATATACATTTTAACTGAGTCGTTAAGTCATCGTTAGTCGTTATATGTAAATGTTGTTTTGAAACCTTTAGGTTAATGATCTTGTTGAATGTTGTTAACCCATTGCTTATTATAACAAATGAGATGTTAAATTGTTATATTATCATGATATTATGATATATAATATATCTCAGTATGATGTATATACAGTTAAATGTCGTTACAACGATAATCGTTACATATATGTCTCGTTTCGAAATCATTAAGTTAGTAGTCTTATTTTTACATATGTATTTCATTGTTAATACACTTAATAATATATTTACTTATCATTTAACATAATTAACCAAGTGTATCAATATCTTAATATGATTCATATGTACCTAGTAAGACGTTGTTATAACGATAATCGTTATATATATCGTTTTCGAGTTTCTTAAATTAATAGTCTCATTTTTATGTATATAACTCATTGTTAAAATACCTAATGAAATACATACTTATAATAAAAACATGTTAACTATATATATAACCATATATATGTCATCGTATAGTTTTTACAAGTTTTAACGTTCGTGAATCACCGGTCAACTTGGGTGGTCAATTGTCTATATGAAACATATTTCAATTAATCAAGTCTTAACAAGTTTGATTGCTTAAGATGTTGGAAACATTTAATCATGTAAATATCAATCTCAATTAATATATATAAACATGGAAAAGTTCGGGTCACTACAGTACCTACCCGTTAAATAAATTTCGTCCCGAAATTTTAAGCTGTTGAAGGTGTTGACGAATCTTCTGGAAATAGATGCGGGTATTTCTTCTTCATCTGATCTTCACGCTCCCAGGTGAACTCGGGTCCTCTACAAGCATTCCATCAAACCTTAACAATTGGTATCTTGTTTTGCTTAAGTCTTTTAACCTCACGATCCATTATTTCGACGGGTTCTTCGATGAATTGAAGTTTTTCGTTGATTTGGATTTCATCTAACGGAATAGTGAGATCTTCTTTAGCAAAACATTTCTTCAAATTCGAGACGTGGAAAGTGTTATGTACAGCCGCGAGTTGTTGAGGTAACTCAAGTCGGTAAGCTACTGGTCCGACACGATCAATAATCTTGAATGGTCCAATATACCTTGGATTTAATTTCCCTCGTTTACCAAATCGAACAACGCCTTTCCAAGGTGCAAATTTAAGCATGACCATCTCTCCAATTTCAAATTCTATATCTTTTCTTTTAATGTCAGCGTAGCTCTTTTGTCGACTTTGGGCGGTTTTCAACCGTTGTTGAATTTGGATGATCTTCTCGGTAGTTTCTTGTATAATCTCCGGACCCGTAATCTGTCTATCCCCCACTTCACTCCAACAAATCGGAGACCTGCACTTTCTACCATAAAGTGCTTCAAACGGCGCCATCTCAATGCTTGAATGGTAATCTGTCGATCCCAACTGTTTCCGAAATCAATAACACATGCTCGTAGCATGTCTTCAAGCGTTTGTATCGTCCTTTCGCTCTGCCCATCAGTTTGTGGATGATAGGCAGTACTCATGTCTAGACGAGTTCCTAATGCTTGCTGTAATGTCTGCCAGAATCTTGAAATAAATCTGCCATCCCTATCAGAGATAATAGAGATTGGTATTCCATGTCTGGATACGAATTCCTTCAAATACAGTCGTGCTAACTTCTCCATCTTGTCATCTTCTCTTATTGGCAGGAAGTGTGCTGATTTGGTGAGACGATCAACTATTACCCAAATAGTATCAAAACCACTTGCAGTCCTTGGCAATTTAGTGATGAAATCCATGGTAATGTTTTCCCATTTCCATTCTGGGATTTCAGGTTGTTGAAGTAGACCTGATGGTTTCTGATGCTCAGCTTTGACCTTAGAACACGTCAAACATTCTCCTACGTATTTAGCAACATCGGCTTTCATACCCGGCCACCAAAAATATTTCCTGAGATCCTTGTACATCTTCCCCGTTCCAGGATGTATTGAGTATCTGGTTTTATGAGCTTCTCTAAGTACCATTTCTCTCATATCTCCAAATTTTGGTACCCAAATCATTTCAGCCCTATACCGGGTTCCGTCTTCCCGAATATTAAGATGCTTCTCCGATCCTTTGGGTATTTCATCCTTTAAATTTCCCTCTTTTAAAACTCCTTGTTGCGCCTCCTTTATTTGAGTAGTAAGGTTATTATGAATCATTATATTCATAGATTTTACTCGAATGGGTTCTCTGTCCTTCCTGCTCAAGGCATCAGCTACCACATTTGCCTTCCCCGGGTGGTAACGAATCTCAAAGTCGTAATCATTCAATAATTCAATCCACCTACGCTGCCTCATATTCAGTTGTTTCTGATTAAATATGTGTTGAAGACTTTTGTGGTCGGTATATATAATACTTTTGACCCCATATAAGTAGTGCCTCCAAGTCTTTAATGCAAAAATAACCGCGCATAATTCCAAATCATGCGTCATATAATTTTGTTCGTGAATCTTCAATTGTCTAGACGCATAAGCAATCACCTTCATTCGTTACATTAATACACAACCGAGACCTTGCTTTGATGCGTCACAATAAATCACAAAATCATCATTCCCTTCAGGAAATGACAATATAGGTACCGTAGTTAGCTTTTTCTTCAATAACTGAAACGCTTTCTCTTGTTCATCATTCCATTCAAATTTCTTCCCTTTATGCGTTAATGCAGTCAAGGGTTTTGCTATTCTGGAAAAGTCTTGGATGAACCTTCTGTAGTAACCAGCTAGTCCTAAAAACTGGCGTATGTGTTTCGGAGTTTTCGGGGTTTCCCACTTTTCAACAGTTTCTATCTTTGCCGGATCCACCTTAATACCTTCTTTGTTCACTATGTGACCGAGGAATTGAACTTCTTCCAACCAAAATGCACACTTTGAAAACTTAGCGTACAATTCTTCTTTCCTCAATACTTCTAACACCTTTCTCAAATGTTCACCGTGTTCTTGGTCATTCTTTGAGTAAATAAGTATGTCATCAATGAAAACAATGACAAACTTGTCAAGGTATGGTCCACACACTCGGTTCATAAGGTCCATGAACACAGCTGGTGCATTAGTTAAACCAAACGGCATGACCATAAACTCGTAATGACCGTAACGTGTTCTGAAAGCAGTCTTTGGAATATCATCTTCTTTCACCCGCATTTGATGATACCCGGAACGTAAGTCAATCTTTTAAAACAGACGAGCCTTGTAGTTGATCAAATAAGTCGTCGATTCTCGGTAGTGGGTAGCGGTTCTTGATGGTAAGTTTGTTCAACTCTCGGTAGTCGATACACAACCTGAATGTACCATCTTTCTTCTTGACAAACAAAACAGGAGCTCCCCACGGTGATGTGCTTGGTCGAATGAAACCACGCTCTAAAAGTTCTTGTAATTGGCTTTGCAGTTCTTTCATCTCGCTGGGTGCGAGTCTGTAAGGAGCACGAGCTATTGGTGCAGCTCCTGGTACAAGATCTATTTGAAATTCAACGGATCGATGTGGGGGTAATCCCGGTAATTCTTTCGGAAATACATCGGGAAATTCTTTTGCAATGGGAACATCATTGATGCTCTTTTCTTCAGTTTGTACTTTCTCGACGTGTGCTAGAACAGCATAGCAACCTTTTCTTACTAGTTTTTGTGCCTTCAAATTACTAATAAGATGTAGCTCCGTGTTGCCCTATTCTCCGTACACCATTAAGGGTTTTTCTTTTTCTCGTATAATGCGAATTGCATTTTTGTAACAGACGATCTCTGCTTTCACTTCTTTCAACCAGTCCATACCGATTATCACATCAAAACTCCCTAACTCTACTGGTATCAAATCAATCTTAAATGTTTCGCTAACCAGTTTAATTTCTCGGTTCCGACATATATTATCTGCTGAAATTAATTTACCATTTGCTAATTCGAGTAAAAATTTACTATCCAAAGGCGTCAATGGACAACTTAATTTAGCACAAAAATCTCTACTCATATAGCTTCTATCCGCACCCGAATCAAATAAAACGTAAGCAGATTTATTGTCAATAAGAAACGTACCCGTAACAAGCTCCGGGTCTTCCTGTGCCTCTGCCGCATTAATATTGAAAACTCTTCCGCGGCCTTGTCCATTCGTGTTCTCCTGGTTCGGGCAATTTCTAATAATGTGGCCCGGTTTTCCACATTTATAACAAACTACATTGGCATAACTTGCTCCGACACTACTTGCTCCGCCATTACTCGTTCCGACACCATTTGTTCCTTTCGTTCTATTAACCCCTGGTCCGTAGACCTCACACTTCGCCGCGCTATGACCATTTTTTTTACACTTGTTGCAAAATTTGGTGCAGAACCCCGAGTGATACTTTTCACACCTTTGGCATAGCTGCTTCTGATTGTTGTTGTTGTTGCGGTTATTATTGTTGTTGGGATTATTGTTGTAGTTGCTGTTGCTGTTGTTGTTGTTGTTATTGTTGGGCCGTTTGTTGTAGTTGCGATTGATGTTGCGATTGTTGGGATAATTGTTGCGATTATTGTTGTAATTGCTGTTGTTGTTGTATTGGTGATTTTTATCACCGTTTTCCTCCCACTTTCTTTTAACTTGCTTCACATTGGCCTCTTCAGCAGTCTGTTCTTTAATTCTTTCTTCAATCTGGTTCACTAGTTTGTGAGCCATTCTACATGCCTGTTGTATAGAGGCGGGCTCGTGTGAACTTATATCTTCTTGGATTCTTTCCGGTAATCCTTTCACAAATGCGTCGATCTTCTCTTCCTCATCTTCGAATGCTCCCGGACACAATAGGCACAATTCTGTGAATCGTCTTTCGTATGTGGTAATATCAAATCCTTGGGTTCGTAACCCTCTAATTTCTGTCTTGAGCTTATTGACCTCGGTTCTGGGACGGTACTTCTCGTTCATCAAGTGCTTGAATGCTGACCACGGTAGTGCGTACGCATCGTCTTGTCCCACTTGCTCTAGATAGGTATTCCACCATGTTAACGCAGAACCTGTGAAGGTATGCGTAGCGTACTTCACTTTGTCCTCTTCAGTACACTTACTTATGGCAAACACCGATTCGACCTTCTCGGTCCACCGTTTCAATCAGATCGGTCCTTCGGTTCCATCAAATTCCAAAGGTTTGGAGGCAGTGAATTCTTTGTAGGTGCATCCTACACGATTTCCTGTACTGCTAGATCCAAGGTTATTGTTGGTATGTAGCGCAGCCTGTACTGCGGCTATGTTTGAAGCGAGAAAAGTACGGAATTCCTCTTCATTCATATTCACGGTGTGTCGAGTAGTCGGTGCCATTTCCTTCAAAATAGTCAAATGGAACAAGTTAATCATACAGAATATTAAGAGTAGTTAATAGTATTTCGTAGCATAATATGAACTCATTTATAAAAGCTTTTTCTTCATATTAGCGTTTTATAAGTTTAAATTCGGGTAGTACCTACCCGTTAAGTTCATACTTAGTAGCTAATATACAATTCAACTACTACAATTCTATATGAAAAACTGATTATAATAATATTTCGCGTTCAAACTTTTATACAATATTTTACAAACTTACAATACCGCTTATTTTACATAAAGCATGAAATATAGCACACAATAACTTTGATACAAGATAGTTGTGAAGATAATTCTAGCTAGTACACAAGTCGTTCAGCAAAGGCAATAAAGACACATAATTCATACGTCCAGAAACAAGTCATGCATTCTGGTTTTACTAGGACTACTTCCCATCCTTGGTCTTGTGCAACATAACCGTTATGGCCGTTGATAAGACAACGTGTTGTAACGTCGCCAAAGGGATGAGGGTTACGTAATGTCCAACAGTCCCGTAATAATCTAAAAACCTCATTTCTTACCCCAATTACCGACTCTGTCACTTGTGGAAACGTTTTGTTTAATAGTTGTAGCCCGATGTTCTTGTTCTCACTTTGGTGAGAAGCGAACATTACTAATCCGTAAGCATAACATGCTTCTTTATGTTGCATGTTAGCCGCTTTTTCTAAATCACGAAGTCCAATATTCGGATATATTGAGTCAAATAATTTCTTAACCCATTGCGTAAAATAGCATTTGGGTTCCCCGCAATATATGCGTCAAAGTAAACACATCGTAACTTATGGGTTTCCCAATGTGATATCCCCCATCTTTCAAATGAAAGTCTCTTATAAACCAAGACATTCTTGGAACGTTCTTCGAATGTCTTACAAACTGATCTCGCCTTAAATAGTTGTGCCGAGGAATTCTGGCCGACTCTAGACAAGATTTCATCAATCATGTCTCCGGGTAGGTCTCTTAAAATATTGGGTTGTCTATCCATTTTGTGTTTTTAAACTGTAAAATAGACAAGAGTTAGATTCATAAAAAAAATACTTATTAATACAAGCAATTTTTACATATATCATAAAGAATAAGAACACTATATTACATATATTACACCACACGAATACAACTATCTTATTCCGACTCGCTCGTTTCTTCTTCTTCGGTTTTGGTTCGTTTTGCCAAGTTTCTAGGGATATATGATGTTCCCCTAATACGAGCCGTCGTTGTCCACATTGGTTTAGAAAAACCTGGTGGTTTAGAGGTTCCCGGGTCATTGTTACAACTTAAGAACTTCGGGGGTTGACGATACATATAAAGTTCATCGGGGTTGGAATTAGATTTCTCTATTTTTATGCCCTTTCCCTTATTATTTTCTTTTGCCTTTTTAAATTCAGTTGGGGTAATTTCTATAACATCATTGGAATTCTCGTCGGAATCCGATTCATCGGAGAATTGGTAATCCTCCCAATATTTTGCTTCCTTGGCGGAAACACCATTGACCATAATTAACCTTGGTCGGTTGGTTGAGCATTCTCTTTTACTTAACTGTTTTATTATTTCCCCCACCGGTTCTGATTCTTCTTCCGGTTCCGATTCTTCGTCCGGTTCCGATTCTTCTTCCGGTTCCGACTCTTCTTCCTGTTCCTCTTCGGGAACTTGTGAATCAGTCCACGAATCATTCCAATTTACATTTGACTCTTCATTATTATTAGGTGAGTCAATGGGACTTGTTCTAGAGGTAGACATCTATCACATAATATCAAACACGTTAAGAGATTAATATATCACATAATATTCATATGTTAAAAATATATAGTTTCCAACAAAAATGTTAAGCAATCATTTTTAAAGAAAACACGGTCGAAGTCCAGAATCACTAATGCATCCTAACAAACTCGATAAGACACACTAATGCAAATTTTCTGGTTCTCTAAGACCAACGCTCTGATACCAACTGAAATGTCCCGTTCTTATTGATTAAAAACGTTCCATATTAATTGATTTCGTTGCGAGGTTTTGACCTCTATATGAGACGTTTTTCAAAGACTGCATTCATTTTTAAAACAAACCATAACCTTTATTTCATAGATAAAGGTTTTAAAAAGCTTTACGTAGATTATCAAATAATGATAATCTAAAATATCCTGTTTACACACGACCATTACATAATGGTTTACAATACAAATATGTTACAACAAAATAAGTTTCTTGAATGCAGTTTTTACACAATATCATACAAGTATGGACTCCAAATATCGTCCTTATTTAAGTATGCGACAGCGGAAGCTCTTAATAATCACCTGAGAATAAACATGCTTAAAACGTCAATAAAAATGTTGGTGAGTTATAGGTTTAACATATATATATCAAATCATCATAATAGACCACAAGATTTCATATTTCAATACACATCCCATACATAGAGATAAAAATCATTCATATGGTGAACACCTGGTAACCGACATTAACAAGATGCATATATAAGAATATCCCCATCATTCCGGGACACCCTTCGGATATGATATAAATTTCGAAGTACTAAAGCATCCGGTTCTTTGGATGGGGTTTGTTAGGCCCAATAGATCTATCTTTAGGATTCGCGTCAATTAGGGTGTCTGTTCCCTAATTCTTAGATTACCAGACTTAATAAAAAGGGGCATATTCGATTTCGATAATTCAACCATAGAATGTAGTTTCACGTACTTGTGTCTACTTTGTAAATCATTTATAAAACCTGCATGTATTCTCATCCCAAAAATATTAGATTTTAAAAGTGGGACTATAACTCACTTTCACAGACGAAGTAAAAATCTGTGAAAGTGAGTTATAGTAACACTTTTAAAATCTAATATTTTGGGATGAGAATACAAGCAGTTTTATAAATGATTTACAAAATAGACACAAGTACATGAAACTACTTTCTATGGTTGAACGATCGAAGCCGAATATGCCCCTTTTTACTTGGTAACCTAAGAATTAGTAAACCAGTCTACTAATTGACGCAAATCCTAAAGATATATCTATTGGGCTCAACAAACTCCATCCGTTGTAGCGGATGCTTTAGTACTTCGATGTTATTTTATCATGTCCGATGGATGTCCCGGAATGATAGGGGATATTCTTATATGCATCTTGTTAATGTCGGTTACCAGGTGTTCACCATATGAATGATTTTTATCTTTATGTATGGGATGTGTATTGAAATATGAAATCTTGTGGTCTACTATTACGATTTGATAAATATATAGGTTAAACCTATAACTCACCAACATTTTTGTTGACTTTTAAAGCGTGTTTATTCTCAGGTGATTATTAAGAGCTTCCGCTGTTGTATGCTAATATATGGACAAGATTTGGAGTCAGCATGCTTGTATAATATTGTTTAAAACTGCATTCGAAATTTAATTTGTTGTAACATATTAATATTGTAAACCAATATGTATTGGTAGTGTGTAAGTGTGATATTTTTTAGATTATCATTTCTGATAATCTAGGTGGTGTCCTTTAAACCTTGTCGATAAAATAAATGTTATGGTTTGTTTTAAAAACGAATGCAGTCTTTGAAAAACGTCTCATATAGAGGTCAAAACCTCGCAACGAAATCAAATAATATGGAACGTTTATAATCAATATGAACGGGACATTTCACATTATTGCATATTTGTGTAGATTAAGACTAAGTAAGTACTTGGATAAGCAATTGTATGTGTTTAAAATTAAAATACTTGCTACCAGTGTAACTGCACGGATGCAGATTGTATCCGTACCGGTACAAAGTGTAACCGCACGATTGCCTCCTGCAAACGCACCGTTGCTCGTGCAGACCTTATTTAATGTTGAGTTCGATTTCATTGTTAGGGTAACGCACCAAAAACAATCCCTGTCGTGATTTCGATTCTAAACTGGTTTATCACTTCTAGTAAATGATCTACAACATCTAAAAGTTGATTATATTGTTTATATCATTCGAGTTTGAGTCTTTTTTATATAAACCCCATTATCGAGTAGTTCCGCACTCGATATTGAAGATTAGATCGATTTATACTGTTTAATCGTTCCTAGAAGTGGTATCAGAGCTTTTAGTATCATTAATCGATCGTGTTTTAGTCAAAATTGTTTTTAAGTTATTTGGTTTTAGGTGATTTTGGAAGAAATCACCAAATCTTGAATTTTTAACGTTAAAATCAGTGTTTTTGTTAAATCAAAGTGTTAAACGGATCATAATTAGTGTTTTGGACATGAAACATTATGTATTTTGGTCATGATTGAAGTGCTAGATCGAATCAAACCCCAAACCCTAGTTTTGGTGCAGTTTTCTGCCCAGTATACGCCAAGAACACATCCGCACAGATACACTCTGTAACCATACGGATTCACAACCCAGATACAGCAACCCTACGGATAGAACTTTGCATCCGTGTTATTCTTAATCCGTGACATACAACCGTGTACCTCTACATTCGTGTCTTGCAACCGTATCAAACCATGCATTCATACGGATACACTTTGCATCCGTACTAGTCTCACCCGGATACATTTAATTCCGTGTGACATCACATTCGTGTTTTACAACCGGGTAATCCTTGCATCCGTGTTACTGTAGTGCAACCGTATATTGTATGTAACGACCCAAACCAAACCACGAACAACCCGCGATTAAATATCAAAATAAAAAAAAAATTCTGTGTTCAGTTGGTGGCGCGGCGCGCCAGGCCTTTGCGCGTCGCGCAAAATGGCCTGGACAGGCTGCTGTCCCAAAAAGTTAAATACGCGAAAATGTTTGGCCACTTCCCGATGAAATTAGACAAAACGCTTTTAACCACATGTTCAAATATGTAAAACTAACACGTTCCATTAATAAAAAGGGTTTTACGACACCGGGCCCACATATGCCCAAATTACCCCTTAAAGTACCAAATACAAGTTTTCGACCACAAGACTTTTAATACAAAATAAAGCCGAGCATGGCGATTGGGGATACGCTAGTCCACTAATCCCACACTTACCCGAGCCACCGCATCCATGCAATCTATAAAAATGTCAACAACGAGAGGGTAAGCTAACGCTTAGTGAGTGAAAATATACTATATACATATATATGCATAAAATGGACACGCCACAAAATATCAAATACCGCATACCGGAGCATCCAAGCATAAAGGCTAGCTAATCTAAGCATACCGTACGATCACTAGGCAACGAGCTAAAGATACATCAACAAAATATAAGTTCACTAACGACGATGTGAACAACGCCAAGAAGCAACACCCGGAGGGTTAGCTACATCACGACAATACAACAATATATATATAACAATATATAAACGAATAAGGTTAACCCATTAACCCATTACCGAAATACCAAACACCACAATGAAGATTGGCCGAACTACATGAGCCTTAGTAATCCGAAACCACACGAGATTACTATCTTCAACAAGACAACATCGAGGTTGGCCGAACTACACGAGCCTTAGTAATCCGAAACCACACGAGATTACTACCTCAATAAGATGACCGAACTACACGAGTCATCGTGAATCCGAACTACACGTGATTCACTTCTCCAATAACAAAACCCACGGTCACGAGATTATAAAATTCACCACATCGGGGTTATCCAAATCCACTTCACAATACATGTGATAACGTACACACAAGTGTACACCTCGCCAAAAGGAGGTCAACCAAAACGCACAACCGTGCCAATTGGACTCATACAAAAGTCCATCAAATCCACCTATATGTGAAGTGAGCTCTATAATCGAGAACCACTTCACCCGACCCGCACCCATCCTACATATACATATGTGCATAGGATATTAACACTCACCTTGTCGCCTTGATGAATGCCACCGAATAATCCGTAACTCGTCAATGGAAAGTACCTAATCCATTATCATAAATCCCACAACACAATTAGGATGGATTTACAAACCAACCCAATTCGACACTTAGTGCAATTTCGACCCAATTGCACTTCCAAGTACAAACCGTGCCCAAACTAACCAATAATCACTAACACAAGTGATAATGGTCCTAATATGCCAATTAAACCCGAACACAAGTTTTAAACACTTATCGTTCTCAAAATCGCCCATAAACCCTAATTTTGACCCATAAAGTCAAAATCTCACTAATTACAAGTTTTGACACCAAAACATATTTAACTCGGTTTTATACTTCAACTTAATCCATTTTAAGTTTATAAACCTCATCGAATTAATATTCGGGTCATAATCATCAACAAACCCTAAAGGTCTCCAAAACATCAATAATCACTAATACTAGTGATTATACACCATTCCCAAGTCTTAAACATGGTTAAATCATTAACCAACCTAAAACCTGCCTTCATCACTTATAAACCCGAATCTTGATGTTAATCTTCAATTAACAACTAAATGGGTTCCATCTATGAATCATACAATCAAAAGCCCCAAATTTGAATGATGAACACAAAGCGAAATTCGGAGTTAGAGCTTACCAATAGTATCACCGCGTAGCTAAGAACGAGAGGAACAAACTTGTCTACTACGCCAAAGATCAAAACCCGCTTCTTCCTTTCCAAAAATCCCTTAGAATCAAATGGGGTGTTTGAGTTTTAGAGAGAAAATGAAAAGAAAAGGAAAAAGAAATGAATAAATGAAATGAGTGGAAGAGGTTAAGTCCTCAAATCTGGCTCAAATGTGAAAAGACCAAAATGCCCTTTTAAAACTCTAAAATAACAAAAGGTTCTGCCAGCGACATATGGCGCGGCGCGCCATAACCCCGCGCGGCGCGCGACTGGGCAGAATCAGAATCCAGGTCTTACATTGTAACCGTACGGATACAATGTCAGAAACCACTGAATTTTATGAAACTCAATCAGCTTTCATCGGGGCTTCCTCCTCTGGTCTCCATAAACTCTTACAAACTAAGAATGAAATAGGGAGTTTAAATAGGGTTCCTAGACTTGAATCTTTGGATGACTATTCCGAATGAAAACCTAGATTTCTCATTTCACTTAATGGAATTGACACACGCATGTACAATTGTTTGAAAGAAGAATACAAGTTCCCTGAGAAAGAACCCGGTGAACCAAAAACACCAATGGAACTTACTGCTTCTGAGAGAGAAACTTATAGGATGGAATGCAAGACTCACAATCATCTTAGACAGGCTCTCTCTAAGGAAGTTTTTCATCAGTTTGAGACACATACAACCTCGTATGGTGTCTGGAATGCTATTGAGAGTGGTGTTGAGGGCAGTGCTGAATACATGAAAAGGAAGGGTAAAGTTTTAAAGAAAGAATGGAAGCAGATTGCGGTACAGCAAGAAGAGACTTTAGAGACTGATGTTGCTCGATTCCGTCATTTGTTGACAGAATTAAAGAGATTTGATATCACCTTCACTAACAAGAAGATAATGCAGTGTTTTCGAGAGGTTTTGCCAGTTAAGTGGGATCCGATTGTTCAACATATTGAGGCTACTTGTGTTATAGCGGATAATCCATTTAGTAGGTTTGTTACCGAGTTGCAAGATAGGGAACTTGAACTGCAAGAACATTTGAAGAGGAGAGTAGGATTTGTTAACAACCATACCACGGTTGTTTCTGTGGCTAAGTTGTGGTACGATCATACCGTAACAGTTTCAATAATGGATTATCACTTTAATCCTTGAAACTTATGTAAGATTGTTAAAGTAATCAAACATTTCTGGTTACAGTGTTGAATCAAAGTATAGAAGCTCATGTATCACACTCTTCAAGTGAGATAGAAGAACCGTAATATATTATTATATTCTTTTTTGGCCATTCCCTAAATATTTTTATTTGAAATATGAAAACCCTAAATTCAATTTACGAATCATGAACAATTAGAGGTTTATCTTGTAGGGTAATCATAAAAAACACGGCATTATTATGGATAACAAGTCGTTAATATGCTAAATGATAAGTACTTGCAATATTTCATGATTGAAAAGAGATTACAAACGATGTTGAGGATTATCAAGGATGTTTCGAACATATGAAAGAGATGATGTTCGAGCGCACAGTTGATCGTTCTTCGACCCAGAGAGAATCTTGAAGAACGGGGTTCGTGGGAAAGTGACAATAAAAAATGTAATTTGAAACCTAATGTTCGTCAGTTGGTCCAAGGTCGGTCCGACAAATTGAACGGAGTCTCGACTGTGCTGTTGTGACTCTGATTGTTAGTCAGCACATCACACGGTCGACAGCCGGCTCCAGCCGTGCTTCTGTCGTGGCTTCTTGTGATTGGAATTTTAGATCATTTATTAGAGCCTTTACTATTTAATCAAGAGATGATTTGAGACAAAGGTTCATTTGATCCTATCATTAACTTTTTCTATTTGATCATTTAAATGATTTCAGCCAAAAGTTTTATTGATTTTTATACGAAAGTTTTACTATGAATCATAAATTATGATTGTAGCCAAAAGTTCTGTTAATCTTGTTCATGAACTTTTTACGACAAACTAAGGTTATGACAAGAGCCAAATGTTCATATGGTCTCACTATCAGCATTTTACTTCTTAACCATTTAGATTATTTGAGAAAAAAGTTTGATTGATTTTGTAAGAAACTTTTACTATAAATCACAATTGTGATTGAATCCAAAAGGTCATTTGACCTTTTTTATGAACATTTTTCTACTAACCAGGATTATGATTAGAGTTGATTGTTCTTTTGATCTTATTAATAACCTTTTACTACTTAATCAAATTGATGATTTTAACCAAAGGTTCAATACCATTATATGAATCTCTTACAACTACTCAAGGTGATGATTAGAGCAAAAGATTCATTTGATATCTTGAGATTCAAGATTGCTTGTTGTCATTCAAGTCTTGATCATATTATCTCATATGACATACATTCAAGTGTTCAACTTCATTCAAGTCTTGATCATATTTTCTCATATGTAAATTGTCTTCATGATGCAACTAATTCATCGTAAATCTCCTTTACGTTTTCCAAATGCATAACTCTTACAAGCTCTTCTTGAGGTAGAGCCTTTGATATCTGCAAAAAAATCACGTTTTTACCCCCGATATTGAGCCCTAAATCAATAAAGTTTGAAGCTTTGTCGGAAAAATAATCGCTTTGTCGGTTGATTTCGTAGATTAAGTAATTACAAAGGCGATTCAAAAAGAATCAAGTAAAACGGAGCTAAAACGAAGAATCTAGAGCAAAAACGGTAAAAGACAAGTTACGACCAAGAAAATCAAGTTACGATCCAGGAAAAAACCTGACCAGGGTAGGCCAAACGGCTTGCCAAATGGCCTGCCACAACAGAAAACGGCCTGCCAAATGGGCAAAGCAAACGGGCATAAAAAATGGGTCACCTCAGCAAACGAGCCCTGCAAAAGGCTTGCCAAACGACCTGCCAGCCATTTGCAGGCAAAATCCAAATCTATTTAAAGGGATTCTTCCATCCATTTTTTCATACACTCAAATTGTACTTCACTTTATATTTTCAAGCTTTTTAGATAGTTTTTAGTAGTAGCTAGCTTAGCTTTTATTTTTCGGAGGATATCCCGGCGAGTCCCTGCGATCTCGGGCAGATTTCCTCAGCCTTTTCATGTTTTTATCCGAAACGCTTGTCTTTTGTATTAAATATGTATTGTTACCATTTATGTTTAATAATGCGTTCCGATATTACCATGTTATCTTAATTAATCTGTATGTTGCCATGTGATGATATGCATAAAGATACTTCTCATAAAGACACTAATTAGTAGCATCCCGGCTAGAGTATACTCGGGGTAAATCACCACGGCCAGAAAATATCTTCCCGGCCCCATCTTAGTAACCTGATCAGAAGGTCACTTATGAAGCATCCGGGAAGGATCACATCGGACAAGGTCAGCCAGGACGCCACAAGAAGTTCCGGCTCGGACAAGAATGCAAGCTACCGACATCAACTAGTCGGATGCAAAGTCATTAAGAAACCAAGAACCATATCGTCACACAAACCTATTGCATGTTTTTGTTGGATTGTTGGCCTAGGATTAAGTCATATCAACCGTCTAGGTATCTGTTAGGTTTCTATGTGCTTTACTTTCAGTATACCAACCGTAATGCTGTATAATGTTTGGATTAGTATGATCTCATTAGTATGATAGAATGGTTGTTAGTTTTCATTAAAGGCTTTCTCAACTGAACTCGACGGACTCCTTTCGTTTGTGATCAGTTGTAACGGTTCATTCACGAGAATCGTTCCCTTTGGATTTTTGGTTAACCATGGTTATGTGTTGTAGTGTAGCATATTATATTGTTCGGATTATATGCTATTGTTTGTGCTAGCTTGCGTATTGAAGATTTTAGCGTTATACTTTGCGATGGTATGCTAATTAAATTGCTAGCGTGTATGTGGTAATTGTGTAAATGATTGCAAGTAAGTAGATTATATATGTATATGTATAATTATTGCATTCACTAAGATTTATGCTTCCCATCTCGTTGTTTACCTTTTTACAGGTATTGTGATTGTGAAGCTAGCTAGTTGCTAGACTAGATGCGTAGGAGCGTTTGGGCTCGATGGGGTAACTTTTGGATATTTGAACGCGGATTGGGGACTTGGTAGCCTCCGGGATTATGCTCTTGGTATCAGGTTGGGTTATTGTGTATTAACCCTTATTTCGTGTGATTGGGTCATTATTACAAATGCTTTTGTAATGTGTAATTTGTGTACCAAGGGTCATTCTTAATTGTTAAATGTATCATTACAATACTATGTTTTTGATTAAAACAGAGTTGGAGGTGTGATGTATTATGAATGTTTTAATGGGACCTGACTTAAAAAAAAGTGCTACGTTTTTGGATAAACGGATTTGGGGTCGTTACAACTGATCACAAACGAAAGGAGTTCGTCGAGTTCAGTTGAGAAAGCCTTTAATGAAAACTAACAACCATTCTATCATACTAATGAGATCATACTAATCCAAACATTATACAGCATTACGGTTGGTATACTGAAAGTAAAGCACATAGAAACCTAACAGATACCTAGACGGTTGATATCGTCACACACGCCAACCCACATGACATAGAGGTATCGAACTCACAAACTTTAAACCCTCATCTCATGCCAAACACGATGTGGTATCGAACTCATGAACTTTAACCCACCACACATCCCACATAAGTAAATACATTATATACATAAACGTATAATTATTCCACTTACCTTGGAATGCCCGCATAAGTCATGTATAACATGATCTCCGTCCTCAAATCCGAGCAAGTAACCACCTATATCACACATAGGTACAATATACATATAAATAGCCATTTCTCTAAAAGATAACCCGACACAAACATCCCTTAGCTGAGGGATCACACCTTGATCGCCAAAACCCGCCCATTTAACACCTAATGGACACAAACCAATTACCACTTCGTGTGGTAATTCAAACCCACTCAACAAGGTACAATTTAACCTAAATTATACTCGACACTAATTAGACCAAACTTAGGTTTTAACACTAAATTACTACTTAGGTAGTAATCATTTCAAACGTCATTTACACCAAAACCTCAACACGTGCAATATTGACCCATATTGCGGTTGACCACGTTTGACTTATGTTAAAAATACCATTTTAACCCCAAAATCACTTCCCATGATTACTTTCATTCAAAAACGCCGTTTAACACTTAACAAAAGTGTTTAACACGTATTAAATCCAAAATTAGTGTCATTATCAACTTTGTCCCACTTCAATTTACCCATTTTGACCAAAGTCATAAAAACGTCCAAAATCGCTAACGACTAGCGAGTATATTTCTAAAACACCAATTAACAACTAAATCAAGTATTTACATACTTGATTCACCAAAACTTGACTCAAATTGACACCAAATCAAAGTCAACAACCATTTTGACAAGCAAACATGTTCTTTAGAACATCAAAACCAACAATACACTTACAAACTAGTGACTAACACCCAAATCCATGACAAATACTTCTAAATTCGTCATCAAACCCTAAACCCACAATAATCGGGTTCACTTACACTAATAATACCCAAAACCCCCAAATTTCACAAGAAATGGGGTTTATAACCCTAATAGCTCAAACCCCAAACATGAACAAGAATCTTAAATAATGAAATTCGAAGTTAGAACTTAACAACACTACCACAAAGTAGCCGTGAATGAGGTGAACAACTTTAACTCTTGAGACCCGACCCGAATCACTCTTCTTCTTCCCCGAATCCCCAATTCTCTCTCTAGAACCACTCTCTCTCTCTTTCTAGGGTTTGATGTGTGTGAGGGTAAAGAAAAGAGGAAGAAATGAGGATAATATAAGGTTTGGATCAGTTTTGTGGTGATAAAACCGTCCATACGTGAAATACCCATTTTACACCTCATTTAACCCCATTTTAAAAATGCTGAATCAGGCCTTGGCACAGCGTGCCACTTTCTTAGCACGGCGTGCCACTTGGGTTCTGAATTTGCTGAAGTTGCCTTGGCACGGCATGCCACTTTCTTGGCAAGGCATGCCACCCTGAAACTGATTTTGCTAAATTTTTCTTTGGCACGGCGTGCCACTTTTTTGGCACGGGGTGCCATTGTGAAACTGAATGTGATGTATAAAATTCTGGGTCTTACAACTCTCCCCCACTTAAACTGGATCACGTCCCCGTGATCTCCGTCATTTAACAAACCGGACCCACACTCAATGGTCCTCCGACATACCTCCAAACTCGATGTCCACACCAATTTACATTAACTCGAATATCACTCCAAACGCTAATAATCACTAGCGCGCATTATCACCAAAAAACGGTATCTCATACCCTCAACGTCCAAATGCCTACTTAGGAAAATACGGGAAACACCATTATCCCTTCAAGTTCTTTCGGCTAAAACTCGCAACAAGCTACATCCATAACTATATCACCAAACGCGATCTACTAGGTCCACTACGCCACGAACCAAGTATTGCATTAATCCAAATCGAGAAGGATCCATGCCTCATTAAAACTCCGTACTTCATCGGTTCATAAACACATCACTCAACCGGTCAATCACTAATGTTCTCTGAATCCAGAATCAACTTCCCCCGTCACCACCACCGGGTTATTCCTTCAATGAAGGAATTTTAGTATCTCCAAACAATCACATTGGGAACACAAACTTTTCCATCAATCAATCTACACACGACCATCCGTCACTAGATTAATCCAGGACAACAATAATATACCAGTATCTAGCCAAAACATCAACACTCAACACGGGGTTTCTCCTCTAGACCCTAACACACAACCACGCAAGATGGTTTCCTAGTACTAGCATGAAAACTATTCGTATACTAGAATCCTGTCAATAGCGAATTATCATCACCAAAAAAAAAAATTCGCAATTCGCCACACGACCTACAAAAATATTCACCAATGCCGGGTGAATCCTCCAACCTAGACCGTCCGTTAAGGATGGTCTCGACAATTCAATGCAACCAACGGGTTGCATTACTAGGGAACGCACCCTCGCAAACAAACAACATCCGCGGGTCTCTATGTGAGACAATCGGAATCGGAACTCCCCACCTCACAATCATTCATAAAGTGGAATAATTCACTGACAATTTTCACGACCACATTTCCCGAAAGGAAAAATAAAGTATCCATCACGAAATCGAACCCGTACCTTCTCAACAGTACTATCCGGGTTTCACACCAACCCAAATTTACATCACGAGAGCACCCGCAACGGCAATTACATTCTCTCACTTCCATGATCTCAAATTTCACACTTGGTCTCATAACGCACTTTGGTACCACACGATCACCTTACATAAAAAGTCTTACACTTCACTTGATCTAACACCACCGGAGCTCCCTCGGGCGGCAGTAAAACTCCCCCACTTAGGATTCAGCTCCACATTCTCACTGCCAAGATGATAACATCACACGGAATTGTCATTCCACGACACAAATGATCATTCTCATCGTTGGTCATACACACCAAATCACCGCAAATTCACCTTAGGCTCTTAGATCCGTCATACAATCACTTAAGATTTCGTACACGCGACGACATCGCAACTTCATACCACAAATCACAATCAACTACCTTAATCATTGTAAAAGAAAATTCTACCAAAGTCGTACATACGCATCTAAGCCTAGGCATATGCACTCCTCTTAATTAGTCATGCTTCTCAGTCGAGATTTAAGCGACCCGTCCTAATCCTCCTGGACGAAGTCTTCAACATATGGTCCCATTGCGAGGTACTGTCCTAAATATGCTGTGTATGACACCAAGTAATATCTTTAAAATGAGCAAATGCACAGCGAAAGATTTCTTTCAAACCTCAGAATAAACATGCTTTCAAGTGTCAACCAAAAGGTTGGTGAGTTCATTAGTTTATCGTAATCAATTATTTCCATAATTTTAATAGACCACAAGATTTCATTTATTCAATAATCATACACTCGCAAGTGTTTAAAATTTATTCATATAGATTGAACACCTGGTAACTGACATTAACAAAATGTATCTAGAATATCCCCATATATAAATATTGAAGTACTAAAGCAGTTCAAATTCTCTGACTGGGGCGTGTCAAATCCCATAGATCTATCTTTAGGATTCGCGTCAATTGGTGGCAATTATAATAAACACTAATTCTTAGGCTACCAAGTTCAACAAGGGCGATATCCGGTATAACAATTCAACCATAGAATGTAGTTTTGATTACTTGTGTCTATTTCATCAAACATTTATAAAAGTGCATGTATTCTCAGTCCCAAAATATATATTGCAAAAACATTTAAAAAGGGATCAAATGAAACTCACAATACGATATTTTGTAGTAAAAATATGCATACGATGTAACTGAACACTGGAAGGTTGGCCTCGGATTCACGAACCTATATCAAGTATATATATTAACACATTATAATACTAATCAACTGCGTTTATATCGTATAAAGACTAATATCCTTATATATATTCATATTAACACTTATAATGTGTTATAATATGTATCTGATATATAATTTAATTAATGTTATCTTACTATAAATGATATTATATTAAAAACATAATATTTATGTGATATTAGTATTTTTATGGTATATGTAATAAATATATATTGCATAAATAACATTTGTTGTAATAATAATAATATTATTAATAATACAAAAGATAATGATAATAATAATAGTTTTGGTAATAATAATAATAGTAGAAATAACAATAATAATGATACTTAGTAATAAATTTTAAAAAATGATAAAATTAATAATAATAATAATAATAATATTAATAATAATAATAATAATAATAATAATAATAATAATAATAATAATAATAATAATAATAATAATAATAATAATAATAATAATAATAATAATAATAATAATAATAATAATAATAATAATAATAATAATAATAATAAGATAGTTGATTATGATGGTCGTGGTTTGTTTGTAGGGTTTTAATGATGGTGATCAATGAGTGTTAAAGAGTAGTTTTGGTGTTCTTGGTTCATCGGATTGCAGGGTGTTTCGGTTCACATGTTTTAAACTCAAATAAAAATTAATTCGATTAAGAGATAGTCAACGTGGTGGGAGTGGTTTGAACCATAGTAGCAAACATGATGGTGAGGATGATTTGGGTGATGAGAGTTTAAAGGTAATAGAAGAGAGAAGGAGATATAACAAGGAGATAGGTCCGTGGAGTTTATGATCATACAACTGGTATATACATATAATATAAATATAGGATAGAACATAGATGGTTGATTGAGAATGTCGACAGGGAGAATCAATTAGGAGAGAAAACAAACAAAAAAATATAAAAGGAAATAAAGCAGATAGCTACACGAAATAGAAATTTGTTATCTGTCGATATCATTTCAATATTTAATAAATAAAACAAATAATTATATTAATCATGATAATAAGTGGGTTTGTTGTTCGAAGGTGGTTGGAGAGAGAGGAAGAGAGAAGGTGGTGGTTGTTTATGGTTTATTGAAACAGAAGATAACAAAATAAGGTGATTATCATGCCTGGTTAAGTTATTAGATCAACTTGTAAACTATACGTCAAAAATAGATAAAGTGAATGTGACCAAAAGTTTTGACCAATGATGGCACAAGTTTACAGTAACCAAAAATGGTGATATTTTGAGTTGAAGTGGATGTCTAGTTTATCAATCAAGTGGGATTAATATATAGAGAAAAGATAGATATAAAGGAAAACAAAAATTGGAAATCACTAACTCAAATATCAAGTACTATATTTCTATAGTAAGAGGAAGAATATTACACGTGCCTAACATTTTTAGCAGCATAAACTTTGGATTCTAATAGTCGACATTCATTTAATATGGATATTAACTCGGGTCTATTGCTAAACAGTTACAGAATAATTTAATTCTGAACAATCCTATATTTTAAAATTGAATCCATTTATTTATTCTGATCATTAACTGTTTGGAAACTGATTAAAATGTTCGTCCATTATTATTTTAAGTAGGAATATAAATATATATATATATATATATATATATATATATATATATATATATATATATATATATATATATATATATATATATATATATATATATATATATATATATAAAACTTATTAATGTACCAACATTTATTTTTAGATCCTCTCAACATTTGTATTAAACTTGTTTAATAATGATCGATTACAAATGAATGTTATAGTCGTTCACTAAATAAATTAGAAACCATATAATTTGTCTATACATATAACACGTTTTATTATATCGTAAGTTATTTTTAATTAAATCATATATTATTTAAAATTATATTTTAATTAATTTATATATTTATATCTATATTTTTAAATATATATTTCTCTATTTACAAATAGTCGTTCGTGAATCGTCGGAAATAGTCAAAGGTTCAATTCATCCATGTGAACAGTTCAAAAATTTTGTGACTTAACATTACAGACTTTGCTTATCATGTCAGAATTATAATATCGTATCGAGAGTTTGATTTAAAATTAGTCGAAATTTTTTGGGTCGTCACAGTACCTACCCGTTAAAGAAATTTCGTCCCCGAAATTTGATAGAGATCGTCATGGTTAACAATAAGTATGTTTTCATGACGAATATGTGTTGATAAATAGATTTTTATCATTATTGATTAATATAGATAAAATGATTCGATTATTCGAAGAGTACGAATGAAGCTATCACAAAATAGCGAGATGAAGAAATAAAGATTCTTCTTAACTTTTGACGTAGTCACGGTTATTCTTCCGGATTTCAAGGGATTTAAAGAAAATTTTTGTAATCTATATAAAATATGATTCTTCGGGATTTAAGGAAATTAGAATCCTTTCTAATTAAATTCGGTAATCTGTCTCGATTGCGATGTTTGAAATTTTGCTATAAATTCATCTCTTTTGATCCATTATTTCCACCACTCCTTATACTTTCTTTCTCAACTCATACTTCCAAAAGATCGTGAAAATGCTCAATCCCGTTCGGATTCTTGATATTTTCCTGACTATCGTTTCTATCATTCTCCTTTTTCACCTACGACCAGAGGAATTTATTTTCTTCTACTATTACCTTGGTGTTATAGTATTTATATTTCTCCCGTGTCTTTATCTTACTATTCGCATAGATATACACGGTTTATAATTTCTTGTTTGATGTTGTTCGTATCCTTACTTATATTCCGTATCTCCTTATTTTTGTTTTCTCTCCCGACCTGAAGTAAAGTGATCAAGACGTCTATTTTTTTTAGTTCGAATGAACATGATTAAGATTCTAAGCAGAAATGAAAGGTAATAACAAGATTGGATTTGTAGATTACCGAAAATCATGGAAGATAGAACTATCAATAATATATTTTCTTGATATGTTTAGAGGTTAATTAGAATGAAAGAGTTATGTAACATGGCACATGATGACGGTATGATCTGTGAATCATCATGTTTCTTTAGAACTTCCAGCATGACTTACTATAATATAATCACGTTGGCCGGGCGTCATTATATTATACTAACTCATGCTTCAATTCCCAACACTACTCCAGAAACATTCATAATTTAAACTTAGATGTTACAGAATATTGAAAACTAAAACAGTTTTCAATATAATGTAATACAGATAGCACGAAGAGATACATAATTTTGGACACGAATATCTATGAAAATATTCTCAGAAATATCGAAGATATTTATGATGATATTTTGGAATTTCTAAGTTCGAAGGTTGATGAAGAAAGATTTTTCGCAAGATTTTAACATGACTTCGGAGCAAGATATTCTCTAAAGATTTCATTGGATCCAGAATTACCTGGATTTCTTGAATATAGGGTTTGGTCCTTGTATTTGTCCTTGGTCTCCTTCATGGTTAGCTCAATCCATTTTTCAGTACCAAATTTTCTATCGAGCGTTCCTAATACTCCCATCTTTATCATTAAACTTTTGGCCGTTTATACCATCTACAATTTTACTGTTTCCTCTGCATTTAATGCTACCATAATCGAATCATCGGTTATCAATTCGAGGTGATTTCAAGAGAATTATGTTTTTAGATGATTAAACACTGATTGTAATCGTCAAGATACAATTGATGTTTAATATGAAATCAAGTGGCAAACTTGAAGAAATGTTTATCTGTAGAAGATATAACTTATTAACGATATTTTAAATTAAAATGTGTTGTAATTAATATTTCCTACTCTTTTAATACTTTTTAATTATCCAAAGTTAGTAGTCCGATAGTCCAAGGTTAGTATAGGTTTAAAGTTTTACGTAATTAATTAATTGGTTACTAATCAATTTTATTTTGTCCATTATTTTCTTCATTATGCCACTAGTCAAATCTTGACTTGGATTCTAATCGGTCGAAATTCGAATATGAAATTGAATTGGAATGAAAATGGTTATTTGTGAGTGAACGGATACGTATATCTGTGGTTGTAAGTAGGATAGTAAATGACTGTTGAATCGAAACTGAAGGATGTACAGTGCAACATGTTAATGTGAGATCTGAATATTCCTCGGGTATTACCTACCCATTAAAATATTTTCACCATTAACAGTTTGTACAAAAGAATTTTTAATTACAATCTTTATGAAAATATACCTAGATATATATTTTCTTTAGATGTAATCGTGGATTTAATGAGTTAATATGATATTAAAATCATCTGATTTATGGTTAGAACTAGAGTACATAATCTCTAAAATATTAGAAATTACATAACCATCAGGTGGAACGAAGAAAAATGACGTAGAACGATAGATAGAACGATGATTAGGTTTGAGGTCTAGGTTTTGATGTCGAGGCATGTGATGTTGAAACTTGGGTTGTTGGTGGTACTATTGGTGCTGGTGATGTTGCTGAAGCTGGTTTGTTTTGCACCATATTCTCCAAATTGATTACTCGAGCGCGAAGTTCGTTGATTTCTTCTATCACACCGGGATGATTTTCGGTTGGGACGAACGGATGAATAAGGTTTAGAATTGAAGATATTATGTACTCGTTGTGAGATATCCTGGAAATGAGAGTGAAAATGGTGGTTCGAACAGAGTGCTTCAGGTTCTTTGCCAATTGGGCAATATGGTTTATGGGAGGGATCACTTCTTTGCATCTCCATTGATTAAGTTTACTTCGTACCCATTCTCGATTCATCCTGAATTTATGATGGCTAACTGGTTGACCCATTCCGGTTACATTACTTTCGGAGCTCGAGTGGAAATCCATATCGGAATCCGAGGAACTTGAACTGGTTGCAGAATTCATCTTACACGGTTAAATAAAAGATTTTCGATATGAAATGATTTTCGGGTATCGGATGATATTCTAATTACATAGAATACCTATTACTTATATATAGTACAGAAGATCCCGTAGATTACGAAAGGAATTAAGGAAACGTGTCAGACAAGGTCTAATGTGATGGAATAGGAATTCGTCTGTACACCATCTATGCAATAACTGCAATAAGACGTGTCGAGACTTAAGAATGATAAGCAGGTAATTTCCAACTAGGAATGATAAGCAAAACTTTTTGACATGCAGACCAGGTTCAAGTCCAGACTTATTAATGTATCCTAACAACTACTAGGTCGAAGTTTAGACTCATTAATGCATCCTAACAACTACCAGTTAGACACACTAATTCAAGACCTGGTTCGCTAAGACCACCGCTCTGATACCACTGAAGCGACCCGTCCTAATCCTCCTAGACGAAGTCTTCAACATATGGTCCCATTGCGAGGTACTATCCTAAATATTCCATGTACGATACCAAGTAATATCTTTAAAATGAGCAAATGCACAGTGGAAGATTTCTTTCAAACCTGAGAATAAACATGCTTTCAAGTGTCAAACAAAAGGTTGGTGAGTTCATTAGTTTATCATAATCAATTATTTCCATAATTTTAATAGACCACAAGATTTCATTTATTCAATAATCATACACTCGCAAGTGTTTAAAATTCATTCATATGGATTGAACACCTGGTAACCGACATTAACAAAATGCATCTAGAATATCCCCATATATAAATATCGAAGTACTAAAGCAATTCAAATTCTCTGACTGGGGCGTGTCAAAGCCCATAGATATATCTTTAGGATTCGCGTCAATTGGTGGCAATTATAATAAACACCAATTCTTAGGCTACCAAGTTCAACAAGGGCGATATCCGGTATAACAATTCAACCATAGAATGTAGTTTCGATTACTTGTGTCTATTTCGTCAAACATTTATAAAAGTGCATGTATTCTCAGTCCCAAAATATATATTGCAAAAACATTAAAAAGGGGAGCAAATGAAACTCACAATACGATATTTTGTAGTAAAAATATGTATACGACGTAACTGAACAATGCAGGGTTGGCCTCGGATTCACGAACCTATATGAAGTATATATATTAACACATTATAATATTAATCAACTAAGTTTATATCGTATTACGACTAATATTCTTAAATATATTCATAT
The DNA here is from genome assembly GCF_046630445.1 of Rutidosis leptorrhynchoides. Lineage (NCBI taxonomy): Eukaryota > Viridiplantae > Streptophyta > Magnoliopsida > Asterales > Asteraceae > Rutidosis > Rutidosis leptorrhynchoides. The sequence continues at coordinate 195,671,808 of NC_092339.1, forward strand.
TAACACTTATAATGTGTTATAATATGTATCTGATATATAATTTAATTAATGTTATCTTACTATAAATGATATTATATTAAAAACATGATATTTATGTGATATTAGTATTTTTATGATATATGTAATAAATATATATTGCATAAATAACATTTGTTGTAACAATAATAATATTAATAGTAATATTAATAATGCAAATGATAATGATAATAATAATAGTTTTGGTAATAATAATAATAATAGTAATAACAATAATAATGATACTTAGTAATAAATTTTAAAAAAGGATAAAATTAATAATAATAATAATAATAATAATAATAATAATAATAATAATAATAATAATAATAATAATAATAATAATAATAATAATAATAATAATAATATTAACAATAGTAAAAGAAGTTCTACCTCCAAAAAAAAAAGGCTAAGAAAATAATGGCCCAGCCCGGGCTCGAACCCGCGACCTCTTGTTAAACCTAAAACACACAACACCACTCGTCTACCATTTTTTTTCATAACCTAACATCACTTTCATGACTTCATGTATCATATTATCATCATCATCAAACTCGGATTATCATTATCATCATTAATATCAGACCATGATTATTAACGTCATCATCATAATCGTATAGTATTATCAGTATCTTTATTACTCGATTAATACGTAACATCGCAGGGAGTAGCTACGGCTACTACTCTTGCCAGAAACAGAAAACGATATGTTTGCAAGGAGTGGCCCAATTGCTAATCCACTTAAAATTAAGCCTAACGATGCCGACCCAATAGAAGAAGTAGAACACGGCCCATGATTTTTGAGTTAGTTTGGTTTTGCAGATTACTCAAATAAGAACGACAAATGCATAAATTACTCGTACAGTCACCAGAACCACTCCTCTTTGTCTGCCACTTTCTCAAATAGATTGGCTATTTAACATGGGTTCTATCTATTATATATAACAAGCATCATAATACTTGATATTATTATTATATCGCCACTGTACATCCCATCGAGGCTTTTTATATCACCATCATTTTTCATTGTTTTCATTGAATAAAAACACAAAAAGAACGCAGCAGTTTGGTGGTTTTGGCTGCAGCTGAAGTGGAAACAGAAACGATATATGAGCTCGATTATGGCAGTGGTTTAGGGTTTGAAAGATGTTCGTATAGTTGCAGCAGGAGCAGTTAGCATAATAATGGCGATGGTGATTTGATCACGATGGGTATGGTGGTGTTCCACTAGAAAATAGAAAAATAAGAGAGATAGGAGAGAGGGAGGTTGAGATTGGTGACGGTTTTATATGGGGATGAGTTCTCGGTTTATAGCGTTTTCGAAGTAGAACCATGGGTTTCAATGAAGATGCTGATATTTTAATGAGTTTATGGTTGATGATTGAAACGGGAAAAACAATACAAGAGTAGCAGCAAGTAACGATCGTGATAGGAAATAGAAGAAAGATTTAACAGGAGAAGTTGCAGGTTATTTGGTGAACGTCGAACGTGATTGTTCTCGGTTAACAGTAGCATTTATTGAAAGGGTTTTATGTGATGTTTTGTTTGGTCGATTAGCAACAACCCAGGATAATCAACAAGCAACAATGGATGTACAGTAGCATACGAATATTTTATGGTGATTTTGAGTTGCAAGAACGAAAAGAGATAGTAGTAGAGGCTGTGATCGTGGATTTAAACAACAACAAGAAGATAGTTGATTATGGTGGTCGTGGTTTGTTTGTAGGGTTTTAATGATGGTGATCAAGGAGTGTTAAAGAGTAGTTGTGGTGTTCTTGGTTCATCGGATTGCAGGGTGTTCAGTTCTCATGTTTTAAACTCGAATAGAAATTGATTCGATTAAGAGATAGTCAACGTGGTGGGAGTGGTTTGAACCGTAGTAGCAAACGTGATGGTGAGGATGATTTGGGTGATGAGATTTTAAAGGTAATAGAAGAGAGAATGAGATATAACAAGGAGATAGGTTCGTGGAGTTTATGATCATACAACTGGTATATACATATAATATAAATATAGGATAGAACATAGATGGTTGATTGAGAATGCCGACAGGGAGAATCAATTAGGAGACAACACAAACAAAAAAATAGAAAAGGAAATAAAGCAGATAGCTACACAAAACAGAAATTTGTTATCTGTCGATATCATTTCAATATTTAATAATTAAAACAAATAATTAAATTAATCATGATAATAAGTGGGTTTGTTGTTCGAAGGTGGTTGGAGAGAGAAGAAGAGAGAAGGTGGTGGTTGTTTATGGTTTATTGAAACAGAAGATAACAAAGTAAGGTGATTATCATGCCTGGTTAAGTTATTAGATCAACTTGTAAATTATACGTCAAAAATTGATAAAGTGAATGTAACTAAAAGTTTTGATCAATGATGGCACAAGATTACAGTAACCAAAAATGGTAATATTTTGAGTTGAAGTGGATGTCTAGTTTATCAATCAAGTGGGATTAATATATAGAGAAAATATAGATACAAAGGAAAACAATAATTGGAAATCACTAACTCAAATATCAAGTACTATATTACTATAGTAAGAGGGAGAATATTACACGTTCCTCATATTTTTAGCAGCCTAAACTTTGGATTCTAATAGTTGACATTCAATTAATACAGATATTAACTCGGGTCTATTGCTAAACAGTTACGAAATAATTTAATTCAGAACAATCCTATATTTTAAAATTGAATCCATTTATTTATTCTGATCATTAACTGTTTGGAAACTGATTAAAATCTTCGTCCATTATTTATTTTTAGTCCCAAGTAACATGTACGGAGTATTATTATTTTAAGTAGGAATATATATATATATATATATATATATATATATATATATATATATATATATATATATATATATATATATATATATATATATATATATATGTGTGTGTGTATGTATATATATATATATATATATATATATATATATATATATATATATATATATATATATATATATATATATATATATATATATATATATGTATATTTATTTATTAAACCTATAATTTATGTAACTTATTAATGGACCAACATTTATTTTTAGATCCTCTCAACATTTGTATTAAACTTGTTTAATAATGATCGAATTACAAATGAGTGTTATTGTCGTTCACTAAATAAATTAGAAACCATATAATTTGTCTATACATATAACACGTTTTATTATATCGTAAGTTATTTTTAATTAAATTATATATTATTTAAAATTATATTTTAATTAATTTATATATTTATATCTATATTTTTAAATATATATTTCTCTATTTACAAATAGTCGTACGTGAATCGTCGGAAATAGTCAAAGGTTCAATGCATCCATGTGAACAGTTCAAAAAATTTGAGACTTAACATTACAGACTTTGCTTATCTTGTCTGAACTATAATATCGTATCGAGAGTTTGATTTAAAATTAGTCAAAATTTTCAGGGTCGTCACAGAGATAACCCGACCTTCCACTCAACGGACCTTTATCAACAATTGCTCACTCTCACGGAGAAGAGTAATCAATCCGACACAATAATTGCATCGACCGCAATATTAACACTTCATCATAACCTTCGGTCTAACCGAACATTAAGTCTGTCACCGGCTCACCGATCATCTTTACCAGTCTATCACTTAAGAGCAACAAGATTCGTTCATCCGTCACTTTATAAGAAGTATTTACCGCAATGCACTTAAACTTCGACTTTCGCAACCGTCGAATTACTATCGCCCGTCGATCACTATTACAAACTCTGCTGCTTCCAAGGGTATCTCACAGACACTCTAAGTATAAAGTGATCACACCATCACCAGAGTTGAACATCACACTAGCAGGTAAAAGGAGCACCTGACGCAGTGTCATGCAGACTCCCACTACATTCTGCCGAGATTTAGAAACTCGATCTTTGGTTCCATAAACCCGATCCCATCTCTTGACAATAATGACCCGAAGTCATACCTACCCGACAAACCTTACGGTTTATTGTCTTGTTAAGAGTTACTAGCAATCACACGCTACCCGCAATTTCCGCAAGGCCAAAAGATATAGCCTAACGAAACCTTCCGTCTAACACTAAGAGATGATTGGAAACACCAAGTCTTGCACCCTTCCACATACCGGCACAACCACAACTACATGAGATATTCTGTAAGGAATTTTACCCAATGATCCAGAACACACTAACGTAACCATTGTCATATGGGTCCCACTCCCATGATTTTAACGACCCGAAGACTCCCCGATTCGCCAATTCTAAGGTGACTCACAACTAGAATCCTTACACGATTCCCTAACCACACACACTCTACCGAGTGTAACCCAATACCACAATCATTAGACTTGTTGCATCCCATTCTGGAATTCAAGTCATCGACACACACATGCACACATTAATCTATCGTTTAAGTTACACTGGGTAACTACAACCAATGACAATCTCAACAGTGCACCCACTACTTAGGGTGACTAAGCACACACCAAACTCGTGAGTTTGCTCACTCACCTTAGCTAACCGAAACCATCGTAACAATTCTCGAGTCACAACGAATTCGATGTGACAACAAGCACATCACCCGAGACCACTATATCTTAGGAACCTATACATGATTCCTATTTCGTCCCAAATCTACCCCAACCATGCCACGTTTCCTCTGTTCGGTACTCCTCATTTCATGTTTGGTGTCAAGATACACTTACGTAATAATGGTGATCAGTCACTATTACAATTGCGTACCTTACCATTTCCACATGGTTACGCAAAGTACTTTACCCAGACTGACGCAACATTCATACAAAATAACACGCGATAACTCCTAGTACCCGAATGACCAATGTCCTTACCGTGAACTTGATCACTCAAAACCGCCAAACATCCAAATCTCTCCAATAGATTCGTCTCTAGGATACCGCACCAATAGATACATGTAGATACACCTATATACAATATAATAATAAATATACACACGTACATTGCAACAACAGGTCAACCTACAACCTAGGTGACTATCACTAAAGCAACATCTAAGTTCGCCAACTTACATTAGGCACTAGCTATCTAAGGCACTAATTTACACACGAAATAAGGCCCCACATAATCACAATTTGGACAAACATAAGTCCTAGTTAGTCACCTACTCTAAGGTACTAACAAATCTCAATCCGACCCGTATTCCTACAACTCCCGCAAATAACGCACAATCGTCAATAAGTCTAAGACTAGGCACCTATTCCAAGGTCACCTAATTCCCTTAGACTATGCTCTGATACCATTTGTAACGACCCCAAATCCGTTTACCCAAAAACGTAGCACTTTTTTTTAAGTTAGGTCCCATTAAAACATTCATAATACATAACACCTCCAACTATGTTTTAATCAAAAATATAGTATCGTAATGATATGTTTAACAATTTAGAATGACCCTTAGTACACAAATTACACATTACAAAAGCATTTGTAATAATGACCCAATCACACGAAATACGGGTTAATACACAATAACCCAACCCGATACTAAGAGCATAATCCCGGGGGCTACCAAATCCCCAATCCGCGTCCAAATATCCAAAAGCTACCCCATCGAGCCCAAATGCTCTGACACATCTAGTATAGCAACTAGCTAGCTTCACAATTACAATACCTGTAAAAAGGTAAACAACGAGTGGGTAAACATAAAGCTTAGTGAATGCAATAATTATACATATACATATATAATCTACTCACTTGCAATCACTTACACAATTACCGCATACACGCTTGCAATTTAATTAGCATAACATCGCAAAGTATAATGCTAAAATCTCCAATACGCAAGCTAGCACAAACAATAGCAAATAATCCAAACAATATAATATGCTACACTACAACACATAACCATGGTTAACCAAAAATCCAAAGGGAATGATTCTCACGAATGAACCGTTAGCCACGCAGATGCCACTAGTATGCATCACTAGTCCCTTGAGTGGTATCGAACTCACGAACTTAAACCCACCCGTCGCCCTCCATGTGGTATCGTACTCACGAACGTTAAACTCACATTTCACGCCATACGTAGTGATGTGGTATCGAACTCGTGAACTTAAAACCCACATCACACGCCAACCCACATGACATATGAGGTATTGAAGTCACGAACTTTAAACCCTCTTCTCATGCCAAACATGATGTGCTATTGAACTCACGAACTTTAACCCACAACGCATCCCACACAAGTAAATATATTATATACATACATGTATAATTATTCCATTCACCTTGGAATGCCCGTACAAGTCATGTATAACATGATCTCCGTCCTCAAATCCGAGCAAGTAACCACCTATATCACACATAGGTACAATATACACATAAATAGTCATTCTCTAAAAGAGAACCTGACACAAACATCCCTTAGCTGAGGGATCACACCTTGCTCATCAAAACCCACCCATTTAACACCTAATGGACACAAACCAATTACCACTTCGTGTGGTAATTCAAACCCACTCAACAAGGTATAATTTAACCCAAATTATATGCGACACCAATTAGAAAAAACCTAGGTCTTAACACTAAATTACTACTTAGGTAGTAATCATTTCAAATGTCATTAACACTAAAACCACAACACATGCAATATTGACCTATATTGTGGTTGACCACGTTTGACTTATGTTAAAATACTATTTTAACCCCAAAATCACTTCCCATGATTACTTTCATTCAAAAATGCCATTTAATACTTAACAAAAGTGTTTAACACCTATTAAATCTAAAATTAGTGTCATTATCAACTTTGACCCAATTCAATTTACCCATTTTGACCAAAGTCATAAAAACGCCCAAAATCACTAACGACTAGTGAGTATATTTCCAAAACACCAATTAACACCTAAATCAAGTATTTACATAATTGATTTACCAAAACTTGACTCAAAACTTATTTTGACACCAAATCAAAGTCAACACCTATTTTGACTAGCATACATGTTCTTTAGAACATCAAAACCACAAATACACTTACAAACTAGTGACTAACACCCAAATCCATAACAAATACTTCCAAATTTGTCATCAGACCCTAAACCCACAATAATCGGGTACACTTACACTAACAATACCCAAAACCCCCAAATTTCACAAGAAATGGGCTTTATAACCCTAACTAGCTCAAACCCCAAACATGAACAAGAATCTTAAACAATGAAATTCAGAGTTAGAACTTACCAACACTACCACAACGTAGCTGTGAATGAGGTGAACAACTTTAAATCTTGAGACCCTACCCGAATCACTCTTCTTCTCCTTCCCCGAATCCCCAATTCTCTCTCTAGAATGACTCACTCTCTCTCTAGGGGTTTGATGTGTGTGAGGGTGAAGAAAAGAGGAAGAAATGAGGATAAGATAAGGTTTAGATCAGTTTTGTGGTGATAAAACTACCCATATGTGAAATACCCATTTTACACCTCATTTAACCCCATTTTAAAAATGCTGAATTAGGCCTTGGCACGGCGTGCCACTTGGGTTCTGAATTTGCTGAAGTTGCCTTGGCACGGCGTGCCACCCTGAAACTGATTTTGCTAAATTTTACTTTGGCACGGTGTGCCACTTTCTTGGCACGACGTGCCACTCTGAAACTGAATGTGATGTATAAAATTCCGGGTCTTACATCAGTGTTTAATCAACATGGCACGTTGTTATTCAGTTAACTAAACTGATAACAAGGGTTAGGATTAGAGCTCAACTCACTAATAAGCCTAGTGCTTTACTGAGGATAACCTCCGAGGTATAGTTAACTTTCATTTATACAACCAAGTGACATACTTTTCACTACTCAACGAGAACTCTCAGAGTCTAGAGATAAGTAGGTCTATCTAATTGGCTCATCCAACCATATCAACACCATTCCGATCATAGCTTTAACATAAACATAATTACCTTTCCTAAACCCAAACTAATATCTTGGTCAACATTTCCCTGATCAGCATACTCCAGATATCCTTTTACTTTCTTTACTTTTCTGCAATTAGGACTATTAGCTTAAAACCAACTACTATCCTTTACCCAGATAATTTAAACAAAGACAATTATCCACTTGATCTTCAATTTGTTAAACCATTCAAAAACACGACCCCTGGTTAACTTACACCTTCTACAATTAGAAAGTTAAAAGTAAATTTATGCCCCGTAAAATAAAAATAATAAACCACTGTTCGCTACCCTGATCAGTTGATTCTGACAGCTTGCGGCCTAACGACACCGTACGAATAAAACCGTCCGTTTTTGTCATATCATTATAGTATAACAAAGTTTTTGGCCCCGCTACAGGGGATCAAATAGTTTGATTGAGAAAGATTTTAAACAGACAAAAGTATTGTTTGGTGGTGTCTAAGAAAGACAATTATACACGAACTTGGTTGTTGGATTTTTCGAACAGTCTCCAATTATATTGGAACCAAAAGGATCATGCCACTCCGTAGTCAGCCTGGCCACCTAGATACAAAGTAATCTGTAAGAAGTCCTATCATTTGAAATATCCGATAAGGCCCGGTTAGCGACCAAATTTCAAGAATAATTATTTTTATTAAATTATCGATCCTTTTAGTCAATTAATATTTTCTAAAAGTTACTTTAAATGTTTTTAAATAGAAAAAAATAATATGAAAACAAAACACAATTGCTTCTATGCAAAAGTCATGCTTGGAAGAAAGAGGAGGACTAATCACCATAGGAACCAAAGGAATTCCTGAAATCAGTTCATACATGATCAAACTGATCGGTATGATCTGTAAATTTCAAGGATTACCGACTGACGATCCAAGCTTTCACTTAAATAAATTTATTAGTTTGGTTGACTCTTTTAAGAAGGAAGAAAACGAGAAAAATATTTTGAAACTTCATATTTTTCAATATTCTCTGTCTACACGCGCTTTAACATGATTTGATGAGCTTAACCCGAATTCAATACATTCATGGGAGGAACTAGCCACTAAGTTTTTAAACAAATTTTATCCACCCTCCCTGCAAACCTGTTTAAGAAATGACATCACAAACTTCTCTCAAAAAGAAAACGAGTCATTATGTCTAGCATGGAATAGAGTAAAGGTGATGCTTAAAAGGTGTTCGAATCATTCATTAAGTCGGGCAGACATAATCTACACGCTTTACAATGGTTTAACCAAGGTGATAAGTCTCTCCTAGATATGGCCTCGCAAGGCAATTTCTTATCACAAACAGTAGATGAAGCAAGGAATCTCTTAGACACAATAGCTGCACAATAGGAAGATGAGAACACTGAAGCTGCTAGGAAGGATGACGTCTTCACTCATATGGTAAAAATGCTGGAAACCGGGTTACAAAATATCACCCTCACTCTTCAAAGTTTATTAATTCCTAAAAGTACCGATGCTACCAGAACCAATCTAAGGTATCATTATCCTAGATGGGCATATAAACAGTAGAATAGCTCGGACTTTAATATAATTCTCCCACTACACCAACCTACTCTCCACACTAAGGAAAATTTATTTCAATTTATGAAAAAGTAATACATGATAAACCTTCAAGTCATAGAATGCCAAAATAAGTTTGATACTTTGATAAAGAATATTGAAGAATTAATAACTAATTTTCAGCTTACGCTTAAACGATTAACCACTAAAGTTGAAATAGAGTATAATGAGTTTGATGCCCTAGTAGTCACTAGAGGTGGGAAGAAAAAAACTGTTAATATACCCATACAACATTTTTCCGATACGGAACCTGTGTCAATTGACCCAGTTGTCAATCCATCGGAATCTATCTCTCCTAAAGCCCCGAAAATTATTTTGCGAGCCCGCATACCTTTCTCAGGTAGGCTTAGGAAGGAAAAACAGGAAGCACAATTCGCTAAGTATTGGGATATTATTAAGAATATGCATTTGAATGTACAACTAGTAGATGCTTTAGTAGAAATGCCAAACTGCGCTAAATTTTTCAAAGAACTGCTTTCAAAGAAAGAGAGATTAAGAGAAATAGTTAGCTTACCCTTAAGTGAAGAATGCTCATTAGTGTTAAAACATGGACATCTTCCTAAGTTAGGAGATACAGGAAGATTTACGGTACCTTGCTACCTACAAGATGTCCAAATTAGTAATGCGTTAGCAGACTTAAGAGCCAGTGTAAACCTAATACCCTATTCATTATTCAAAAAACTAGGATTAAATGACTTAAGGCCTACCAAAATGACTATCCAACTCGCGGATAGATCAGTTAAGAATCCTCGAGGAATAGATGAAGATGTCCTAGTCAGAGTGGATAAGTTCGCATTCCCTGTTGATTTCGTCATTATAGATATTGAGGAAGACACGAAGGTCCCACTTATACTTGGTAGACCATTCTTGACAACTGCCAATGCTGTAATTGATATACATGAGAAATCACTGAAATTAAGAGTTGGAAGTGAAGATGTCACATTTAATGTCGACCGACTCATGAGCCATCCTCGCGAAGAAGATCTCAGTCTCGTTGATTCTTTTCAAGAATTCATCAACGAATATCTGGAGGATACCATGCCTATATGTAGTCAAGATCAAATTTCTAAAGATCCGTTCTTTACACCTCCTGAAGGAAATCTCGACACCTATTTAGCCATAGATCCAGGTCAATAAAAATCTCCCCTCTCTGAAAGTAACTTTCTTGGTAAGACTATCCGAATAGCACCGCTAGGTCAAGGCATTCCCCTACCTCTGTTAAGGAGAATACCGAATGAAGAAACAAATTTCATTCTGGTATTTCAGGAGCCACAGTTAAAAGAAGACTGTGTTGAAATTCCTGAACCAACCTTCAAAACTAAAGAAGACGTTTCTGAAGAGGAAGCATTAAGAAGGACAATTTCTAGGACCAAAGAACAGATAACATCAGTGACCGCTATTAAGGAAGAAGAATCAAAATTTTAGAAGGGATATGACTCGTTAGATTGAAAGGAGATAGCTAGAATGAAGCCATCTATCGAGGAACCTCCAAAATTGGAATTGAAGAAATTACCCGAACATCTTGAGTATGCATGCTTAGAAGGAGAAACACAACTCCCTGTAATCATTTTGAAAGACCTCACGCTACACGAGAAGGCGAAGTTGACTCAGGTTCTGAAATCACATAAGAAAGCAAATGCTTGGAAGATTTCTGACATAAAAGGAATCAGTCTGAACTATTGTACCCACAAGATCTTCATGGAAAACGATTTCAAACCATCAGTTCAGAGGCAAAGAAGGGTCAATCCAATGATTCAAGAAGTCTTCAAGAAAGAAGTAATCAAACTTCTGGACACCGGTCAGATCTATCCCTTTTTCGATATGGGTCAGTCATTTTCAAGTGGTACCTGTAGTGACCTGAACTTTTCCATGTTTATATATATTAATTGAGATTGATATTTACATGATTAAATGTTTCCAACATGTTAAGCAATCAAACTTCTTAAGACTTGATTAATTGAAATATGTTTCATATAGACAATTGACCACCCAAGTTGACCGGTGATTCACGAACGTTAAAACTTGTAAAAACTATATGATGACATATATATGGATATGTATATAGTTAACATGATACTATGATAAGTAAACATATCATTAAGTATATTAACAATGAACTACATATGTAAAAACAAGACTACTAACTTAATGATTTTTAAACGAGACATATATGTAACGATTATCGTTGTAAAGACATTTAATGTATATATATCATATTAAGAGATATTCATACATGATAATATCATGATAATATAATAATTTAAAATCTCATTTGATATTATAAACATTGGGTTAACAACATTTAACAAGATCGTTAACCTAAAGGTTTCAAAACAACACTTACATGTAACGACTAACGATGACTTAACGACTCAGTTAAAATGTATATACATGTAGTGTTTTAATATGTATTTATACACTTTTGAAAGACTTCAATACACTTATCAAAATACTTCTACTTAACAAAAATGCTTACAATTACATCCTCGTTCAGTTTCATCAACAATTTTACTCGTATGCACCCGTATTCGTACTCGTACAATACACAGCTTTTAGATGTATGTACTATTGGTATATACACTCCAATGATCAGCTATTAGCAGCCCATGTGAGTCACCTAACACATGTGAGAACCATCATTTGGCAACTAGCATGAAATATCTCATAAAATTACAAAAATATGAGTAATCATTCATGACTTATTTACATGAAAACAAAATTACATATCCTTTATATCTAATCCATACACCAACGACCAAAAACACCTAAAAACACTTTCATTCTTCAATTTTCCTCATCTAATTGATCTCTCTCAAGTTCTATCTTCAAGTTCTAAGTGTTCTTCATAAATTCCAAAAGTTCTAGTTTCATAAAATCAAGAATACTTTCAAGTTTGCTAGCTCACTTCCAATCTTGTAAGGTGATCATCCAACCTCAAGAAATCTTTGTTTCTTACAGTAGGTTATCATTCTAATACAAGGTAATAATCATATTTAAACTTTGGTTCAATTTCTATAACTATAACAATCTTATTTCAAGTGATGATCTTACTTGAACTTGTTTTCGTGTCATGATTCTGCTTCAAGAACTTCGAGCCATCCAAGGATCCATTGAAGCTAGATCCATTTTTCGCTTTTCCAGTAGGTTTATCCAAGGAACTTAAGGTAGTAATGATGTTCATAACATCATTCGATTCATACATATAAAGCTATCTTATTCGAATGTTTAAACTTGTAATCACTAGAACATAGTTTAGTTAATTCTAAACTTGTTCGCAAACAAAAGTTAATCCTTCTAACTTGACTTTTAAAATCAACTAAACATATGTTCTATATCTATATGATATGCTAACTTAATGATTTAAAACCTGGAAACACGAAAAACACCGTAAAACCGGATTTACGCCGTCGTAGTAACACCGCGGGCTGTTTTGGGTTAGTTAATTAAAAACTATGATAAACTTTGATTTAAAAGTTGTTATTCTGAAAAAATGATTTTTATTATGAACATGAAACTATATCCAAAAATTATGGTTAAACTCAAAGTGGAAGTATGTTTTCTAAAATGGTCATCTAGACATCGTTCTTTCGACTGAAATGACTACCTTTACAAAAACGACTTGTAACTTATTTTTCCGACTATAAACCTATACTTTTCTGTTTAGATTCATAAAATAGAGTTCAATATGAAACCATAGCAATTTGATTCACTCAAAACGGATTTAAAATGAAGAAGTTATGGGTAAAACAAGATTGGATAATTTTTCTCATTTTAGCTACGTGAAAATTGGTAACAAATCTATTCCAACCATAACTTAATCAACTTGTATTGTATATTATGTAATCTTGAGATACCATAGACACGTATACAATGTTTCGACCTATAATGTCGACACATCTATATATATTTCGGAACAACCATAGACACTCTATATGTGAATGTTGGAGTTAGCTATACAAGGTTGAGGTTGATTCCAAAATATATATAGTTTGAGTTGTGATCAATACTGAGATACGTATACACTGGGTCGTGGATTGATTCAAGATAATATTTATCGATTTATTTCTGTACATCTAACTATGGACAACTAGTTATAGGTTACTAACGAGGACAGCTGACTTAATAAACTTAAAACATAAAAATATATTAAAAGTGTTGTAAATATATTTTGAACATACTTTAATATATATGTATATATTGTTATAGGTTCGTGAATCAACAGTGGCCAAGTCTTACTTCCCAACGAAGTAAAAATCTGTGAAAGTGAGTTATAGTCCCACTTTTAAAATCTAATATTTTTGGGATGAGAATACATGCAGGTTTTATAAATGATTTACAAAATAGACACAAGTACGTGAAACTACATTCTATGGTTGAATTATTGAAATCGAATATGCCCCTTTTTATTAAGTCTGGTAATCTAAGAATTAGGGAACAGACACCCTAATTGACGCGAACCCTAAAGATAGATCTATCGGGCCCAACAAGCCCCATCCAAAGTACCGGATGCTTTAGTACTTCGAAAAATATATCATATCCGAAGGGTGTCCCGGAATGATGGGGATATTCTTATATATGCATCTTGTTAATGTCGGTTACCAGGTGTTCACCATATGAATGATTTTTATCTCTATGTATGGGATGTGTATTGAAATATGAAATCTTGTGGTCTATTATTATGATTTGATATATATAGGTTAAACCTATAACTCACCAACATTTTTGTTGACGTTTTAAGCATGTTTATTCTCAGGTGATTATTATGAGTTTCCGCTGTCGCATACTTAAATAAGGACGAGATTTGGAGTCCATGCTTGTATGATATTGTGTAAAAACTGCATTCAAGAAACTTATTTTGTTGTAACATATTTGTATTGTAAACCATTATGTAATGGTCGTGTGTAAACAGGATATTTTAGATTATCATTATTTGATAATCTACGTAAAGCTTTTTAAACCTTTATTGATGAAATAAAGGTTATGGTTTGTTTTAAAATGAATGCAGTCTTTGAAAAACGTCTCATATAGAGGTCAAAACCTCGCAACGAAATCAATTAATATGGAACGTTTTTAATCAATAAGAACGGGACATTTTAGTTGGTATCCGAGCGTTGGTCTTAGAGAACCAGAATTTTGCATTAGTGTATCTTATCGAGTTTGTTAGGATGCATTAGTGAGTCTGGACTTCGACCGTGTTTACTTGAAAAATGATTGCTTAACAAATTTTGTTGGAAACTATATATTTTTAACATGTGAATATTATGTGATATATTAATCTCTTAACGCGTTTGATATTATGTGATAGATGTCTACCTCTAGAACAAGTCCCATTGACTCACCTAATAATAATGAAGAGTCAAATGTAAATTGGAATGATTTGTGGACTGATTCACAAGTTCCCGAAGAGGAACCGGAAGAAGAGTCGGAACCGGTAGAAGAATCGGAACCGAAAGAAGAATCGGAACCAGATGAAGAAATAGAACCGGTGGGGGAAATAATAAAACGGTTAAGTAAAAGAAAATCCTTAACCAACCGACCAAGGTTAATTATGGTCAATGGTGTTTCCGCCAATGAAGCAAAATATTGGGAGGATTACCAATTCTCCGATGAATCGGATTCCGACGAGAATTCCGATGATGTTATAGAAATTACCCCAACTGAATTTAAAAAGGCAAAAGAAAATAATAAGGGAAAGATCATAAAAATAGAGAAATCTAATTCCAACCCCGATGAACTTTATATGTATCGTCAACCCCCGAAGTCCTTAAGTTGTAACAATGACCCGGGAACCTCTAAACCACCAGGTTTTTCTAAACCAATGTGGAAAATTACGGCTCGTATTAGGGGAACATCATATATCCCTAGAAACTTGGCAAAACGAAACAAAACCGAAGAAGAAGAAACAAGCGAGTCGGAATAAGATAGTTGTATTCGTGTGGTGTAATATATGTAATATAGTGTGCTTATGCTTTATGATATATGTAAAAATTGCTTGTATTAATAAGTAATTTTTTTTATGAATCTAACTCTTGTCTATTTTACAGTATAAAAACACAAAATGGATAGACAACCCAATATTTTAAGAGACCTACCCGGAGACATGATTGATGAAATCTTGTCTAGAGTCGGTCAGAATTCTTCGGCACAACTATTTAAGGCGAGATCAGTTTGTAAGACATTCGAAGAACGTTCCAAGAATGCCTTGGTTTATAAAAGGCTTTCGTTCGAAAGATGGGGGATATCACATTGGGAAATCCATAAGTTACGATGTGTTTACTTTGACGCATATATTGCGGGGAACCCAAATGCTATTTTACGCAATGGGTTAAGAAATTATTTTGACTCAATATATCCGAATATTGGACTTCGTGATTTAGAAAAAGCGGCTAACATGCAACATAAAGAAGCATGTTATGCTTACGGATTAGTAATGTTCGCTTCTCACCAAAGTGAGAACAAGAACATCGGGCTACAACTATTAAACAAAACGTTCCCACAAGTGACAGAGTCGGTAATTCGGGTAAGAAATGAGGTTTTTAGATTGTTACGGGACTGTTGGACATTACGTAACCCTCGTCCCTTTGACGACGTTACAACACGCTGTCTTATCAACGGCCATAACGGTTATGTTCCACAAGACCAAGGATGGGAAGTAATCCTAGTAAAACCAGAATGCATGACTTGTTTCTAGACGTATGAATTACGTGTCTTTATTGCCTTTGCTGAACGACTTGTGTACTAGCTAGAATTATCTTCACAACCATCTTGTATCAAATTTATTGTGTGCTATATTTCATGCTATATGTAAAATAAGCGGTATTGTAAGTTTGTAAAATATTGTGTAAAAGTTTGAATGCGAAATATTATTATAATCAGTTTTTCATATAGAATTGTAGTAGTTGAATTGTATATTAGCTACTAAGTATGAACTTAACGGGTAGGTACTACCCGAATTTAAACTTATAAAACGCTAATATGAAGAAAAAGCTTTTATAAATGAGTTCATATTATGCTACGAAATACTATTAACTACTCTTAATATTCTGTATGATTAACTTGTTCCATTTAACTATTTTGAAGGAAATGGCACCGACTACTCAACACACCGTGAATATGAATGAAGAGGAATTCCGTACTTTTCTAGCTTCAAACATAGCCGCAGTACAGGCTGCGCTACATACCAACTATAACGTTGGATCTAGCAGTACAGGAAATCGTGTAGGATGCACCTACAAAGAATTCACTGCCTGCAAACCTTTGGAATTTGATGGAACCGAAGGACCGATCGGATTGAAACGGTGGACCGAGAAGGTTGAATCGGTGTTTGCCATAAGTAAGTGTACTGAAGAGGACAAAGTGAAGTACACTACGCATACCTTCACAGGTTCTGCGTTAACATGGTGGAATACCTATCTAGAGCAAGTGGGACAAGACGATGCGTACGCACTACCGTGGTCAGCATTCAAGCACTTGATGAACGAGAAGTACCGTCCCAGAACCGAGGTCAATAAGCTCAAGACAGAACTTAGAGGGTTACGAACCCAAGGATTTGATATTACCACGTACGAAAGACGATTCACAGAATTGTGCCTATTGTGTCCGGGAGCATTCGAAGATGAGGAAGAGAAGATCGACGCGTTTGTGAAAGGATTACCGGAAAGAATCCAAGAAGATATAAGTTCACACGAGCCCGCCTCCATACAACAGGCATGTAGAATGGCTCATAAACTAGTGAACCAGATTGAAGAAAGAATTAAAGAACAGACTGCTGAAGAGGCCAATGTGAAGCAAGTCAAAAGAAAGTGGGAGGAAAACGGTGATAAGAATCACCAATACAACAACAATAGCAATTATAACAATAATCGCAACAACTATCCTAACAATAGCAACATCAATCGCAATTACAACAAACGGCACAACAACAATAACAACAACAACAACAGCAACCACAACAATCATCTTAACAACAATAATAACCGCAACAACAACAACAATCAGAAGCAGCTATGCCAAAGGTGTGAAAAGTATCACTCGGGGTTCTGCACCAAATTTTGTAACAAGTGTAAAAGAAATGGTCATAGCGCGGCGAAGTGTGATGTCTACGGACCAGGGGTTAATAGAACAAAAGGAACAAATGGTGTCTGAACGAGTAATGGCGGAGCAAGTAGTGTCAGAGCAAGTTATGCCAATGTAGTTTGTTATAAATGTGGAAAACCGGGCCACATTATTAGAAATTGCTCGAACCAGGAGAACACGAATGGACAAGGCCGCGGAAGAGTTTTCAATATTAATGCGGCAGAGGCACAGGAAGACCCGGAGCTTGTTAAGGGTACGTTTCTTATTGACAATAAATCTGCTTACGTTTTATTTGATTCGGGTGCGGATAGAAGCTATATGAGTAGAGATTTTTGTGCTTAATTAAGTTGTCCATTGACGCCTTTGGATAGTAAATTTTTACTCGAATTAGCAAATGGTAAATTAATTTCAGCAGATAATATATGTCGGAATCGAGAAATTAAACTGGTTAGCGAAACATTTAAGATTGATTTGATACCAGTAGAGTTAGGGAGTTTTGATGTGATAATCGGTATGGACTGGTTGAAAGAAGTGAAAGCAGAGATCGTTTGTTACAAAAATGCAATTCGCATTATACGAGAAAAAGGAAAACCCTTAATGGTGTACGGAGAAAAGGGCAATACAAAGCTACATCTTATTAGTAATTTGAAGGCACAAAAACTAATAAGAAAAGGTTGCTATGCTGTTCTAGCACACGTCGAGAAAGTACAAACTGAAGAAAAGAGCATCAATGATGTTCCCATTGCAAAAGAATTTCCCGATGTATTTCTGAAAGAATTACCGGGATTACCCCCACATCGATCCGTTGAATTTCAAATAGATCTTGTACCAGGAGCTGCACCAATAGCTCGTGCTCCTTACAGACTCGCACCCAGCGAGATGAAAGAACTACAAAGCCAATTACAAGAACTTTTAGAGCGTGGTTTCATTCGACCAAGCACATCACCGTGGGGAGCTCCTGTTTTGTTTGTCAAGAAGAAAGATGGTACATTCAGGTTGTGTATCGACTACCGAGAGTTGAACAAACTTACCATCAAGAACCGCTACCCACTACCGAGAATCTATGACTTATTTGATCAACTACAAGGCTCGTCTGTTTATTCAAAGATTGACTTACGTTCCGGGTATCATCAAATGCGGGTGAAAGAAGATGATATTCCAAAGACTGCTTTCAGAACACGTTACGGTCATTACGAGTTTATGGTCATGCCGTTTGGTTTAACTAATGCACCAGCTGTGTTCATGGACCTTATGAACCGAGTGTGTGGACCATACCTTGACAAGTTTGTCATTGTTTTCATTGATGACATACTTATTTACTCAAAGAATGACCAAGAACACGGTGAACATTTGAGAAAGGTGTTAGAATTATTGAGGAAGGAAGAATTGTACGCTAAGTTTTCAAAGTGTGCATTTTGGTTGGAAGAAGTTCAATTCCTCGGTCACATAGTGAACAAAGAAGGTATTAAGGTGGATCCGGCAAAGATAGAAACTGTTGAAAAGTGGGAAACCCCGAAAACTCCGAAACACATACGCCAGTTTTTAGGACTAGCTGGTTACTACAGAAGGTTCATCCAAGACTTTTCCAGAATAGCAAAACCCTTGACTGCATTAACGCATAAAGGGAAGAAATTTGAATGGAATGATGAACAAGAGAAAGCATTTCAGTTATTGAAGAAAAAGCTAACTACGGCACCTATATTGTCATTGCCTGAAGGGAATGATGATTTTGTGATTTATTGTGATGCATCAAAGAAAGGTCTCAGTTGTGTATTAATGCAATGAACAAAGGTGATTGCTTATGCGTCTAGACAATTGAAGATTCACGAACAAAATTATACGACGCATGATTTGGAATTAGGCGCGGTTGTTTTTGCATTAAAGACTTGGAGGCACTACTTATATGGGGTCAAAAGTATTATATATACCGACCACAAAAGTCTTCAACACATATTTAATCAGAAACAACTGAATATGAGGCAGCGTAGGTGGATTGAATTATTGAATGATTACGACTTTGAGATTCGTTACCACCCGGGGAAAGCAAATGTGGTAGCCGATGCCTTGAGCAGGAAGGACAGAGAACCCATTCGAGTAAAATCTATGAATATAATGATTCATAATAACATTACTACTCAAATAAAGGAGGCGCAACAACGAGTTTTAAAAGAGGGAAATTTAAAGGATGAAATACCCAAAGGATCGGAGAAGCATCTTAATATTCGGGAAGACGGAACCCGGTATAGGGCTGAAAGGATTTGGGTACCAAAATTTGGAGATATGAGAGAAATGGTACTTAGAGAAGCTCATAAAACCAGATACTCAATACATCCTGGAACGGGGAAGATGTACAAGGATCTCAAGAAACATTTTTGGTGGCCGGGTATGAAAGCCGATGTTGGTAAATACGTAGGAGAATGTTTGACGTGTTCTAAGGTCAAAGCTGAGCATCAGAAACCATCAGGTCTACTTCAACAACCCGAAATCCCGGAATGGAAATGGGAAAACATTACCATGGATTTCATCACTAAATTGCCAAGGACTGCAAGTGGTTTTGATACTATTTGGGTAATAGTTGATCGTCTCACCAAATCAGCACACTTCCTACCAATAAGAGAAGATGACAAGATGGAGAAGTTAGCACGACTGTATTTGAAGGAAGTCGTCTCCAGACATGGAATACCAATCTCTATTATCTCTGATAGGGATGGCAGATTTATTTCAAGATTCTGGCAGACATTACAGCAAGCATTAGGAACTCGTCTAGACATGAGTACTGCCTATCATCCACAAACTGATGGGCAGAGCGAAAGGACGATACAAACGCTTGAAGACATGCTACGAGCATGTGTTATTGATTTCGGAAACAGTTGGGATCGACATCTACCGTTAGCAGAATTTTCCTACAACAACAGCTACCATTCAAGCATTGAGATGGCGCCGTTTGAAGCACTTTATGGTAGAAAGTGCAGGTCTCTGATTTGTTGGAGTGAAGTGGGGGATAGACAGATTACGGGTCCGAAGATTATACAAGAAACTACCGAGAAGATCATCCAAATTCAACAACGGTTGAAAACCGCCCAAAGTCGACAAAAGAGCTACGCTGACATTAAAAGAAAAGATATAGAATTTGAAATTGGAGAGATGGTCATTCTTAAAGTTGCACCTTGGAAAGGCGTTGTTCGATTTGGTAAACGAGGGAAATTAAATCCAAGGTATATTGGACCATTCAAGATTATTGATCGTGTCAGACCAGTAGCTTACCGACTAGAGTTACCTCAACAACTCGCGGCTGTACATAACACTTTCCACGTCTCGAATTTGAAGAAATGTTTTGCTAAAGAAGATCTCACTATTCCGTTAGATGAAATCCAAATCAACAAAAAACTTCAATTCATCGAAGAACCCGTCGAAATAATGGATCGTGAGGTTAAAAGACTTAAGCAAAACAAGATACCAATTGTTAAGGTTCGATGGAATGCTCGTAGAGGACCCGAGTTCACCTGGGAGCGTGAAGATCAGATGAAGAAGAAATACCCGCATCTATTTCCAGAAGATTCGTCAACACCTTCAACAGCTTAAAATTTCGGGACGAAATTTATTTAACGGGTAGGTACTGTAGTGACCCGAATTTTTCCATGTTTATATATATTAATTGAGATTGATATTTACATGATTAAATGTTTCCAACATGTTAAGCAATCAAACTTCTTAAGACTTGATTAATTGAAATATGTTTCATATAGACAATTGACCACCCAAGTTGACCGGTGATTCACGAACGTTAAAACTTGTAAAAACTATATGATGACATATATATGGATATATATATAGTAAACATATCATTAAGTATATTAACAATGAACTACATATGTAAAAACAAGACTACTAACTTAATGATTTTTAAACGAGACATATATGTAACGATTATCGTTGTAAAGACATTTAATGTATATATATCATATTAAGAGATATTCATACATGATAATATCATGATAATATAATAATTTAAAATCTCATTTGATATTATAAACATTGGGTTAACAACATTTAACAAGATCGTTAACCTAAAGGTTTCAAAACAACACTTACATGTAACGACTAACGATGACTTAACGACTCAGTTAAAATGTATATACATGTAGTGTTTTAATATGTATTTATACACTTTTGAAAGACTTCAATACACTTATCAAAATACTTCTACTTAACAAAAATGCTTACAATTACATCCTCGTTCAGTTTCATCAACAATTCTACTCGTATGCACCCGTATTCGTACTCGTACAATACACAGCTTTTAGATGCATGTACTATTGGTATATACACTCCAATGATCAGCTATTAGTAGCCCATGTGAGTCACCTAACACATGTGGGAACCATCATTTGGAAACTAGCATGAAATATCTCATAAAATTACAAAAATATGAGTAATCATTCATGACTTATTTACATGAAAACAAAATTACATATCCTTTATATCTAATCCATACACCAATGACCAAAAACACCTACAAACACTTTCATTCTTCAATTTTCTTCATCTAATTGATCTCTCTCAAGTTCTATCTTCAAGTTCTAAGTGTTCTTCATAAATTCCAAAAGTTCTAGTTTCATAAAATCAAGAATACTTTCAAGTTTGCTAGTTCACTTCCAATCTTGTAAGGTGATCATCCAACCTCAAGAAATCTATGTTTATTACAGTAGGTTATCATTCTAATACAAGGTAATAATCATATTCAAACTTTGGTTCAATTTCTATAACTATAACAATCTTATTTCAAGTGATGATCTTACTTGAACTTGTTTTCGTGTCATGATTCTGCTTCAAGAACTTCGAGCCATCCAAGGATCCATTAAAGCTAGATCCATTTTTCGCTTTTCCAGTAGGTTTATCCAAGGAACTTAAGGTAGTAATGATGTTCATAACATCATTCGATTCATACATATAAAGCTATCTTATTCGAATGTTTAAACTTGTAATCACTAGAACATAGTTTAGTTAATTCTAAACTTGTTCGCAAACAAAAGTTAATCCTTCTAACTTGACTTTTAAAATCAACTAAACACATGTTCTATATCTATATGATATGCTAACTTAATGATTTAAAACCTGGAAACACGAAAAACACCGTAAAACCGGATTTACGCCGTCGTAGTAACACCGCGGGCTGTTTTGGGTTAGTTAATTAAAAACTATGATAAACTTTGATTTAAAAGTTGTTATTCTGAGAAAATGATTTTTATTATGAACATGAAACTATATCCAAAAATTATGGTTAAACTCAAAGTGGAAGTATGTTTTCTAAAATGGTCATCTAGACGTCGTTCTTTCGACTGAAATGACTACCTTTACAAAAATGACTTGTAACTTATTTTTCCGACTATAAACCTATACTTTTCTGTTTAGATTCATAAAATAGAGTTCAATATGAAACCATAGCAATTTGATTCACTCAAAACGGATTTAAAATGAAGAAGTTATGGGTAAAACAAGATTGGATAATTTTTCTCATTTTTGCTACGTGAAAATTGGTAACAAATCTATTCCAACCATAACTTAATCAACTTGTATTGTATACTATGTAATCTTGAGATACCATAGACACGTATACAATGTTTCGACCTATCATGTCGACACATCTATATATATTTCGAAACAACCATAGACACTCTATATGTGAATGTTGGAGTTAGCTATACAGGGTTGAGGTTGATTCCAAAATATATATAGTTTGAGTTGTGATCAATACTGAGATACGTATACACTGGGTCGTGGATTGATTCAAGATAATATTTATCGATTTATTTCTGTACATCTAACGGTGGACAACTAGTTATAGGTTACTAACGAGGACAGCTGACTTAATAAACTTAAAACATAAAAATATATTAAAAGTGTTGTAAATATATTTTGAACATACTTTAATATATATGTATATATTGTTATAGGTTCGTGAATCAACAGTGGCCAAGTCTTACTTCCCGACGAAGTAAAAATCTGTGAAAGTGAGTTATAGTCCCACTTTTAAAATCTAATATTTTTGGGATGAGAATACATGCAGGTTTTATAAATGATTTACAAAATAGACACAAGTACGTGAAACTACATTCTATGGTTGAATTATTGAAATCGAATATGCCCCTTTTTATTAAGTCTGGTAATCTAAGAATTAGGGAACAGACACCCTAATTGACGCGAACCCTAAAGATAGATCTATCGGGCCCAACAAGCCCCATCCAAAGTACCGGATGCTTTAGTACTTCGAAAAATATATCATATCCGAAGGGTGTCCCGGAATGATGGGGATATTCTTATATATGCATCTTGTTAATGTCGGTTACCAGGTGTTCACCATATGAATGATTTTTATCTCTATGTATGGGATGTGTATTGAAATATGAAATCTTGTGGTCTATTATTATGATTTGATATATATATAGGTTAAACCTATAACTCACCAACATTTTTGTTTACGTTTTAAGCATGTTTATTCTCAGGTGATTATTAAGAGTTTCCGCTGTCGCATACTTAAATAAGGACGAGATTTGGAGTCCATGCTTGTATGATATTGTGTAAAAACTGCATTCAAGAAACTTATTTTGTTGTAACATATTTGTATTGTAAACCATTATGTAATGGTCGTGTGTAAACAGGATATTTTAGATTATCATTATTTGATAATCTACGTAAAGCTTTTTAAACCTTTATTGATGAAATAAAGGTTATGGTTTGTTTTAAAATGAATGCAGTCTTTGAAAAACGTCTCATATAGAGGTCAAAACCTCGCAACGAAATCAATTAATATGGAACGTTTTTAATTAATAAGAACGGGACATTTCAGTACCCAAGAAGGGAGGAATGACCGTAATCCAAAATGAGAATAATGAACTTATTCCAACACTATAGATTATCGTAAACTAAACGATGCAACTCAGAATGATCATTTTCCATTACCATTCATTGATCAAATGTTGGAACGTCTATCAGGAAATGAGTTCTATTAATTGTTTCCTAGACGGGTTTTTCGGCTACTTTCAAATTCCTCTCGATCCAAAGGACTAAGAAAAGACAACCTTCACCTGTCCTTATGGAATATTTGCCTATCGATGTATGGCTGATGTTTGTTAGAGATAGTACCAGCTTCAAGTTTCGAAAGGTAACCATAATACCTTTAGTTTTCAAGAGATGTCTAATAGATAAAGGATATGTTAGTTGAGAGTTCATTGATCTCAGGATAATACGAGCAATTAAATTTAAGAAATCGTTCAGTATACATGAGAACTTGTCTTTAGAAATAGTTTCAGAATGTAGCTTTAAGATTTATGGTTTCAGTTTCATGTCGAATCATAGATTAAAACTTGACTAGAATAACATCTAGTTGCAAACCAAAAAGGAAGAAATGTTTAGAGTACTTCATAAATGTCTAAGGTAACTCCTTCAGAGTAAGAAAAGTGTTTTCGTACAAATGGCGAGTCGGTCTATTATTTACTTATGAGTTTAAATGTGGATGAGAATAAATGTGAATCATTGATTATAAGGTATTGTTTCTACCATGAAGGAACCTTTGCTTCCTTGTTCAAAAGATCGTAGTATTGATGTTTACGAGAGCGTCGTGGTTTGGCCATGAAATACTGGAAGTAGAAACTTCTTAACAAATAACATAGCAAAGAAGAGATGATGTACGTAAAGAGGTAAGTCTCGTTCTTGCACGGAGAATGAGAATAAAGGTGATACAAACACATTGGAGAGCAATACGAAAGTTTTAATAATAAACAAAAGTAATTTTTGAAAAGTTGCGACATTGGTTATAACAATATAAACAAAACAGAGCTATTGGTAAAACTTGAGTTATGTACAACACATACTATTTTACGTGAGATAATTTGAACATTAATAAAAAATTTGATTAAAAGAATGTTTAATTTGATAAAACAAAAGTAAATTGATAAAAATGCGATAGTGTTCATATAATTAGTGAAAGTAATTTTAGAGGAGGTGATGAAATGATATTCATAGTAAAACTAGGGTTACGTAAAATTTGTAAAGTAATTTCGATTTAATCAAAGTGGAAATTTGTAGAAGCGAAAGTATAATTTGATATGTACTAGTCAAAATATGTATAGGTAAATTTATGTATAGATCGCATAAGTGAAAAATCATTTTCTTTATAAATTCGGGGATAATTTGAAAATAAAGACACGTGTAAGAAATATTTAAAAAATAGGATATTTGTATTTAAGGGTTTATTTGTTTGAGAAAAATTGATTGGAGATTTTAAAATTCCGGAGGATAATTGTCTAATAATCGTTTCGAGGTAGTGAAAACTAATGAATTGACTCTTATCAGGGCATGAGTCCTTGGACTCGAAATGTTAACATTAAAATTAGAAGGATGATAATGTGATTATCATCAAATGAGTAAATCCCTCGGATTTAGAGTTATGTATGAAAGAACTTCAAATAAGATTTGCAACTTTGAATCGTTCGAATGATAGTGAGAGTTCGAGAACTCGGCATAAATAATCTGGCAGCCGCATAGACAAGTATAAATAAATGCTAAAGCAGTGACTTTCAACTATGTAATGATTGTTTGAATTCAGCCTTAATTGGTCTGAGAGGAGGATACGTTAAAGTATGATGGAATCATTTCAATTGTTACAGCAGTTTTTTAGATGAGTTTAGCTCAAGCCACAACTTGAGATAGTGTATTTCACCTCTAGTTTTCGAGTTGACAATGATCGATTATTGTTGGAGTATGGCACCATTACTTGCATGGTGCCAAGTAGTCTATTATAAGTAGATGTACGAGTACAGAAGTTTCTTGACTATGATAGTTAAAATGATACATGTATGGAGGTTCCATTTTTCAGAAGATTATGCATATGAGATATTTATCATCTCGACATAGATAATGTAATATTGGACATGGTGTTTGTAATATCGACGTTGGAGGGTTCAAATGACCTAGGTTTTTGAAAGTCATATGAAAATTTACACCAAAAGTGTAATAACAGAGAGGATCTGGATATAACAAGTGATGATTAATTATCAATGATCAGGAGATATCCATTTAGGATGAATGAATTTCAAGATTTGATTGTCTACAACTTTTTATGGTACATAAAAGTTTGTTAAATGAGTATGAGATAGATATATAGTTTGATTAGAATGAGTTCTTCGTATCTACTAAATATCAAGATGATCATTTTTCTCTTTTCATGCCTTTGCATTTGGTTTTTGAACAGATAGCTTGAGAGTTTTTCTTTGATTCACTTTCTATTCCATACGTCATGATATTGGAATATCTCTATGAATTACCGTAATATAATCATGTTGGCCACCGTCATTATATTTCACTAATTCATATTTCCTTTCTAAGGTCACTCCATAAGGTCAGGATATGGGATCAATGATGACTTCTAATATAGTGTGTTAAGGACAGCAGTAATCTTAGCTGGATCGACAACATGTCGGTTTTAAGCCAAAACTTGCACTTTGGAAAAGTTTGCATAGAGTTGTTCTTTTTCTCAAGAATGAGTTTGCAAATGTTGCTCACGTCCTTTCTCACTCTTGGAGCCGTTCGAAATGTCATCCGTGAAAACAGTTACTAACTTATGGTTTGCTAGTTTTAAGATGCAGTCTTTATAGACTTGGTTAACCTTCATATCTTTGATAGTTATGGAAGTTGTGGAAGATGTAGTCAGATGGGGAAATTATGAAACATCGTGGTAAGAGTTGGTGTAGTTGGACGAACCATGATTCTTCACTACATAAGGCTGTATAGAAGTTTGATAAATCTGATAGAATAAAGATGAATATGATATAAACGAAACACTTTATATTATTAAGAACGGGGCATTAAGTAAGCCTTTTTAATACAAAATTCGGATATAGAAATGTTTTAAGGCATAGCCTTTACATAGATGAGAAATTGGAATAGGATAAACTAGGAAATATTAGGATTGAAGTAGTCTTCATATTTCTTCTTCTCGTCCTCAACCTTCTTCATAAACTTCTCAACTTTCTCATTCTTCGCCTTTTGTATCTCATACAGGAACTCGAGCCGGTTTTCCTCCATCTTCAATCTAAAGTTAACATCTTCTCTTAGGTAGGCAAGAGATTACTTCCCCCATCGGGAATTTCTATCACCTTCATACTTCACCAACTTTATCTCCTTCTTTAGCTCAGCATTTTCTTCCATGAGCTTCCTGATCGCTAGGTCTTTTTCCTTCATTTGAACATCGATCCTTGCAATATGACGAATTAGGCCATCGGTAGTTTTTCGCAGATTCATGATCTCGTACTTGGCATCAACTTCTTCGTAGGAAGGAGATCGGGATCTTTTCTTTGACGGGCCATCTTCTTTAAAATCAGCAGGGCGTTTCCCTTTACTTTCCGTTCTTGGAGTCGGGTAGTATTCGGGAGAATTAGGTAAAGTATCCGAACTATAGTTTGGTGAGGGTGGACCACTAATGCCATAAGGTGGACTTTGGACTGGTCTTGCAGTTAAAGGATATCCAGTATCTTCTTCGATAGCAGGTTTGAAGTGAGTCATTACTTCAGATGGTTTGAAAAGAATTGTCTTGTTGTTTTTATTAACGCTTGACATCCTATCATTAGGAAAGAGACTTTGATTAGCATTTTAAGCCAAGATTATCAAGGCAAGGTTGTTAAGATTATAAAGCAATCCTAAGTGCTTTAAAGTCTAAGGCAGGAAAGGTTATAGTTTCCTAGATTGCTAAGGCACTCTAGTTAGCAAGTAAGGCACACATAAAGATGCAATCCTGGTTCTCTATAACAGCCTGGTTTGCTCTGATACCACTCTGTAACGTCCTCCATATAGGGACTGGAAGAAACGTCACTAATATCAAACAAACCAACATATTATAATAAACGAGAACAATACTAAATGATAAAATCAAACTTTATTGAGAGTACGCAGCGAAAAATGAAATGTCGTTACAAAGGAATAAAGTAAATGTTTAAATGCAATAGTAATAAATGCGATATCTCTTGATCCTATGTCCAAGTAGCATCACATAAGCAGTAGATAAATAACTTGATCAAACAGCACCTGAGACAAAACATGCTAAAGTGTCAACAAAAAAGGTTGAGTGAAGTTCATAGGTTTAATAAATAAGTTTGACCGTTGTTTTAGACCACAAGATTTAGTTTGTAAAGTTGATCTCCAGCAGGATCAAAAAGTTATGCCAAGGCGTGATATTTAAACTAAACGTTCAAGTTTGCCCCAATGACAAGTTGTGTCTGTCCTTATCGGTTTAATTTCATTATTAAGTAATACAAAGACTTAGTCAAATATCGAGGACGTTACTCCTGATAGGCCTACCCCCAATAATTAAGTATGCAATCAACGAACAATTAAAAATATCACTGTAGGGACTTAGTTAGACATAGCCGGGTATAACATAGTTTTAGCAGTTGGTACTTGTGTCTAAAGTGTAAAATGTAAAAACAGCATGTGTCTCACACCAATAAAAGTAAGTATGTTTGCTAGCAATAAAGAGTAGGGCGATGAGTTTACCTTAGTAAGTAGAGAGAGATGATGATTATTCCTTGGAATAGAAAGTTGGAACGAACAGAAAGTCAACCTATTGACATTTAAGAGTAGTAAGTGTTTTTGCCCATGTTTAAGTAAATGTTAAAGTATGATAGTGTTTTAAGTATAGTTCATTTTCCTTTTTTAGTAAGTTTCTAGTTTGAGAAAGTTTCCACTTTTAGTAGGTTTCTTATCTTAGTAAGTTTCTATAACTAGAAAGTTTCTACTTTAAGAGTATTTTCCATTTTAGGATACTTGCCGTATTAGATAAGCTTCCAATCACCCCTTTCCTTTCGAATGGCCATTTCAGGTCTAGGGGCTTGAGCTATAGGTCCCTTTAAATCGGAAATCCAAACCCTTCCGCCTAGAGTTTCGTAGAAACCATTCGTCAAGAAAGTTCGAAGATCTATACATCTCTAATACATATCCCAAAATATTTTTATGTGTTATAATATAACTAGTAGGTTATAGGTGTTAGTAATAGTAATAGTGTATACATGTTAATTAATTGTATAAGTAGTATTAGGGTTTCATTAATTAGGGTTAGTTATGTAGTGACCCGAACTTTTCCATGTTTATATATATATATTAAATTAAATTGTTATTTACATGATTAAGTGTTTCCAACATGTTAAGCAATCAAACTTGTTAAGACTTGATTAATTGAAATAGGTTTCATATAGACAATTGACCACCCAAGTTGACCGGTGATTCACGAACGTTAAAACTTGTAAAAACTATACGATGACATATATATGGTTATATATATAGTTAACATGATTTTATTATAAGTATGTATCTCATTAGGTATTTTAAAAATGAGTTATATACATAAAAATGAGACTATTAATTTAAGAAACTCGAAAACGATATATATAACGATTATCGTTATAACAACGTCTTACTAGGTACATATGAATCATATTAAGATATTGATACACTTGGTTAATTATGTTAAATGATAAGTAAATATATTATTAAGTGTATTAACAATGAAATACATATGTAAAAATAAGACTACTAACTTAATGATTTCGAAACGAGACATATATGTAACGATTATCGTTGTAACGACATTTAACTGTATATATATCATACTAAGATATATTATATATCATAATATCATGATAATATAACAATTTAACATCTCATTTGTTATAATAAACAATGGGTTAACAACATTCAACAAGATCGTTAACCTAAAGGTTTCAAAACAACATTTACATGTAACGACTAACGATGACTTAACGACTCAGTTAAAATGTATATACATGTAGTGTTTTAATATGTATTCATACACTTTTGAAAGACTTCAAGACACTTATCAAAATACTTCTACTTAACAAAAATTCTTACAATTACATCCTCGTTCAGTTTCATCAACAATTCTACTCGTATGCACCCGTATTCGTACTCGTACAATACACAGCTTTTAGATGTATGTACTATTGGTATATACACTCCAATGATCAGCTATTAGCAGCCCATGTGAGTCACCTAACACATGTGGGAAACATCATTTGGAAACTAGCATGAAATATCTCATAAAATTACAAAAATATGAGTAATCATTCATGACTTATTTACATGAAAACAAAATTACATATTCTTTATATCTAATCCATACACCAACGACCAAAAACACCTACAAACACTTTCATTCTTCAATTTTCTTCATCTAATTGATCTCTCTCAAGTTCTATCTTCAAGTTCTAAGTGTTCTTCATAAATTCCAAAAGTTCTAGTTTCATAAAATCAAGAATACTTCCAAGATTGCAAGTTTACTTCCAAGTTTTCTAAATCCATTCCAAGTAATCATCCAAGATCAAGAAACCTTTGTTACTTACAGTAGGTTATCTTTCTAATACAAGGTAATAATCATATTCAAATTTTAATTCAATTTCTATAACAATAACAATCTTATTTCGAGTGGAAATCTTACTTGAAATTGTTTTCGTGTCATGATTCTGCTTCAAGAACTTTCAAGCCATCCAAGGATCCTTTGAAGCTAGATCTATTTTTCTCATTTCCAGTAGGTTTATCCAAGGAACTTTAGGTAGTAATGATGTTCATAACATCATTCGATTCATACATATAAAGCTATCTTATTCGAAGGTTTAAACTTGTAATCACTAGAACATAGTTTAGTTAATTCTAAACTTGTTCGCAAATAAAAGTTAATCCTTCTAACTTGACTTTTAAAATCAACTAAACACATGTTCTATATCTATATGATATGCTAACTTAATGATTTAAAACCCGGAAACACGAAAAACACCGTAAAACTGAATTTACGCCGTCGTAGTAACACCGCGGGCTGTTTTGGGTTAGTTAATTAAAAACTATGATAAACTTTGATTTAAAAGTTGTTATTCTGGGAAAATGATTTTTATTATGAACATGAAACTATATCCAAAAATTATGGTTAAACTCAAAGTAGAAGTATGTTTTCTAAAATGGTCATCTAGACGTCGTTCTTTCGACTGAAATGACTACCTTTACAAAAACGACTTGTAACTTATTTTTCCGACTATAAACCTATACTTTTTCTGTTTAGATTCATAAAATAGAGTTCAATATGAAACCATAGCAATTTGATTCACTCAAAACGGATTTAAAATGAAGAAGTTATGGGTAAAACAAGATTGGATAATTTTTCTCATTTTAGCTACGTGAAAATTGGTAACAAATCTATTCCAACCATAACTTAATCAACTTGTATTATATATTATGTAATCTTGAGATACCATAGACACATATACAATGTTTCGACCTATCATGTCGACACATCTATATATATTTCGGAACAACCATAGACACTCTATATGTGAATGTTGGAGTTAGCTATACAGGGTTGAGGTTGATTCCAAAATATATATAGTTTGAGTTGTGATCAATACTGAGATACGTATACACTGGGTCGTGGATTGATTCAAGATAATATTTATCAATTTATTTCTGTACATCTAACTGTGGACAACTAGTTGTAGGTTACTAACGAGGACAGCTGACTTAATAAACTTAAAACATCAAAATATATTAAAAGTGTTGTAAATATATTTTGAACATACTTTGATATATATGTATATATTGTTATAGGTTTGTGAATCAACCAGTGGCCAAGTCTTACTTCCCGACGAAGTAAAAATCTGTGAAAGTGAGTTATAGTCCCACTTTTAAAATCTAATATTTTTGGGATGAGAATACATGCAGGTTTTATAAATGATTTACAAAATAGACACAAGTACGTGAAACTACATTCTATAGTTGAATTATCGAAATTGAATATGCCCTTTTTTATTAAGTCTGGTAATCTAAGAATTAGGGAACAAACACCCTAATTGACGCGAATCCTAAAGATAGATCTATTGGGCCTAACAAACCCCATCTAAAGTACCGGATGCTTTAGTACTTCGAAATTTATATCATATCGGAAGGGTGTCCCGGAATGATGGGGATATTCTTATATATGCATCTTGTTAATGTCGGTTACCCGGTGTTCACCATATGAATGATTTTTATCTCTATGTATGGGATGTGTATTGAAATATGAAATCTTGTGGTCTATTGTTACGATTTGATATATATAGGTTAAACCTATAACTCACCAACATTTTTGTTGACGTTTAAAGCATGTTTATTCTCAGGTGAATACTAAGAGCTTCCGCTGTTGCATACAAAAATAAGGACAAGATTTGGAGTCCATGTTTGTATGATATTGTGTAAAAACTGCATTCAAGAAACTGATTTCGATGTAACATATTTGTATTGTAAACCATTATGTAATGGTCGTGTGTAAACA
This sequence comes from Rutidosis leptorrhynchoides, assembly GCF_046630445.1. Taxonomy (NCBI): domain Eukaryota; kingdom Viridiplantae; phylum Streptophyta; class Magnoliopsida; order Asterales; family Asteraceae; genus Rutidosis; species Rutidosis leptorrhynchoides. The sequence continues at coordinate 195,704,756 of NC_092339.1, forward strand.
GGATATTTTAGATTATCATTATTTGATAATCTACGTAAAGCTTTTTAAACCTTTATTTATGAAATAAAGGTTATGGTTTGTTTTAAAAATGAATGCAGTCTTTGAAAAACATCTCATATAGAGGTCAAAACCTCGCAACGAAATCAATTAATATGGAACGTTTTTAATCAATAAGAACGGGACATTTCAGTTGGTATCCGAGCGTTGGTCTTAGAGAACCAGAAAATTTGCATTAGTGTGTCTTATCGAGTTTGTTAGGATGCATTAGTGAGTCTGGACTTCGACCGTGTTTTCTTTAAAAATGATTGCTTAACATTTTTGTTGGAAACTATATATTATTAACATTTATATATTATGTGATATATTAATCTCTTAACATGTTTGATATTGTGTGATAGATGTCTACCTCTAGCACAAATCCCATTGACTCACCTAATAATAACGAAGAGTCGAATATATATTGGACTGATTCACAAGTTCCCGAAGAAGAACCGGAAGAAGAATCAGAACCGGAAGAGGAGGAACCGGAGGAGGAAATAGAACCGGTGGGGGAAATAATAAAATGGTTAAGTAAAAGAAAATCCTCAACCAACCGACCAAGGTTAATTATGGTAATGGTGTTTCCGCCAAGGAAGCAAAATATTGGGAGGATTACCAATTCTCCGATGAATCGGATTTCGACGAGAATTCCGATGATGTTATAGAAATTACCCCAACTGAATTTAAAAAGGCAAAAGAAAATAATAAGGGAAAGGGCATAAAAATAGAGAAATCTAATTCCAACCCCGATGAACTTTATATGTATCGTCAACCCCCGAAGCCCTTAAGTTGTAACAATTGTAACATCCCGCCTTTTTCCATTTACTTTTCCGTTATACTAATATAAAGTCCGTTATATGTTTATAACATCTCCCGTTAATACGCGTTTTAAATTATCTCGTTTAGGTAATTCCCGCACCCGAACGAAAGTTGAGGGACTAAACTTGACAAGGGATCAAACCCTTGACTAGGTCAAAGGGTCAAACCCCTTTCACCCATTCATTTCCACCTCCATCTCTCTCTCTTTCTCTCTAGCAAGAACACACTCAAAACCAAATTCATTCAATCATCATCTAAATTCGATCTAGGAGGCTTACAACAAAATAAATTACATATTCGTGATCCTCTCTTCATCCTCTTCATTTTGGTACCAACCTCATCTCGTTTGGGTAACATTTCTAAAACACTAGTTTTCTTTAAATTTGTGTTCTTGACTTAAAAGTATGTTAATTAGTGTCTATGGCTCATTGTGATGTCGTGTATGTAATTTGTATGCTCGATTTGTTGTTTTTGGTGTAACTAGTTCATTATGAAAATTACTTGCTAAATCCTTAATTTTGGATGATCAAATGTTATTAGATTGTTAATGTGCATGTTTTAAAAGTGTTACTAGTATCGTTAGCTTCATTTTGATGTATAGATTGATTAAAGAAACTTCATAAACGCGATTATTGATTTTGTGAACTTTTGGTTAGGGTTGACAACTCTTAAAACGAACTTTTGATGCGTTGAATGCTTGTTAATGTTATGGATAAGTGTTTAGTTGCATTACATGTTTCATTACCTTCAAAACGGCATATCATATGTATAAATTGGATTCCCGAAACTTAAATTGCAATTGATAAACTTGAAACTTGAAAATAAACCTCTATTAATCACTTGTCGGGATTTCGGTTATAGTATATGATGTTTTTGCTTGATGAAAAGTGCTTAGTTGCGTTCCTTGTCGAAAGAGCTTTCCGATGATATAAGATACATATCTTGATTGTTTACGGGTCATGAAATGTGTTGGTTTGTGTTTTGGTTCGTGCACTTAGGAAATACAGCAAACAGGGCCTGGAAAACGATCTGGACGCCGTCTAGCTTCTCGGGACGCCGTCCCAAACTTAAAACCGGGACGCCGTCTAGCTTCTCGGGACGCCGTCCCAACCTTAAAAACGGGACGCCGTCTAGCCAATTGGGACGCCGTCCCATTGTACTAAAACGGGCTGTTTACTTTGGTCATTTGACATAAAAATGTTTGCTATGCTACGGACCTCCGATTAACATGAAACTTGGCCAACATGCTCATATATGATTATATAACTTAGAAAAATTGTCGGATACCCAACCCGACCCCGTTGACTTTTCTGTTGACTTTGACCCGACCAAGTTGACTTTTAATCAAACTTAACCAAATAATTGTGCAATCGTTCTAACTGATGGATTTCAATACATAAACAAAGTCACAAACCCATTTTGTTACATATAAATTCGTGTGTATATGTATATATAAAGCGGAAGCAATTTCAAGTTTATGCATGTAAAGTTTAACCCTTTTAAATTTGAAATCCATTAAAGATCTAGTCTTGAAAATACACTTAAATGTAAATAGAGCTAGTTAGATGTTTATACCTACTCCAAAATGGAGGTGAAGAACTAGGATGAAGAAGATGATGTAGATGAAGAAAACTTCTAACTTGAAGCCTCAAATCTTTGATACCCACAAGCAATAATCAACACCCAAGACTTGGTTAGGATTTTAGACACTTAATTACTTGCAAAAATCAACCAAGAGGAGAGGAAATTGCAAGTATTATTTTCAAAATGCTAGAGTCAAAGAGTGTGTTAAAAGTTGCACCAATGCATGTGTATTAGTCATAATTATATGGAGTAATCAAGGAAGGGTGGTTGGCACCTAGGAGCCTTCAAAAAAATGGCCCCCCACCCCTTCCATTTATTTTATATTTTATTACATATTTATAAAACATACATGCATTTAGTTGTAAGTATTTTATTTTATAAGCCTTTTATAAAATAAAATGCAACACACATATGTTACATACACTTTATATTATTTATAACCTATATAAATAATATACAACATGTAGTAACTTATAATTATCCAAATAATTATATCTAGCATTTATTTTAGAAAACCAATTTCTAAAATTCAAGTGTCGTGTATTTGCTTTAATGATCCGATTGTCAAAACAAATACATAAAGTGTTGATAGCTTGTTATTGGGTATGACCCGACTTGGATCACAACATGTAAGCCACATTAATTTATTATGTCTCTCGGGCACAAGAAAATCCTTCAATCTCCCACTTGCACGAGAAACATAAGGAATTAATGCAAGTGACAGATACCACCTAACGACCGTCCATCACCCCCAACATGTTATGACTTAGTGCCATTCAATAACATCATCCCTTTCGAGTTTCCATTTCGAATATGATTTAGGTGAATCTTTCAATATATCCTTTTGCCCTAGATGTCATGTTAAATCCAAGAGACATAGAATGATCACTCTCTTATAGATTTAACTTTGTCAGGCCTTAGACATCTGACTCTCAACGAATAAGAGGGACAAATTCCATCTTGACTACATACGTCCTAGACATTACACTTCGTACCATACCTGAAACCTCCCTTATGTACTACCATGTTTCAGAATAGCGAAGGAAAGAATCAAGGCACAATATTCGGTGAATATCTGAACCCAATATGTGTCTCAGGTCAGAGGATATAATGATATTCTCCTTTACTCAAGATTACATGTGATCAACCACAAAGGTTCCATATAGTAATCTTGAGAGCGGGTCTTCCAATATTTGTGTCCCACAAATATCTATGAACCTTGGTTGCAACCTTGCCCTACATTCACCATTTGAATGTTAACCAATCCAAGTTCATAATAGTCTAGACCTCACACTTGTTCCCACAAATGTGATCAACTACGGAATTTAGAATAATAATTTATTCATGGATAAAATATGCTAAATTGGAACATGACTCATAATTTAAATTAATACCATAATTATATTAATGAGTTTGAACTAATTCGTTCCGTTACAATACATAAAGTAGATCAATTCCAATCACTAGAATGTCGAAGCCCTAATGCACAAACATGTCCCTCATGTTTTGGCCCATGTAAAAGCTTCGTGAGTGGATCCGCAACATTTTGATCTGTGTGAACTTTGTGAATACATATCTTTCCCTTTTCAACCTCATCCCTAATGTAGTTGAATCTCCGCTCAATGTGACGAGTCTTTTGATGAGCACGAGGTTCCTTGATTTGAGCAATCGCACCCTCGTTGTCACAAAAGATCTCAAGAGGGTCCTGAATGGAAGGGACCACTCCTAAGTCGTCGATGAATTTCTTCATCCATGCAGCTTCCTGAGCTGCCAATGAGGCGGCAATGTACTCCGACTCTGTAGTGGATAACGCAACAACTTCCTGTTTCGCACTCTTCCAAGAGACCGCACCACCATTTAACATGAATACATAACCGGATTGTGACCGAGAGTCATCTCGATCAGTTTGGAAACTCGCGTCCACGTAACCTTTTACAACGAGTTCCTCCTCACCAGACCCATATATTAGAAACATATCCTTAGTCCTTCTAAGGTATTTCAATATACATTTAACCGCAGTCCAATGACTATTTCCTGGGTTATTCTGGTATCTACTTGTCAAGCTTAGAGCGCATGACACATCCGGTCTAGTACATATCATTGCATACATGATAGACCCAATAGCAGATGCGTATGGGACTTTCTTCATTCTCTCTTGTTCATCTTTCGTGGTAGGACACTGAGATGAACTGAGAACGGTTCCTCTTTGAATAGGTACCAAACCTTTCTTAGAGTTTTCCATCTTGAACCTTTTCAAGACCTTATCAATGTATGTACTTTGACTTAAGCCTATCAATCTCTTGGATCTATTCCTATAGATTCCAATCCCCAATATATATTGTGCTTCTCCAAGATCCTTAATGGAGAAGCAACTTTTTAACCAAGTTTTGACCTCTTGCATTGTGGTTATATCATTCCCAAATAATAATACGTCATCCACATATAGCACAAGGAACATTATGGAGCTCCCACTAGCCTTCTTGTATACACAAGCTTCATCACCATTTTTAATAAAGCCAAATTTCTTTGCCTCTTCATTAAAACGATGATTCCACATTCTCGATGCTTGTTTCAACCCATAGATTGATTTCTTTAACTTGCATACTTTTTTAGGATTTTTCGGATCGACAAAACCTTCGGGCTGTGCCATATAGACATCTTCCTCAAGATATCCATTTAGGAAAGCGGTTTTGACATCCATTTGCCAAATTTCATAATCATAATGAGCAGCGATGGCAAATAATATCCTAATAGACTTTAGCATTGCCACAGGCGAGAAGGTCTCATCATAGTCAACCCCTTGAGTTTGAGTGAAACCCTTTGCTACAAGTCTAGCTTTGTATGTATCCAAGTTTCCATGTATGTCGGTTTTCATCTTGAAAATCCACTTGCAATCAACTAGCTTAGAGCTAGGAGGTTGCTCAACAAGTTCCCAAACTTGGTTTTCATACATGGATTGCATCTCGGCGTTCATGGCTTCCTGCCATTTATCTTTATCTATCCTTGATAAAGCATCTTTGTAGTTTGTCGGTTCATCCAAATCAACCGTATAGCAACCATCCACGAGAAACCCATATCTCTCGGGAGGATTACTAATCCTACTAGATCTTCGAACGTCTTGTGTACCTTGATCATCCACTTGATCATTTTCAGCATCCTCATGTTGAGTGCTAGTGTCAACCAATTGTGTATCATCGGCTTGATCTTGTACCTCTACAAGATCTATTTTTCTTTCACCATCACCTTCCATAAGGAACTTGGTTTCAAGGAATTCCGCTTTCCGAGCTACAAATACCGTTTGCTCGGATGGATCATAGAAGTAATATCCCATGTCATCTTTGGGATATCCTATGAAGATACACTTTGTGGATCGAGCATGTAGCTTATTTGCTACATAACGCTTAGGATAAGCTTCACATCCCCATACTTTCAAGTATGAAAGAGAAGGAGGTTTTCCAAACCACATCTCATGAGGAGTTCGTTCCACTTTCTTGGTTGGGGCCATATTTAAAATACGAGCCGCGGAGCTTAGACAATAACCCCAAAATGATAGAGGTAACGAGCTTCTAGCCATCATAGATCGAACCATATCCATTAGGGTTCGGTTCCTCCTTTCGGATACTCCATTAAGTTGGGGTGTTCCGGGTGGAGTAAGTTGTGAGATGATCCCACAACTCCTAAGATGATCTTGGAAGGCATCGCTTAGGTATTCACCTCCTCTATCGGTACGAAGTACCTTGATTGTCCTATTGAGTTGATTTTGTACTTCGTTTTGATATTCTTTGAATGCTTTAAACGTTTCGTCCTTGTGTCTTAGTAAATAGACATATCCGAAACGACTAAAGTCATCAATGAAAGTAACAAAGTATCTTTCACCATTCCTAGTTATGGGTTTAAAGGGTCCACATACATCCGAATGTATTAAACCCAATAAATCTTTAGCCCTTTCATGAGTGCCTTTGAAAGGTGCTTTAGTCATCTTGCCTTGTAAACAAGATTCACATACATCAAACGAATCCATTTCATTTGATTTCAAAAGTCCATTCCTTTGAAGTGTATGCATTCGGTTCTTGTTTATATGTCCAAGGCGACAATGCCATAAATAGGAATCACTCAAATCCCTTTTGAGTTTCTTGGTGCTAGTATGGTATATTGAGCTATTAGATGATGCATCATCATGAACCAATTCATAAATTCCATTTGAAGGCGTAGCCTTGAAATAGAATATATCATCTTTAGAAAAATGGATATCATTATCAATAAAATTAACATTGAAACCACATTGTCTTAAGCGAGAAATAGAAATAATGTTTCGACATAAATCCGGTGCATACAAAACATTTTCTAAAATAAGCTCCAATCCACTTGGAAGCTTCAAAACAAATTCTCCTTGAGCTTTAACATGCACCTTTGCACCATTGCCCATATAGAGACTTGATGTTCCCGCTTTATGATCACTTCTTTTGAACCCCTGCAAAGAATTGCAAATATGAGTTCCACATCCCGTGTCTAATACCCATGTATTAGAAGAAGTAATACTAAGCTCTATATATACCATATATATATTACCTGAGGTTTGCCCTGCATCCCTCTTGTCCTTCAACTCTTTAAGATAGACCGGACAGTTTCGTTTCCAATGACCCATCTCACCGCAACCGAAACATGGGTCTTCCTTGGGGTTTGCCTTCTCGGCTACCTTTTGCTTCTTGGCCTTGTTGATGGTTGGGGTAACCATCTTCCCCTTCCCTTTGCCTTGATGGACGGGTCCTTTTCTCTTAGCCACCTTTGGCTTAGAGGTGTTACCTTTAGACCCACCTTGATCGATTGCTAACACGGGTAAAGCTCTTTTACCCATGCTTGTTTCCGCCGTCCTAAGCATACCATGAAGCTCACCTATGCTCTTATCCATCCCATTCATGTTGTAATTAATTACAAATTGATCAAACCTCTTTGATAGGGAGTTAAGGATAAGATCGGTGGCTAACTCATTAGATATGTTAAGGTTGAGACGGTTAGCACGATCGATAAGGCTTTTCATCTTAAGTACATAAGATGAAACCGATTGGGATTCGTCCATACGACAAGCATGAAGCGCCCGAACCGTTTCGAAACGCTCAACACGTGCTTGTTGGAGAAACATCTCCTTCAATTGTGTTATCATGTCGTAAGCGCTATGATGCTCGAAATCCTTTTGGAGTTCGGGTATCATAGTCCCAAGCATTAAGCATGAGACTTGAAGGGAGTCGTGGCAATACTTATCGTAAGAGGCCATTGCCTCCACATCACTCTCATCCGGTTGGTCGGGAATGGGGTCCTCAAGCACATACATTTTATCCTCTTGTTTGAGGACAATCCGAAGATTGCGGAACCAATCCATAAAATTTGTATGGTTGAGTTTGTCTTTCTCGAGGAGAGACCGTAACGATAGGTTGTTAAAGTTAAGTGGTGCGTTGTTCATGTTGTTGTTGTTATTAGCGGCCATCTACAAAATTCAACAAAGTTCTTTTAAGTATCGATTTGGATTTAATAAACAATACCCTTTTAATTTGTTTTATTAAATATTAGAATCCAACGGTAAATCAAATTTCGGTTAGGTGACCTTTATCCCGTCATTTGATTTAGCTAGGTAGTCATAATGACAATTGCAATCCTTTTGCAACTTCTAAGTTATGGGATCATGCAATCCTTTTGCATGGCATATTAATCCCATCAACGCCTATTTGTTCCTCATGCTTCGGTGACCCTAAGTTCATGATTCCCAAATCAAGTCGTCCTACTTGTGTAGACATGTAGACTTAACATACAAGTGGTTAGGTGACCTTTATCCCACAAGCATGCAAAGTGTACTTTATTCATATTAGTTCACTCATGACGGTTAGGTGACCTTTATCCCATCATGAGATTCCTAATATGTCTAAGTGTTTCCACAAAAGGATGGCGTTTAACTTGTTTATCTTGTATTAGTAAAGGGATTTTAGGTTTTCTACATTCTAGTTTAGAAAACAAAGTGCTATACACCAACATGCATTTGGTGTGTAGTATGTTTATGAAAAACCCATTTTCATGTGCCTTTTAGTAACCAATTACTAGTTTTAACCATTTCATTACCTTTTTAAATAAACCATTTTATTCAAGTCTAATAACCAATTATTAGTGTCATTTTGTTATGTTTTATTATAACCATTTTATAATGTATTATGCAAGTGTAATCATGTGATGATCTTGTAGCAACCAAACATACAAACATACACAAACATGCATAGCAAAGTGTTCACAATCAAGAGCCATTTTGGTAGACATTTGTTTAGCCAATAAACAAATGTCACCTAAGGGGTTAAACCAAAGTAAGAGATTTTACCAAAATCTCCCACTTAATCTTGTAATCTTCAAAACTTCATCTTGTAATCTTCACTTTCATTTTACAAAATCATATCCTAATACAATTTTTCTAGAAAATGAAATAACAACCTATTCTATTTTACAAACCAAAATAGAACAAATTACATACAAAATACAAGATTAATTACAACTTTTACAAACCAAAATTACAAAATAATTACAAGCCATATGAATGAATATTACACCCATGAATAATCACCAAATCAATCAACCAAACAAACACATGGCCTAGGCTCGATTGTGAACAACAACATAACATCAAACATGGCCAAAACTTGAAATCCCAAACCCATTTTTGGGACCAAATATTTCGGCCATCACCATACACCCACCAAAACTCAATATTTTTACATTCTACTTTCATGCATGTTGGTAGATTGTAAAGAAAGTGAGTTTACTAGCCAAAAACAAGAAGCATATTAACAAGACTTTGGCTCTAGATACCATTGATGGATTTCAATACATAAACAAAGTCACAAACCCATTTTGTTACATATAAATTCGTGTGTATATGTATATATAAAGCGGAAGCAATTTCAAGTTTATGCATGTAAAGTTTAACCCTTTTAAATTTGAAATCCATTAAAGATCTAGTCTTGAAAATACACTTAAATGTAAATAGAGCTAGTTAGATGTTTATACCTACTCCAAAATGGAGGTGAAGAACTAGGATGAAGAAGATGATGTAGATGAAGAAAACTTCTAACTTGAAGCCTCAAATCTTTGATACCCACAAGCAATAATCAACACCCAAGACTTGGTTAGGATTTTAGACACTTAATTACTTGCAAAAATCAACCAAGAGGAGAGGAAATTGCAAGTATTATTTTCAAAATGCTAGAGTCAAAGAGTGTGTTAAAAGTTGCACCAATGCATGTGTATTAGTCATAATTATATGGAGTAATCAAGGAAGGGTGGTTGGCACCTAGGAGCCTTCAAAAAAATGGCCCCCCACCCCTTCCATTTATTTTATATTTTATTACATATTTATAAAACATACATGCATTTAGTTGTAAGTATTTTATTTTATAAGCCTTTTATAAAATAAAATGCAACACACATATGTTACATACACTTTATATTATTTATAACCTATATAAATAATATACAACATGTAGTAACTTATAATTATCCAAATAATTATATCTAGCATTTATTTTAGAAAACCAATTTCTAAAATTCAAGTGTCGTGTATTTGCTTTAATGATCCGATTGTCAAAACAAATACATAAAGTGTTGATAGCTTGTTATTGGGTATGACCCGACTTGGATCACAACATGTAAGCCACATTAATTTATTATGTCTCTCGGGCACAAGAAAATCCTTCACTAACATGTTTTTATACTTGTACCTTGCATGAAACATGACAATTTGATTCACATGCTATTATGATCGAGTCTTAACGAGCCATAGGACTAATTGAACATCTTTGACCTATTGTGTTTACCGTTATTGATACAAACCTATTGTTTAGGTCAAGACTAGCATTGTTCTTTGCACACGTTTACTTGTCGAAGTACTTTACTACTCGTGCACTCAAGGTGAGATCATAGTCCCACTTTTACTCTTTTTGAACTTATATTGGGATGAGAAAACATAAACGATTCTTTTGAACTAAGTGAACACAAGAACGGGAAAACAAACATTCTACATACGAGTTTAGAACAAAAATCCTCAATTCGATTATCATTAGTTACACTTGCCGGGTGTAAGCGAGAACTTATGTTATATGGCCATATGGGTTGACAACCCTCATCTTTGACGGTTCGCTACCGTCTACGGATGAAATATATTTTCGAGAATCAGTGTTTGTTCTAGCACTAAGTGATGGGGTATACAATGGAAGGAATGTTAAGCTTTGATAATTGGGTGCTCGTGAAACAAACTTTTGGAATGTATTACTATTATTTCATTGATGCAAATCTTGTGGTTCACTTGTACTTACTTACTTAAACCTATGATTTCACCAACGTTTTCGTTGACAGATTTCTATGTTTTTCTCAGGTCTTGCACGATATGTGAAACATGCTTCCGCTTACTATTTGATACTTGCATCCGATGTCGAGTATACATGCATTTCATGGAACGTCTTTTAACTTTACTTTAAACCGTGTCGCCTAGATTTCAATCGTATCTATAACGTTGTAACTTAACTTTTGGTTGAACAATTCTTGTAAACTCTGGGAACAATCTTTATTTTGAAATGAAGGCGACATATTTTGGTCAAACTTTGTCTTAAAGACTTATGACTACGTAACGGGACCTAAGTAGACGGCGCCGTCAAACATGATTTGGTCGGGTCGCTACAGATGGTATCAGAGCGTTGGTTGTAGGGATTTAGAGTTCATTGGTGTCGACCCCGAGTCATAGGGTACATTGGTGAGTCTAGACTACAACCGGCATATAGACTTGAAGTAGGAATTACTTGACTACTTGTGCATTTATACTCGAACGCTTCTACTCATATCTACTCTTAGTTCATCTTAATCTCACGTTGTTTAATTTGATCGACATGCCACCTTGACTATATGAAATGATGTCGAATGCACATATGAATCAGGGTAATATAATTTCCGGGATTATATTACGGTGACTCATATGAACGTTCCGACATTATGACATAAAGAATTTAAGGCGAGTCGAGGAAAAACTTCTCTTTATCTTTATTCTATATCACGGTTAGTATTATTGAGAATACTAATCAATGATATTCTTGTGTCTTGAAGGAACAATGGCTCCTCGTCGTGTACGCCGCAATGAAACTCCCGAACAAGCTCTCGAACGGATGATAGCTACCGCCGTAGATGCGGCCATGGCCGGTCACTCATCCAACAACAATAATAATAACAACCACAACAACCACAACAACAACAACAACAACAATGGAGCCGGAAACTCAAACGAGGGGTGCTCCTACAAAGCTTTCATGGGGTGCAAACCCCACACTTATGATGGAACCGGGGGACCGGTTGTGCTTACTCGTTGGTTTGAACAAACCGAGGCCGTCTTTAGCATAAGCGGTTGCCGGGATCAAGACAAGGTCAAATACTCCACTCACACTTTCTCCGGAATTGCTCTAACATGGTGGAACACCTATGTTCAATCGGTGGGTACCGATGAAGCTCATGCCCTCTCTTGGGCCGATCTAAAGGAAAAGATGATTGTTGAATATTTTCCGCGCGAAGAAACCCGAAAGCTTGAGGAAGAACTAAGAGCTTTGAAAGCGGTCGGAAACGATCTTAAAGCTTATAATCAACGCTTCGCCGAACTATCCTTGATGTGTCCTAATCTTGTTAACCCCGAATCTCAAAGGATTGAGCTCTACATGCTCGGTCTTCCAAAAAGCATCAAACAAGGGGTGATGTCATCCAAACCCACTACTCATCAAGCCGCTATGAACATGGCTCGCCAACTAATTGAAACGGTTGACGAAATCGTAGTTCCGGCACCTAAGGCCGAGGATAAATCGGGAGGCAACAAAAGAAAGTGGGAACCCTCCCAATCAAGCAACAACAACTTTGCTAAGAAGCCTTACACCTCCGACGGCAAGAAAGGTTATACCGGGAACCTACCTCTTTGCAACAAATGCAACAAACATCACTTTGGCGAATGTAGTAAGCTAATTTGCCATCGGTGCCAAGGAATTGGTCATAAGGCCAACGATTGTAAAAGTGCCACTCCCGTCGCTCGAAAGTGGCCCAATGCACCAAGGACGGGCACTTGTTACGAATGTGGCCAAACGGGTCATTATAGAAATGCATGCCCAAAGAAGAAAGATAACCCCAACACGCGCGGCCGAGCTTTTAACATCAACACCGAGGAAGCCCGGGATGACACTGAACTAGTCACGGGTACGTTTCTTCTCAACAATTCTTATGTCTCTTGCTTATTCGATTCAGGTGCCGATAAATGCTTTGTATCCAAGACTTTGACTCATTCTTTTAGCACTCCACCTCTTCCATTAGATACCCCTTATACCATTGAAGTGGCTAACGGGAAACTATTAAGTGCCGACACATATTACCGGGGGTGTGCGTTAAACATTTTGGGTAAGGAATTTGAAATTGACTTGATACCCATGGAACTAGGAAGCTTTGATGTAATAATCGGTATGAATTGGTTAGTCAAAACGAAATCTCACATCCTTTGTGATCTTAACGCAATCCGAATTCCTATCGAGAATGGTGAACCTTTGATTGTTTATGGCGATAAGAGTTGCACCAGACTCAATCTCGTTTCGTGCCTTAAAGTTAGAAAACTACTCCGTAAGGGTTGTATTGCGATCCTTGCCCACGTTAAGAAAGTCGAGTCCGATGAGAAGCATATCGATGATGTGCCAATTGTTAGTGACTTTTCCGATGTATTTCCCGACGAATTGCCGGGTCTTCCACCTCATCGACCGGTTGAATTCCAAATCGATCTTATTCCGGGAGCCGCACCCGTAGCACGTGCACCATATAGACTCGCCCCATCCGAAATGCAAGAATTGCAAAGTCAAATCCAAGAACTACTTGATCGTGGTTTTATCCAACCTAGCCATTCACCTTGGGGCGCTCCGATTTTGTTTGTTAAAAAGAAAGACGGATCCCTACGAATGTGCATTGATTATCGTGAACTAAATAAATTAACGGTTAAGAACCGATATCCTCTTCCTCGCATCGATGACCTCTTTGATCAACTACAAGGGTCTTGTGTATATTCGAAAATCGATCTCCGCTCGGGTTATCATCAATTAAGGGTTAAGGGGGAAGATGTCTCCAAAACCGCTTTCCGGACTCGTTACGGTAGTTATGAATTTCTTGTAATGCCATTTGGTCTCACTAACGCACCGGCGGTGTTCATGGATCTTATGAACCGCGTGTGCAAACCGTATCTCGATAAATTCGTTATTGTGTTCATCGATGATATATTGATCTATTCTAAAAATGAAGAAGAGCACGAACAACATCTCTGACTTGTGCTTGAACTTTTAAGACAAGAACAACTCTATGCCAAATTCTCCAAGTGTGAATTTTGGTTAAAGGAAGTTCAATTTCTTGGTCATGTTGTAAGTGACCAAGGTATTAAAGTCGATCCAACGAAAATCGAAGCCATTAGCAAATGGGAGACTCCTACTACTCCTACTCACATTCGTCAATTTTTGGGTCTCGCCGGGTACTATCGTAGATTCATCGAAAACTTCTCCTTGGTTGCACGTCCTCTAACCGCATTGACTCACAAGGGAAAGAAATTCATCTGGGCGACCGAACATGAATCCGCATTCCAAATCTTGAAAACGAAGCTAACCACCGCTCCTATCTTGTCACTTCCCGAAGGCAATGATGACTTTGTTGTATATTGCGATGCCTCAAAACATGGTTTTGGGTGTGTATTGATGCAACGAACGAAAGTCATTGCTTATGCTTCTCGACAACTCAAAATTCATGAACGAAACTATACGACACATGATCTCGAACTCGGAGCCGTTGTCTTTGCACTTAAAATGTGGAGACACTATCTTTACGGGACCAAGAGTACTATCTTTACCGACCACAAAAGCCTCCAACACATTTTCGATCAAAAGCAACTAAACATGAGACAACGAAGGTGGATTGAAACCTTAAAAGATTACGATTGCGAGCTTCGTTACCATCCCGGGAAGGCAAATGTAGTAGCCGATGCCTTAAGTTGAAAAGAAAGAGTGGTGCCTCTTCGTGTCCGAGCCTTAAACATCAGCATCCACACAAACCTTAATAGCCAAATTCGGGTAGCCCAAGATGAGGCTCTCAAGGATGAAAACATCTCTCTCGAACACTTGAACGTTCTCACCTCTCGATTCGAAGTTAAAGAAACCGGACTCCGATATTTCGCCGGAAGAATTTGGGTGCCTAGTTATGGGGATCTACGAAGCCTTATTTTAGATGAAGCACATAAGTCACGATACTCGATTCACCCCGGTGCCAATAAGATGTACCACGACCTTAAACAACTATATTGGTGGCAGAACATCAAAAGGGACGTAGCTACTTATGTTTCCAAGTGTTTGACATGTTCCAAAGTCAAAGCCGAACACCAAAGACCGTCCGGACTACTTCAACAACCCGAGATCCCGAAATGGAAGTGGGAAAGGATAACGATGGATTTTATCACCAAGCTACCAAAAACGACGGGCAGTTATGATACCATTTGGGTTATTGTTGACCGTCTCACCAAATCCGCACACTTCCTTGCCATGAAAGAAACGGACAAAATGGAGAAACTTGCACAACTTTACATTAAGGAGATCGTAGCCCGACACGGTGTACCTTTATCGATTATCTCCGACCGAGATGGCCGTTTCGTTTCTAGATTTTGGCGTACATTGCAAGAAGCGTTGGGAACGCGTTTAGACATGAGCACCGCATATCATCCTCAAACCGATGGACAAAGCGAACGTACAATTCTAACCTTAGAGGACATGTTACGAGCTTGCGTGGTTGATTTCGGAAAAGCTTGGGACAAGCACTTACCTCTCGCCGAGTTCTCTTACAACAATAGTTATCACGCGAGTATTAAAGCCGCACCCTTTGAAGCGCTATATGGCCGCAAATGTCTTTCACCTCTTTGTTGGGCCGAGGTAGGCGACGTGCAAATCACCGGACCCGAACTCATTCACGAAACCACCGAGAAAATCGTTCAAATCCGAGATAGGCTTAGGACGGCCCGAAGTCGTCAAAAGAGCTATACCGACAAACGACGCAACGATCTTGAATTTCAAGTCGGTGACCGCGTCATGTTAAAAGTCGCACCTTGGAAGGGTGTAATCCGTTTTGGGAAACGCGGGAAGCTAAATCCACGGTATATTGGTCCTTTCGAAATCTTGGAGCGTATTGGAACCGTTGCTTATCGTTTAGATCTTCCGCCTCAATTGAACTCCGTTCATCCTACCTTCCATGTATCTAACTTGAAAAAGTGTCTTGCCGAACCCGATATCGTCATCCCTCTCGAGGAACTTACTATTGATGACAAACTTCATTTTGTGGAGGAACCGGTTGAAATTGTGGACACCTCCGTCAAGGCATTGAAACAAAGCCGAATCCCGATTGTCAAGGTTCGTTGGAATGCCAAAAGAGGACCCGAGTTTACTTGGGAAAGACAAGATCAAATGCAAAGGAAGTATCCTCATCTATTTGTGAATTCAGAAACGCAAGATCTCGAGGAAGAAACAACGACTACTACGCCTACTTAAATTTCGGGACGAAATTTCTTTTAAGGAGTAGATAATGTAACATCCCGCCTTTTTCCATTTACTTTTCCGTTATACTAATATAAAGTCCGTTATATGTTTATAACATCTCCCGTTAATACGCGTTTTAAATTATCTCGTTTAGGTAATTCCCGCACCCGAACGAAAGTTGAGGGACTAAACTTGACAAGGGATCAAACCCTTGACTAGGTCAAAGGGTCAAACCCCTTTCACCCATTCATTTCCACCTCCATCTCTCTCTCTTTCTCTCTAGCAAGAACACACTCAAAACCAAATTCATTCAATCATCATCTAAATTCGATCTAGGAGGCTTACAACAAAATAAATTACATATTCGTGATCCTCTCTTCATCCTCTTCATTTTGGTACCAACCTCATCTCGTTTGGGTAACATTTCTAAAACACTAGTTTTCTTTAAATTTGTGTTCTTGACTTAAAAGTATGTTAATTAGTGTCTATGGCTCATTGTGATGTCGTGTATGTAATTTGTATGCTCGATTTGTTGTTTTTGGTGTAACTAGTTCATTATGAAAATTACTTGCTAAATCCTTAATTTTGGATGATCAAATGTTATTAGATTGTTAATGTGCATGTTTTAAAAGTGTTACTAGTATCGTTAGCTTCATTTTGATGTATAGATTGATTAAAGAAACTTCATAAACGCGATTATTGATTTTGTGAACTTTTGGTTAGGGTTGACAACTCTTAAAACGAACTTTTGATGCGTTGAATGCTTGTTAATGTTATGGATAAGTGTTTAGTTGCATTACATGTTTCATTACCTTCAAAACGGCATATCATATGTATAAATTGGATTCCCGAAACTTAAATTGCAATTGATAAACTTGAAACTTGAAAATAAACCTCTATTGATCACTTGTCGGGATTTCGGTTATAGTATATGATGTTTTTGCTTGATGAAAAGTGCTTAGTTGCGTTCCTTGTCGAAAGAGCTTTCCGATGATATAAGATACATATCTTGATTGTTTACGGGTCATGAAATGTGTTGGTTTGTGTTTTGGTTCGTGCACTTAGGAAATACAGCAAACAGGGCCTGGAAAACGATCTGGACGCCGTCTAGCTTCTCGGGACGCCGTCCCAAACTTAAAACCGGGACGCCGTCTAGCTTCTCGGGACGCCGTCCCAACCTTAAAAACGGGACGCCGTCTAGCCAATTGGGACGCCGTCCCATTGTACTAAAACGGGCTGTTTACTTTGGTCATTTGACATAAAAATGTTTGCTATGCTACGGACCTCCGATTAACATGAAACTTGGCCAACATGCTCATATATGATTATATAACTTAGAAAAATTGTCGGATACCCAACCCGACCCCGTTGACTTTTCTGTTGACTTTGACCCGACCAAGTTGACTTTTAATCAAACTTAACCAAATAATTGTGCAATCGTTCTAACATGTTTTTATACTTGTACCTTGCATGAAACATGACAATTTGATTCACATGCTATTATGATCGAGTCTTAACGAGCCATAGGACTAATTGAACATCTTTGACCTATTGTGTTTACCGTTATTGATACAAACCTATTGTTTAGGTCAAGACTAGCATTGTTCTTTGCACACGTTTACTTGTCGAAGTACTTTACTACTCGTGCACTCAAGGTGAGATCATAGTCCCACTTTTACTCTTTTTGAACTTATATTGGGATGAGAAAACATAAACGATTCTTTTGAACTAAGTGAACACAAGAACGGGAAAACAAACATTCTACATACGAGTTTAGAACAAAAATCCTCAATTCGATTATCATTAGTTACACTTGCCGGGTGTAAGCGAGAACTTATGTTATATGGCCATATGGGTTGACAACCCTCATCTTTGACGGTTCGCTACCGTCTACGGATGAAATATATTTTCGAGAATCAGTGTTTGTTCTAGCACTAAGTGATGGGGTATACAATGGAAGGAATGTTAAGCTTTGATAATTGGGTGCTCGTGAAACAAACTTTTGGAATGTATTACTATTATTTCATTGATGCAAATCTTGTGGTTCACTTGTACTTACTTACTTAAACCTATGATTTCACCAACGTTTTCGTTGACAGATTTCTATGTTTTTCTCAGGTCTTGCACGATATGTGAAACATGCTTCCGCTTACTATTTGATACTTGCATCCGATGTCGAGTATACATGCATTTCATGGAGCGTCTTTTAACTTTACTTTAAACCGTGTCGCCTAGATTTCAATCGTATCTATAACGTTGTAACTTAACTTTTGGTTGAACAATTCTTGTAAACTTTGGGAACAATCTTTATTTTGAAATGAAGGCGACATATTTTGGTCAAACTTTGTCTTAAAGACTTATGACCACGTAACGGGACCTAAGTAGACGGCGCCGTCAAACATGATTTGGTCGGGTCGCTACAACAATGACCCGGGAACCTCTAAACCACCAGGTTTTTCTAAACCGTTGTGGAAAACGACAGCTCGTATTAGGGGAACATCAGATATCCCTAGAAACTTGGCAAAACGAACCAAAACTGAAAAAGAAGAAACGAGCGAGTCGGAATAAGATAGTTGTATTCGTGTGGTGTAATATATGTAATATAGTGTGGTTATGCTTTATGATATATGTAAAAATTTCTTGTATTAATAAGTATTTTTTTTATGAATCTAACTCTTATCTATTTTACAGTATAAAAACACAAAATGGATAGACAACCCAATTTTTTAAGAGACCTACCCGGAGACATGATTGATGAAATCTTGTCTAGAGTCGGTCAGAATTCTTCGGCACAACTATTTACAGCGAAATCAGTTTGTAAGACATTCGAAGAATGTTCCAAGAATGTCTTGGTTTATAAGAGACTTTCATTTGAAAGATGGGGGATATCACATTGGGAAACCCATAAGTTACGATGTGTTTACTTTGACGCATATATTGTGGGGAACCCAAATGCTATTTTACGCAACGGGTTAAGAAATTATTTTGACTCAATGTATCCGAATATAGGACTTCATGATTTAGAAAAAGCGGCTAACATGCAACATAAAGAAGCATGCTATGCTTACGGGTTAGTAATGTTCGCTTCTCACCAAAGTGAGAAAAAGAACATCGGGCTACAACTATTAAACAAAACGTTCCCACAAGTGACGGAGTCGGTAATTGGGGTAAGAAATGAGGTTTTTAGTTTATTACGAGACTGTTGGTCATTACCTAACCCTCGTCCCTTTGACGACGTTACAACACGCTGTCTTATCAACGGCCATAACGATTAT
Source organism: Rutidosis leptorrhynchoides (assembly GCF_046630445.1). Lineage (NCBI taxonomy): Eukaryota > Viridiplantae > Streptophyta > Magnoliopsida > Asterales > Asteraceae > Rutidosis > Rutidosis leptorrhynchoides. The sequence goes on from NC_092339.1 coordinate 195,724,068, forward strand.
GTTCCACAAGACCAAGGATGGGAAGTAGTCTTAGTAAAACCAGAATGCATGACTTGTTTCTGGACGTATGAATTACGTGTCTTTATTGCCTTTGCTGAACGACTTGTGTACTAGCTAGAATTATCTTCACAACTATCTTGTATCAAAGTTATTGTGTGCTATATTTCATGCTTTATGTAAAATAAGCGGTATTGTAAGTTTGTAAAATATTGTATAAAAGTTTGAACGCGAAATATTATTATAATCAGTTTTTCATATAGAATTGTAGTAGTTGAATTGTATATTAGCTACTAAGTATGAACTTAACGGGTAGGTACTACCCGAATTTAAACTTATGAAACGCTAATATGAAGAAAAAGCTTTTATAAATGAGTTCATATTATGCTACGAAATACTATTAGCTACTCTTAATATTCTGTATGATTAACTTGTTCCATTTGACTATTTTGAAGGAAATGGCACCGACTACTCGACACACCGTGAATATGAATGAAGAGGAATTCCGTACTTTTCTAGCTTCAAACATAGCCGCAGTACAGGCTGCGCTACATACCAACAATAACCTTGGATCTAGCAGTACAGGAAATCGTGTAGGATGCACCTACAAAGAATTCACTGCCTGCAAACCTTTAGAATTTGATGGAACCGAAGGACCGATCGGATTGAAACGGTGGACCGAGAAGGTCGAATTGGTGTTTGCCATAAGTAAGTGTACTAAAGAGGACAAAGTGAAGTACGCTACGCATACCTTCACAGGTTCTGCGTTAACATGGTGGAATACCTATCTAGAGCAAGTGGGACAAGATGATGCGTACGCACTAGCATGGTCAGCATTCAAGCACTTGATGAACGAGAAGTACCGTCCCAGAACTGAGGTCAATAAGCTCAAGACAGAACTTAGAAGGTTACGAACCCAAGGATTTGATATTACCACGTACGAAAGACGATTCACAGAATTGTGCCTATTGTGTCCGGGAGCGTTCGAAGATGAGGAAGAGAAGATCGACACGTTTGTGAAAGGATTACCGGAAAGAATCCAAGAAGATATAAGTTCACATGAGCCCGCCTCCATACAACAGGCATGTAGAATGGCTCACAAACTAGTGAACCAGATTGAGGAAAGAATTAAAGAACAGACGGCTGAAGAGGCCAATGTGAAGGAAGTCAAAAGAAAGTGGGAGGAAAACGGTGATAAGAATCACCAATACAACAACAACAGCAATTACAATAATAATCGCAACAATTATCCCAACAATTATCCCAACAATCGCAACATCAATCGCAACTACAACAAACGGCCCGACAACAACAACAACAACAACAACAACAACAACAACAACAACAACAACAACAACAACTACAATAATCATCCTAACAACAATAACAACCGCAACAACAACAACAACAATCAGAAGCAGCTATGCCAAAGGTGTGAAAAGTATCACTTGGGGTTCTGCACCAAATTTTACAACAAGTGTAAAAGAAATGGTCATAGCGCGGCGAAGTGTGAGGTCTACGGACCAGGGGTTAACAGAATGAAATGAACAAATGGTGTCAGAACGAGTAATGGCGGAGCAAGTAGTGTCGGAGCAAGTTATGCCGTAGTTTGTTATAAATGTGGAAAACCAGGCCACATTATTAGAAATTGCCCGATCCAGGAGAACACAAATGGACAAGGCTGCGGAAAAGTTTTCAATATTAATGCGGTAGAGGCACAGGAAGACCCGGAGCTTGTTACGGGTACGTTTCTTATTGACAATAAATCTGCTTACGTTTTATTTGATTCGGGTGCGGATAGAAGCTATATGAGTAGAGATTTTTGTGCTAAATTAATTTGTCCATTGACGTTGTTGGATAGTAAATTTTTACTCGAATTAGTAAACGGTAAATTAATTTCAGCAGATAATATATGCCGGAATTGAGAAATTAAACTGGGTAGCGAAATATTTAAGATTGATTTGATACCAGTCGAGTTAGGGAGTTTTGATGTAATAGTTGGCATGGACTGGCTGAAGAAGGTGAAAGCAGAGATCGTATGTTATAAAAATGCAATTCGCAATCTACGAGAAGAAGGAGAACCCTTAATGGTGTACGGAGAAAAGGGCAACATGAAGCTACATTTTATTAGTAATTTGAAGGCACAAAAACTAATAAGAAAAGGTTGCTATGCTGTTCTAGCACACGTCGAGAAAGTACAAACCGAAGAAAAGAGCATCAATGATGTTCCCGTAGCAAAAGAATTACCCGATGTATTTTCGAAAGAATTACCGGGACTACCTTCACATCGATCTGTTGAATTTCAAATAGATCTTGTACCAGGAGCTGCACCAATAGCTCGTGCTCCTTATAGACTCGCACCCAGCGAGATGAAAGAACTGCAAAGCCAACTGCAAGAACTATTAGAACGTGGTTTCATTCGACCAAGCACATCACCATGGGGAGCTCCTGTTTTGTTTGTCAAGAAGAAGGATGGTACATTTAGGTTGTGTATTGACTACAGAGAGTTGAACAAACTTACCATCAAAAACCGTTATCCACTGCCGAGAATTGACGACTTATTTGATCAACTACAAGGCTCGTCAGTTTATTCGAAGATCGATTTACGTTCTGGATATCATCAAATGCGAGTAAAGGAGGATGTTATTCCAAAAACTGCTTTTAGGACGCGTTATGGTCATTACGAGTTTATGGTTATGCCGTTTGGATTGACTAACGCACCAGCTGTGTTCATGGACCTTATGAACCGAGTGTGTGGGCCATATCTTGACAAGTTTTTCATTGTTTTCATCGATGACATACTTATTTACTCAAAGAATGATCAAGAGCACAAAGAACATTTGAGAAAAGTGCTAGAAGTATTGAGGAAAGAAAAACTGTACGCTAAGTTTTCAAAGTGTTCATTTTGGTTGGAAGAAGTTCAATTCCTCGGTCACATAGTGAACAAAGAAGGTATCCAGGTGGACCCGGCAAAGATCGAAACCGTTGAAAAGTGGGAAACCCCAAAAACTCCGAAGTATATACGTCAATTTGTAGGATTGGCTGGTTACTACAGAAGATTCATCTAAGATTTCTCCAAAATAGCAAAACCCTTGACTGCATTAACGCATAAAGGGAAGAAATTTGAATGGAAGGATGAACAAGAGAAGGCGTTTCAATTATTGAATGGAATGATGATTTTGTGATTTATTGTGACGCATCAAAGCAAGGTCTCGGTTGTGTATTAATGCAACGGACGAAGGTGATTGCTTATGCGTCTAGACAATTGAAGATTCACGAGCAAAATTATACGACGCATGATTTGGAATTAGGCGCGGTTGTTTTTGCATTAAAGACTTGGAGGCACTACTTATATGGGGTTAAAAGTATTATATATACCGACCACAAAAGTCTTCAACACATATTTAATCAGAAACAACTGAATATGAGGCAGCGTAGGTGGATTGAATTGTTGAATGATTACGACTTTGAGATTCGTTACCACCCGGGGAAGGCAAATGTGGTAGCCGACGCCTTGAGCATAAAGGACAGAGAACCCATTCGAGTAAAATATATGAACATAATGATTCACACTAACCTTACTACTCAAATAAAGGAGGTGCAACAAGGAGTTTTAAAATAGGGAAATTTAAAGGATGAAATACCCAAAGGATCGGAGAAACATCTTAATAATCAGGAAGACGGAACCCGGTATAGGGCTGATAGAATTTGGGTACCAAAATTTGGAGATATGAGAGAAATGGTACTTAGAGAAGCTCATAAAACCAGATACTCAATACATCCTGGAATGGGGAAGATGTACAAGGATCTTAAGAAACATTTTTGGTGGCCAGGTATGAAAGCCGATATTGCTAAATATGTAGGAGAATGTTTGACGTGTTCTAAGGTCAAAGCTGAATATCAGAAACCATCAGGTCTACTACAACAACCTGAAATCCCGGAATGGAAATGGGAAAACATTACCATGGATTTCATTACTAAATTGCCAAGGACTGCAAGTGGTTATGATACTATTTGGGTAATAGTTGATCGTCTCACCAAGTCAGCACACTTCCTGCCAATAAGAGAAGATGACAAGATGGAGAAGTTAGCACGACTGTATTTGAAGGAAGTCGTCTCCAGACATGGAATACCAATCTCTATTATCTCTGATAGGGATGGCAGATTTATTTCAAGATTCTGGCTGACATTACAGCAAGCATTGGGAACTCGTCTAGACATGAGTACTGCCTATCATCCACAAACTGATGGGCAGAGTGAAAGGACGATACAAACGCTTGAAGACATGCTATGAGCTTGTGTTATTGATTTCGGAAACAGTTGGGATCGACATCTACCGTTAGCAGAATTTTCCTACAACAACAGCTACCATTCAAGCATTGAGATGGCGCCGTTTGAAGCACTTTATGGTAGAAAGTGCAGGTCTCCGATTTGTTGGAGTGAAGTGGGGGATAGACAGATTACGGGTCCGGAGATAATACAAGAAACTACCGAGAAAATCATCCAAATTCAACAAAGATTGAAAACCGCCCAGAGTCGACAAAAGAGCTACGCGGACAGTAAAAGAAAAGATATAGAGTTTGAAATTGGAGAAATGGTCATGCTTAAGGTTTCACCTTGGAAAGGAGTTGTTCGATTTGGTAAACGGGGGAAACTAAATCCAAGGTACATTGGACCATTCAAGATTATAGATCATGTCGGACCAGTAGCTTACCATTTGGAGCTACCTCAACAACTCGCGGCTGTACATAACACTTTCCACGTCTCAAATTTGAAGAAATATTTTGCTAAAGAAGATCTCACTATTCCGTTGGACGAAATCCAAATCAATGAAAAACTTCAATTCATTGAAGAACCCGTCGAAATAATGGATCGTGAGGTTAAGAGACTTAAACAAAACAAGATACCGATTGTTAAGGTTCAATGGAATGCTCGTAGAGGACTCGAGTTCACCTGGGAGCGTGAAGATCAGATGAAGAAGAAGTACCCGCATTTATTTCCAGAAGATACGTCAACACCTCCAACTGCTTAAAATTTCGGTGCGAAATTTATTTAACAGGTAGGTACTGTAGTAACCTGAACTTTTCCATGTTTATATATATATATTAAATGAAATTGTTATTTACATGATTAAGTGTTTCCAACATGTTAAGCAATCAAACTTGTTAAGACTTGATTAATTGAAATAGGTTTCATATAGACAATTGACCACCCAAGTTGACCGGTGATTCACGAACGTTAAAACTTGTAAAAACTATACGATGACATATATATGTTTATATATATAGTTAACATGATTTTATTATAAGTATGTATCTCATTAGGTATTTTAACAATGAGTTATATACATAAAAATGAGACTATTAATTTAAGAAACTCGAAAACGATATATATAACGATTATCGTTATAACAACGTCTTACTAGGTACATATGAATCATATTAAGATATTAATACACTTGGTTAATTATGTTAAACGATAAGTAAATATATTATTAAGTGTATTAACAATGAAATACATATGTAAAAATAAGACTACTAACTTAATGATTTCGAAACGAGACATATATGTAACGATTATCATTATAATGACATTTAACTGTATATATATCATACTAAGATATATTATATATCATAATATCATGATAATATAACAATTTAACATCTCATTTGTTATAATAAACAATGGGTTAACAACATTCAACAAGATCGTTAACCTAAAGGTTTCAAAACAACATTTACATGTAACGACTAACGATGACTTAACGACTCAGTTAAAATGTATATACATGTAGTGTTTTAATATGTATTCATACACTTTTGAAAGACTTCAAGACACTTATCAAAATACTTCTACTTAACAAAAATGCTTACAATTACATCCTCGTTCAGTTTCATCAACAATTCTACTCGTATGCACACGTATTCGTACTCGTACAGTACACAGCTTTTAGATGTATGTACTATTGGTATATACACTCCAATGATCAGCTCTTAGCAGCCCATGTGAGTCACCTAACACATGTAGGAACCATCATTTGGAAACTAGCATGAAATATCTCATAAAATTACAAAAATATGAGTAATCATTCAAGACTTATTTACATGAAAACAAAATTACATATCCTTTATATCTAATCCATACACCAACGACCAAAAACACCTACAAACACTTTCATTCTTCAATTTTCTTCATATAATTAATCTCTCTCAAGTTCTATCTTCAAGTTCTAAGTGTTCTTCATAAATTCCAAAAGTTCTAGTTTTATAAAATCAAGAATACTTCCAAGATTGCAAGTTTACTTCCAAGTTTTCTAAATCCATTCCAAGTAATCATCCAAGATCAAGAAACCTTTGTTACTTACAGTAGGTTATCTTTCTAATACAAGGTAATAATCATATTCAAACTTTAATTCAATTTCTATAACAATAACAATCTTATTTCGAGTGGAAATCTTACTTGAAATTGTTTTCGTGTCATGATTCTACTTCAAGAACTTTCAAGCCATCCAAGGATCTTTTGAAGCTAGATCTATTTTTCTCATTTCTAGTAGGTTTATCCAAGGAACTTGAGGTAGTAATGATGTTCATAACATCATTCGATTCATACATATAAAGCTATCTTATTTGAAGGTTTAAACTTGTAATCACTAGAACATAGTTTAGTTAATTCTAAACTTATTCGCAAATAAAAGTTAATCCTTATAACTTGACTTTTAAAATCAACTAAACACATGTTCTATATCTATATGATATGCTAACTTAATGATTTAAAACCCGGAAACACGAAAAACACCGTAAAACTGAATTTACGCCGTCGTAGTAACACCGCGGGCTGTTTTGGGTTAGTTAATTAAAAACTATGATAAACTTTGATTTAAAAGTTGTTATTCTGGGAAAATGATTTTTATTATGAACATGAAACTATATCCAAAAATTATGGTTAAACTCAAAGTAGAAGTATGTTTTCTAAAATGGTCATCTAGACGTCGTTCTTTCGACGGAAATGACTACCTTTACAAAAACGACTTGTAACTTATTTTTACGACTATAAACCTATACTTTTTCTGTTTAGATTCATAAAATAGAGTTCAATATGAAACCATATCAATTTGATTCACTCAAAACGGATTTAAAATGAAGAAGTTAGGGGTAAAACAAGATTGGATAATTTTTCTCATTTTAGCTACGTGAAAATTGGTAACAAATCTATTTCAACCATAACTTAATCAAATTGTATTGTATATTATGTAATCTTGAGATACCATAGACACATATACAATGTTTCGACCTATCATGTCGACACATCTATATATATTTTGGAACAACCATAGACACTCTATATGTGAATGTTGGAGTTAGCTATACAGGGTTGAGGTTGATTCTAAAATATATATAGTTTGAGTTGTGATCAATACTGAGATACGTATACACTGGGTCGTGGATTAATTCAAGATAATATTTATCGATTTATTTCTGTACATCTAACTGTGGACAACTAGTTGTAGGTTAATAACGAGGACAGCTGACTTAATATACTTAAAACATCAAAATATATTAAAAGTGTTGTAAATATATTTTGAACATACTTTGATATATATGTATATATTGTTATAGGTTCGTGAATCAACCAGTGGCCAAGTCTTACTTCCCGACGAAGTAAAAATCTGTGAAAGTGAGTTATAGTCCCACTTTTAAAATCTAATATTTTTGGGATGAGAATACATGCAGGTTTTATAAATGATTTACAAAATAGACACAAGTACGTGAAACTACATTCTATGGTTGAATTATCGAAATCGAATATGCCCCTTTTTATTAAGTCTGGTAATCTAAGAATTAGGGAACAGACACCCTAATTGACGCGAATCCTAAAGATAGATCTATTGGGCCTAACAAACCCCATCTAAAGTACCGGATGCTTTAGTACTTCGAAATTTATATCATATTCGAAGGGTGTCCCGGAATGATGGGGATATTCTTATATATGCATCTTGTTAATGTCGGTTACCAGGTGTTCACCATATGAATGATTTTTATCTCTATGTATGGGATGTGTATTGAAATATAAAATCTTATGGTCTATTGTTACGATTTGAAATATATAGGTTAAAGCTATAACTCACCAACATTTTTGTTGACGTTTAAAGCATGTTTATTCTCAGGTGAATACTAAGAGCTTCCGCTGTTGCATACTAAAATAAGGACAAGATTTGGAGTCCATGTTTGTATGATATTGTGTAAAAACTGCATTCAAGAAACTGATTTTGATGTAACATATTTGTATTGTAAACCATTATTTAATGGTCGTGTGTAAACAGGATATTTTAGATTATCATTATTTGATAATCTACATAAAGCTTTTTAAACCTTTATTTATGAAATAAAGGTTATGGTTTGTTTTAAAAATGAATGCAGTCTTTGAAAAATGTCTCATATAGAGGTCAAAACCTCGCAACGAAATCAATTAATATGGAACGTTTTTAATCAATAAGAACGGGACATTTCAAGTTAATTAAAGTAGTATTTAATAACTAGGGTTTAGTAATTAATGTCCTAGGGTTTAATAAATTAGGGTTTAGTAAATTGGGGTTTTATTTAATGTAGTAATGATTAGGTAATGATTAGGGTTTTAATAATAATTAAAGTGGTATTAAATAATTAGGGTTAGGTTTAATGAATTAGGGTTTTAAGTAATTAGGGTTTTATATATATATGTATATGTAATTCGTATATATGTATATATATATATATATATATATATAAAATTTTACATGTATATATATGTATATGTCGATATATATGTATATGTATATATATTTATTTTGTTTCCTAAATTAACCATAAATAAATCTTTCATGTAATAACTTAGGGTTTAAAGATCAAAGTTTCCTTTTTCCTTTTTTTTCTAGTCTACATACATACATACATGTATAATTTTTTTTTCTTTTTCATGTATATATAGATCTAGGTGTGTTTATGTATGTGTTTATGATTAATCAAGTTTATAACATGAATTAAAGATTAAAGTTTATGTAAATGAATTATGGTTTATGTTATACCTTTGAAGATTCGAAGATGACTAACAAAGAAAAGATGAACACGATGAAGATTGAAGATCAAAGCCTTGAAAAACTTGAAGAACACCTTGAAGATTCTTGAAGAACACGAAGAACGCGAAGAACACTTGAAGATCACCTTGAAAATTGATGATGATTTCGATGGGTGGTGGTGGTGATTTCGGTTTTGGGAGCCGAAATAGGGAGAGAGATTTGGGAGAGAAAATTGTTGTTGTGATTTGGTACAATGAAAAGGTTTAGGTTAGGCCTCTATTTATAGGAGTGTTAGGATTATTCTAGAGTTAGGGTTTAATTAGAAATTACTTAGGGAACAAGTCTTACTTAGAGAACAAGTTAGGTTAATGAGGAGGTGATTAGGAGATGCCTTGGCCAAAAATTAGAGGGGCATTTTGGGCATTTCCTTTATTTAATTTTTTTTTATATTTCGGCTAGGGCTTTTTAGGGTTAGGGTTTGGGATTTTTCACTTTAGTCCTTGTACTTTAATTTAGCTTAAATGGTTCCTTAATTATCCAAGTTTAATTATTTTAAGTGTACAAGTTTTAGAGTTATTTATTTGTTCACGAAAGTTTATTAACTCATTATTTTTATCTTTATTAACTTGTCGTTTACAAAGTTAATTATTATATTTTATAATTCTTAACGATTAATAATTATCGATTAAACTTTAATTATTAAGTTTAATTATATTGTTGGGCATTTAATAAGGAAAAGTGTAGAATGGAAAAATGAGGGTCGTTATAGTAGTGGTTAGGGTCGGGTGGCTCACGGTGGAGGTGGTGGTTGACAGTTGTTGTGGTGTGCTCCATCCATAGTAGAAGCAAGAAACATAAGTAATAGGTGCGGCAACCTTTTTTATTTGTTGGTGTTTTACAGTTTAAATAGAAACAGAAAACGAACAAAAGATGATGGTGGTTTATGATTGAAGTTTTAAGGTGGTGTTTGAGAGTGGTCTTGAGGAGGTTGGTGGCGGGTAACAAGGAAATATAATAAGAATAGCTGCAGGTACAGCAGCCATCATGCTTGTTGCATCAGTGATTCGAAAATAGAAAGTTTGAAGTGGTGGTTTGATAGAAGAAGAAGAAAGAAGATGAGGAGCTGTGGTGGTGTGTGTTGGTATCCGGTAGTGTTAGTGCGTTTACGAAAGGTTGCAGGCTTGTCGAATGGTGATGACAAAGTGGGTTTTCGATGGTGATCTCATCGAATAGAAAATGAAAGTGTGCAGCGGCTTTATTGGTTTAATATGGTGGTTGATTGACAAAGATGATGTGGGTTTGTTTAGTGTGTGTATGTTTCAATATGAATATGCAAAGTTTATATGTTATATAGATAGAATAGGTAGATAATTTGATAAATGGATAGTATAGTGAACAATAATCAAAATATAAAGAAAATATGGACTAATATGTTTTTAGTGTAAAAGTAAATAAAAGAATTCACAATCCTTTCTTTACTTCCCCTGGATGTCGACCAAATAATATCTCAGGTGAGGTCCACGTTTGATTTCCATATATATGTATGTATTGTCAATATATAAACATATGATATATTTCCTATTATCATTAGATAGTGAAAGGTGTTTCTTTTTCTTTTAATATTGCAAGTGTCAGTGAAAGAATTGAGAAGGACAATCATCTAACTCTGTGACAAACATGTATTAGTCCGTGAATAAATATATATGTATATTTAATATGTTAGTGGATGTGAATCAACAGTAATCTCTCTTAAATTATACCAAATCAGTTAGCCGCCTTTAACTTATCTATATTCACGGATAAAAGTGATAGATAAAAGTTCTCAGAAAAATACCAAATTTATTTACATTAATTATATCTATTTATTTCGGTCATTAATTGTGAAAGATAAATCTTAAAAAGTGGTTTTGTAATTAGAGCTCAGTCTCGGTAAAAAGTACGAAATATTAAAATTTGACTAATAGATTCTAAATATATTTTTAATAAGGCTATAACTTATATAACTAAATTTTTGGGTCAACCTTTATTTTTAATATTTATTTTTAATATACATTATTTATATATAGATATGTTTTAAATAATAATTATTATAATATACTATTTTTAATTATATTTTACATAATTAATTTTAATAACAACAACATATAATATTTCAAATTATATTTTCAATTACCATTTATATATATATATATATATATATATACACACACACACACACACACACACACACACATATCTATTCACAATTTATTGTTCGTGAATCGTCGAAACTGGTCGAGGTTAAATGAATTTATGAAACAGTTCAAATTTTTTGAGACTCAACCTAACAGACTTTGCTTATCGTGTCAAAAATACTAAATCGTATCGAGAGTTTGATTTAAATTTAGTCAAAATTTTCCGGGTCGTCACAGTACCTACCCGTTAAAGAATTTTTGTCCCGAAATTTGATAGAGTTTGTCATGGCTAACAATAAGAATGTTTTCATGACGAATATGAGTTGATAAATCGAGTTTTATCACCGTTGAGTAATATGAATAATCAATTTGATTATTCGAAGAATACGAATGAAGCTATCACAAAAGAGTGAAATGAAGAATTAGAGATTTGTCTTATCCTCTGACGTAGTCAAGGCTGATTTCCGGGATTCAAAGGATTTAAAGAAAATCCTCGTAATCTATATAAGATTTGATTCTGTAACATCGTACTTTTTTTTTATTACACAGCAGAATATCAGTTTATCAAATCAGGGTTATAAGCATATATTAAACATATATGCTACTATTCATTACAGTTCAACTGGTGTTACTTTTCAAAATAATGAAGCATAGTTAATTCAAACATCAGATTTCTTCAGTGTGTCAAACATAACTAAAGTACAACTATCTTCTCCCGTCCCTAGCATGCAAACAATCTAACCTGCAGGGGAGAAAATGTGGGGGATTTGCACAACGCTAAGTGAGTGAGATATCCCAATAGATACTAATACAAAGTACCAAGCCTAGCTTTTAGGGATCATGCATTAGGTCAAGGGTATAAGGATATATCATTACACAACTATCACATAATATGGCATTACTCAACTATATCAAACAGAGTTAGACAGTGATTGATTTAATTAACAGAGTAGCAATAACATCAACAAGCTATTCAGTAAAGGCACCAAAGGCACTATATTACACAGCCTTCCATGCCTATATAATAAAGGTATCCATAGCTACACATAGCTACTCACTAATGATATCAATAGTTTTACACAGTTATTCACTCTCATAGCATAAACGACTATACATAGCACTAACGGCTATAAAACCTCAAGAGGATCGTTGACCCTGCCAGGTCTACCACTACTAGCTGATCAAGCTAGAGCCGTACCGATAGCTCTAGTTATTGTCCCACAGTATACCTCTCCTGACGTTTACATACGTCAATTGCAGTATACTGCCCGTACAATAACCCTCGAGCCCAACCCTTCAATACATGGTTGACCTCTTATGTCCCTTCTATACACAGACGGTATTGACCCTTCTATACACATCTAGTTCCCTAATGTGCACACAACCCACCTACAATCTCACCGTAGGTAACATCACTAATAACCACAAGGCAATCTAATCAGGCATTTTACTATTTCAATCAAAATGGAAACCTGATAACAGTCATATAACCTACTACTTATCATTACAATAATAATTAACATGCATACATAGATTATCATAATCTATATTAACCAATCAGCGGGTAGTAACTACACTTGTTACTAAATACCAATATCCATAAGGATACTCCCACTCACCAATTACCAGCAAGAACTCAGTGGTCTAATGTTACTGAGTCTTCTCTTTTCCTTTATCACCTGAAAATGATACAATGCGAGTCAGTAATCATATCTTGATAACAACCCGACAATAAGAAAACAACACCAAAACTAACACTTAATCACTTTACAAGTGGTCTGGCAACCGTACTAGTAACACCATCACACGCATGTTTGAGAACACTCAACCGTGCGGTTGAAAACTCACTCGTACGTTTGGTCTATGACCAAACATCCTACAATGAATCACATAATTCGTACTGTTCATCACACGAGTGACTAGTGACTTGTACAAGTCACGTATCATCCGTACATATCATCACAATCAAAACATAAGTTGCTCATCACCATTCACTCGCACGGTTCACCACACGGTTGACTACCTCAACCGTACGAGTGAATGCTCACTCGTGCGAGTGATGAAGAATAGTAGTAACATTCAACGAATAATTGATATCATACCATAAAATCATGCTATTAAGTTACTAAAATAATTTTATGATCAATTATAGGCAAGTTTACCCAAAATCCCTATCAATAACAACTCCCGTATGAGCGTAAAATGGAGTATACACGCTTCCGAATAACTTTGACCCAAAATAAAATTTGAATTATTATTTTAAAACCTTACCATTATAAGGTAAACTTCAAGATGATTCCAACGATAGTTTATTCGTCGAAAACGGAGTTACGGTTTGAAAGTTATGACCAAAACAAATTTCCACAAATCTGACCGGTGCTCACACGTGTGGCTGAGGCCTCACTCGTGCGAGTGAGTCCTCACACGTGTGGTTGACCCTAAAAAGTGTGTGTGAGAGCAGAAGAACAGGTCCAGCACGCTGTTTTTCACGTTTTTGCCCCAAAAACTCGATTTTTGCAAGTTCTAACACCAAAACCACTTCAAATACATCATATAAACTATATAGCAACTATTTCTAACAACAATTAACACTTACAACCACAAAATATGAAGATTCAAGCTAATATTCATCAAAAACCTAATTTACGCCCAAAACCCAATTCTTAAGAATTAAACCATGAATTCAAGCATGCTAACCTGGAGAGATGCTTACAAAGATGATATAATTCAGTTCCTATAGCTTCACAAATCAATTTCAATCTTGGATCAATTTAGGGTTTCAAGGTGAAAGAGTTTAGGTACGTTCTTGTTTGGGAATGTTCAAGAAAATGGATAAAAGAAGCTGATACATACACTCTTATGTGTTAAAATATAATACCCCATTACACACGGGTATTTACCAGTTATCTAATATCTTTCGTACTTAATTAGGCGGCCCTAACGGAGTCCAAATTAAACAAACGAACCTGTCTGTGACCCTTGTCATAAACTGGTCTTAACCAAATCATCAAATAATCAAAAACATACAATTATTAAAATTACTAATATTAATAAATTAATATTAACTAAGGATAAAAGGTCATTTACTACTAAGCCCAGTTTGAGGGTGTTACAAATCTACCCCAATAAGAAGATTCCATCCTCGGAATCTGGTCCATCATTATCACAAAAGTCACAGGTTCATCACCACCTCCAATATCTAATTAACATTCAAGTCCAAACGATCATACCCAATTATTCTAACTTACTTAATCGGTCATCTTTATCAGCGAACCTTGGATCAACGGATTACACCTACTCACTTACCAAGGTCAATACTATAATCCAACCCCTTTGTCATTCTAAACTTATCATCATTTCCGTCAAAATGCAAAGGATAGTCAATTTTTACAACCAATCATCGTCCAAAACAATGACATTCACTCCAAACGTCGTTCTACTAACTACCGGTGCCCATATATTGCCACGGTCAACTCATGAGTTAAGGTCAAAATTCTGTCAGTATACCACTTGTACCATCAAATTCACCCAAAATTATCATCAGGTTTAACTCTTTACCCCGTTAAATTTCCTCAAATTTCCAAGCAAAGGCATTTGAATTTCATTTATTCCACTAAAATTTGTATATATGTTCACAAAATATGTCTTTAATCTACCAAAATTATTTAGGTTAGTCATTTCATACTCATATAATTCATTGTTCAACAGTCAATCCACTGTCCATGCACAGTTTAAGTCTTCTATATTTCATTCAGGTTCTCAGAACTCCTGTATGATTTACCACAATATGCTTTCTTTATGAGTCACTTGATAAGGAAAATCCTATATGATTCACACCTTGGTCAAGTCACACAATTTCCTGTCAAGCATCGGAGTTAAGGAAATTTACTCTATCACTGATCAACAAGTCTTATCCGTCTTAAATCATTAATTATCATGAATTCTTCACACCTGGATATTTAACTAAATCCGATCTAGTCATCATTTACAACATATCACAATAGTCCAAGCTCAATTTATGGAAGTTACACCATTTGTCAATCAATAACAGTCCATGTATCATCAATCTAATTCCCAAAGGTTACAACTGTTATACAAATATCACACGACCATCCAAGCATAGGAATTTATCAAGTCATGCCATTCTATCTTAATGATACACTAGTCACAATTCTAAACACCTTCCAATATTTAACTTTTTCTTCTAGTAATAATAGACACTCAGTATCAATAACCAATTAGGTTAAGGGTTTCCTTATCTTTTAAAAGACCACTCAGGGAACACTACCCATAATTCCTTTCTAAAGGTTGCCACAATTCACGTAAGTCTAAGGAAAGAAAAACAATTCCTTAAGGCTTCACTACTATCTCACACATTTTAATCTAAGCATGTATTGTAAGCAATACAGTAGGGCCAACATCCTACATAATGTACAAATCACATACACCTGGGGCTATATACAAGGTTTAAGCCCTTTATCTGTATACAATGGGACTACTACCCTATTCCAATCCTTACGGGCCACTACGTGTTTCCTGTCAGTCCGAGGTAAAAGTACAAATCACATAAGCCCTACGCAGTCTTATCAGGTAATACATGACGTTATAGCAAGACTTTCATAACAGAAAAGTCACTAAAATCAGGGCAACCACTTCACATGGAACATAGCCAAAAGTCACATGTAGTATATAACCAACAAATTACAATTATCATGGAAAGCATAACTAGTACATCATATTTAACCGGTCTTAGAGAACATAGCATTCACCTAAGGCATGGCAGCCAATAAAAAGGGAATAAAATCCCAATAATGTCAATGGTCTCCAGACATATCTTATGTAACATGAGTCATCAAACCACCGACTACTTTTACTTTAGGGCGACAAGTAATCACTTCACATGCATATAATCATGCAGCAGAGCAAACACATTAAAAAAGGCCAGAGGAATAATCTATAAATATCACACAGACATGTCATAAAGACTAAGTTCCCTAAATCTCTAAAAGTACTTCCAGTCACATTCATTGTGGTTGGAACCACTAAAACTTTGATTACTTCGGCCCTTAGGGAGGAAGTAATTGTATCATAAATAATCTCAGCGAATCCCCACTGACTACAAGTACAGTCAAGTAGTTGTTCACCATCAACAGTACACTTATATATATAACAATTAATCAAGAACATTCCTTATAGATTCAAGAGGATTTCTTCCTCTTCTGCCCCATCACTAAAACTGATGATCCTCCCGTCGAACCCCCAGTTGATCCTGACCTTGTCCCAGACCTTGATTCGGAATATGACTTTCTCATGGATGGACACTGATCAGATCAATGACCTTCATTCTGACAATTCCAACATACATTATCCTTAAATGAACAAGACTGGACATCATGTCCTATTAAACCACATCGGTAACATCGGCGTGTTCTTTCAAAACAATCTCCATCGTGACTTGCTCTACAATGAACACACTACGTGTTAAATTTCGACTTAGATACACTCTGAGTCTGTTTCCTTTTCATCTTGTTCCAAAAAGATTTCTTTGACTTTAAACTAGGCTGACTTATTGTTTGACTTTGCTACTAAAGACTTACATTCTCTTTTTTTACTGTTTATTACAGCTTTAATATCACCTTCAACCATTTTTGCCATAACAAAAGCTTGAGATAAAGTGGTGGTTGTTCTTGCCAAAGTTCGATATTCTGGTAATAACATTTCCACAAAATGATCAATTTTAGATCGTTCATATGGAACCTATTGATGCGCAAACCTTAGTTTGTCAGTATATTGATCAATCGCATCATCCACAGACATTTTTTCGGTCATTTCCAATTCCATAAACTCTCTCCTTAACTTTCCTATCTCGTACGAGGTACAATACTGTTCGCACACTTTTTCACAAAATTGCTCTCAAGTGATTTGACCAAATTGTTCCTTTGTTATATGGGTAATGACAGAATCCCACCATACCATAGCTTTATTCTTCAATAACCGACAAGCAAAAGTAACTCTGAGTTCTGGTTCACATTGACATGCTTCAAATGCCTGATCCACTTCTCTCAGCCAATTTAATGTGTCATTCGGGTTAGTACTGCCCAAATACATAGGAGGATTACAATTTAAGAACTGTTTATAGGTACACTTTTTCTTGGTTTTAATTGAGGGTTGTTGAAAGAACTGATACGGATACAACATCTGTGCTGGATTTGAATAATTAGACTGGAGTGGAACTTGAGATTATGGTTGCAATCGGTGTGGCAATGCTCCTCTAATAGGCATAGACGCACTTTGTGAAGTTACATATTCTTGAGGTGTACCTGGAATAGTTGTGAATGGAGAAATAGTAGTAATATCTGCTTGCAACTTTTTTTGTTTTCCAACTCTCGTATTTTGTCCCTCATTTCATTCAGTTGACTTTGTAATTGAAAATTATACTTTTGTACTTCATCTTCTGCACTAAGCTCCTCTGAGGACGCTCTTGTTAGTCTGGGGGTCAAGGGGGTATCGACGTCCTGAATTTGATCAGCCATACCTGTCTTATCACAACATCTTACAAAAACTTAGTAGATAATCAGTTAGTACCTATCAACTAACACGTATTCCACCCATATTTACTTTCCCTTACCCCACTAGTATGTTTGACACAACTCCAAACTAGATTTTGGAACATGACATTCATCAAAATGTACATGCGGCCAAACCTATGCTCTGATACCAAGTTGTAACACCGTACTTTTTTTTATTACACAGCGGAATATCAGTTTATCAAATCATGGTTATAAGCATATATTAAACATATATGACACCATTCATTACAGTTGAACTGGTGTTACTTTTCGAAATAGTGAAGCATAGTTAATTCAAACATCAGAGTTCTTCAGTGTGTCAAACATAACCAAAGTACAACTATCTTCTCCCGTCCCTAGCATGCAAACAATATAACATGCAGGGGAGAAAATGTGGTGGATTAGCACAACGCTAAGTGAGTGAGATATCCCAATAGATACTAATACAAAGTACCAAGCCTAGATTTTAGAGATCATGCATTAGGTCAAGGGTATAAGGATATATCATTACACAACTATCACATAATATGGCATTACTCAACTATATCATACAGAGTTAGACAGTGATTGATTCAATTAACAGAGTAGCAATAACATCAACGAGCTATTCAGTAAAGGCACCAAGGCACTATATTAAACAGCATTCCATACCTATATAATAAAGGTATCCATAGCTATACATAGCTACTCACTAATGATATCAATAGCTTTAGACAGCTATTCACTCTCATAGCACTAACGGCTATACATAGCACTAACGGCTATAAAACCCCAAGAGGATCGTTGACCCTGCCAGGTCTACAACTACTAGCTCCTGTTATTGTCCCACAGTATACCTCTCCTAACGTTTACATACATCAATTGCAGTATACTGCCCGTACAATAACCCCCGAGCCCAACCCTTCTATACACGGTTGACCTCTTCCGTCCCTTCGATACACGGACGGTACTGACCCTTCTATACACGGCCAGTTCCCTAATGTTCACATAACCCACCTACAATCTCACCGTAGGTAACATCACTAATAACCACAAGTTAATCTAATCAGGCATTCTATTATTTCAGTCTAAACGGAAACCTGATAACAGTAGTATAACCTACTACTTATCATTACAATAATAATTAACATGCATACATAGATTATCATAATCTATATTAACCAAACAGCGGGTAGTAACTACACTTGTTACTAAATACCAATATCCATAAGGATAGTCCCACTCACCAATTACCAGCAAGAACTCAGTGGTCTAATGTTACTGAGTCTTCTACGTTCCTTTATCACCTGAGAATGATACAATCCGAGTCAGCAATCATATCTTGATAATAACCCGACAATAAGAAACCAACACCAAAACTAACACTTAATCACTTTACAAGTGGTCTGGCATCTGTACTAGTAACACCATCACATGCACGTTTGAGAACACTCAACCTTGCGGTTGAAAACTCACTCGTACGTTTGGTCTATGACCAAACATCCTACAATGAATCACATGATCCGTACGGTTCATCACATGAGTGACTAGTGACTCGTGCAAGTCACGTATCATCTATACGTATCATCACAATCAAAACATAAGTTTCTCATGACCACTCACTCGCACGGTTCACCACACGGTTGACTACCTCAACCGTACGAGAGAATGCTCACTCGTGCGAGTGATTAAGAATAGTAGTAACATTCAACGAATAATCGATATCATACCATCATATCATGCTATTAAGTTACTCAAATAAGTGTATGATCCATTATGGGCAAGTTTACCCGAAATCCCTATCAATAACAACTTCCGTATGAGCGTCAAATGGAGCATACACGTTTCTGAATAAATTTACCCAAAATAATATTTAAATTATTATTTTAAAACCTTACCATTAGAAATTAAACTTCAAGACGATTCCAACGATAGTTTATTCGTTGAAAACAGAGTTACGGTTTGAAAGTTATGACCAAAACAAGTTTCCACAAATCTGACCTGTGCTCACACGTGTGGCTGAGGTCTCACTCGTGCGAGTGAGTCCTCACATGTGTGGTTGACCCTCAAAAGTGTGGTCACTTGTGCGGGTGACCTGTCACTCGTGTGGGAGCTAAAGAATAGCTCCAGCACGCTGTTTTTCGCGTTTTTGACCCAAAAACTCGATTTTTACAAGTTCGAACACCAAAACCACTTCAAATACATCATATAAACTATATTGCAACTATTTCTAACAACAATTAACACTTACAAACACAAAACATGAAGATTCAATCTCATATTCATCAAAAACCCAATTTACACCCAAAACCCAATTCTTAAGAATTAAAACACGAATTCAAGCATGCTAACCTGGATAGATGCTTACAAAGATGATATAATTCAGTTCCTATAGCTTCACAAATCAATTTCAAGCTTGGATCAATTTAGGGTTTCAAGGTGAAAGAGTTTAGGTACATTCTTATTTGGGAATGTTCAAGAAAATGGATAAAAGAAGCTGATACATACACTCTTATGTGTTAAAATATAATACCCCATTACACACGGGTATTTACCAGTTATCTAATAGCTTTCGTACTTTATTAGGCGGCCCTAATGGAGTCCAAATTAAACTAACGAACCTGTTCTGTGACCCTTGTCATAAATTGGTCTTAACCAAATCATCAAATAATCAAAAACATACAATTATTAAAATTACTAATATTAATAAATTAATATTAACTAAGGATAAAAGGTCATTTACTACTAAGCCTAGTTTGAGGGTGTTACAGATTTTTCGTGTAACAACCCGACTTCATAAATCCAAAAACGTGTACAAAAAAAAAATTTCCTGATTCAGCTCATCTGGAAGGCGTCCAAGATCTTGGACGGCGTCCAGCTCTTAAGGCCAGGACGGCGTCCAACATATCTGGACGGCGTCCAGATTGCCTGGAAGCTGCTGTCCCCAAGGTCCAACTCACGTGAGGGGAAATCCCGCTTCCCGACACTTTTAATCGAAAACCTTTTTACAACGTATCACAATATAATAAAATAAGAGGTTTCCATCATTAAAACAAGTTTTACAACCTCGGGCCCACATCGGCCCGTCTTACGCGTTTCAATCAAAAGCATCTCCTGTCAAAACAAGCGGGAGACCATTAATTCAACCGAATACCCTTGCCTTTGTCCACGCTGGAGCCTAAAAAGGTAAACAACGAGAGGGTAAGCTAACGCTTAGTGAGAAAAATAAATATATACATGCATATAAGACTTACCTACTCACATCCACGATATCATATAACGCATATAAACGCATAATATCTCAATAAACAAGTTAGTATCGTGAATTCGTACAACTAGCAACATCAAAAGCATAATATTCATAATAATAATTAAATGCTAAACGTCAACAACTATAAACCATGGTTAACCAAATTCTTCGCAAGGAAATGACTTCGCGAAACAAGTCATCGATGTTCATAACAATCGTTAGCTCCCAAAAACGGCTATGGTATGCTAACCCCCGAGGTGTTCCAAAAACGGCTATGGCATCACCCCCAAGTGTTCCAAAAACGGCTATGGCATTACTTGATCAACGTGTGAGTAAAACACGGCTATTACTCACAATCGTGTACACAAACACGGCTATGTGTACAATTAATACTACAACAACGTGGGAGTAAAATACGGCTATTACTCGCCACTATATGCACAAACACGGCTATGTGCATAAATATCAAATGTGGACAAAAACGGCTATGCCTCACAACTATGGTCACACAATGGCTATGTGACTCCATTAATGCGGCACATAAATCATATACATACATATATAGATATTCCACTCACCTTAGAGTCTTTTGCAAAAGATAACCGAACTTGCAACTTCAATGTAACGTACCTATTACATTTAGCACAATATCAAACACAACTCAAGTCGGTCAACTGACTCATTCAACATTCTAGAGTCTTTTGACTCAAGGTGCAATTCCGACCCATTTTGCACCGTTACCCTAATAATGGGTCAACTTTACCAAAAACCCTACTCTAGCCATTTATGGTCTTAATACACTTTTAATTACAAAGTTTACTCATTTTTCACACTTGCAAGACAACTTAGGTCATTAAAGACCCATTTGACCCATTTCAAGGTCAACACACCCATTTGGGTCACCCACAACCCAAATGACACCCACTTACATTAACTATAAGTGTACTAAGTGATTTTTTCTTAACCTTTAAGACCCATTTACACAATTTAACCTTTTAAAACCCTAGGTTAATCATCAT
This sequence comes from Rutidosis leptorrhynchoides, assembly GCF_046630445.1. Lineage (NCBI taxonomy): Eukaryota > Viridiplantae > Streptophyta > Magnoliopsida > Asterales > Asteraceae > Rutidosis > Rutidosis leptorrhynchoides. Next base: position 195,746,108 of record NC_092339.1, read on the forward strand.
TTGGGTCTTCATGACCTAAACTTACCCCAAACCCCCAATTCACTAACAAAAGGGTTTTATGTGCAACACTAACCCTAACCCTAACCCTTAAACTAATTAAAGTAAAGAAATCAAGGTTAAGACTTACCAACACAATCACCACGTAGCTAGAGACTAGGTGAGCGACTTTAAAGCTTGCACAAAAACCCGATTCAACCTTCTTCTTACTTGTTTTGAGCTCTCTTACTCTAGAAACTTTCTCTCTCTCTAGATTTTAATGGAAGATGATAAGGTAGATGGAAATGAAGTAATGAGGCTCACCAAAACTGATCTAGGACCTTTAATTCGTCCACAAAGTGAAATTACCAAAATACCCATCTAAAATATCTAAAAAGAAACAAGGCTGGCCTGCCAGCTATTCTGGACGGCGTCCAGAATCTTGGACGGCCTCCAGCCCTTCGATTCAGGACGGCGTCCCACCCATTTGGACGGCGTCCCACACGTATGAGAAAACCGGATCTTACAACTCTCCCCCACTTGAACCGGATTGCGTCCTCGCAATCCACGCAGCATGACAAGCAGGAAGATAAACCAAAACAAACTCTTCGGGCTCCCAAGTAAACTCGAAACCTATACTACGACACCATTGGACTTTAAAAGTCCTCACCTATTTATTCCTCAGCCTTTTCACCTTTTCATCAAGTATATCAATCGGCTCCTCAACATACTCTAGTTTGTTGTTTAGCTCAATCTCGTCTAAAGGCACCCAAGAAGAATCATCCGCAAGACACTTACGGAGATGGGAAACATGAAATGTATTATGGATCTCCCGCAAGCTCTTCGGGTAACTCCAAACGATAAGCAACTTCACCAACACAATCTAAAACTTTAAATGGCCCAATAAACCGAGGAGCTAACTTTCCCCGCTTTCAAAACTGAATAATCCCTTTCAATGGCAAAACCTTAAGCATCACCATGTCACCTTCTTGAAACTCAATCGTTCGTCTCCGTTTGTCTGCATATGACTTTTTTCTATCTTGCGCCTTTTTCAAATGATCTCGAATCATATCAATCTTGCTATTCGTCTCTAAAACCAAATCGGTACTCCCGATTTCCCTTTGACCCACTTCACACCAACAAATCGGGGTTCGACATCTTCGCCCATAAAGCGCTTCATAAGGTGGCATCCCGATACTAGTATGATAACTATTATTGTACGAGAATTCCACCAAAGGTAAGTGCTCGTCCCAACTACCACCGAAATCTATAATACACGCCCGTAACATATCCTCTAATGTTTAATTCGTACGTTCGGTTTGACCGTCCGTTTGAGGATGATACGATGTGCTCAATTTTAATTGTGTACCCATATCGTCATGAAACTTTTCCCAAAATCGAGATGTAAAACGGGTATCTCGATCCGAAATAATAGATATTGGAACCCCATGTCGAGCGACTACTTATTTGATAAATAATTTAGATAAGGTCTCCGACGATATCGCTTCTCGAATGGGAAGAAACAAAGCACTTTTCGTCAATCGGTCAACTATCACCCAAATCGAATCAAATTGGGTTCTCGCCGTTTTAGGTAACTTTGTGATGAAATCCATGGTAATGTGCTCCCATTTCCACTTCGGGATTTCTAACGGTTACAACTTACCATATGGCTTTTGGTGCTCGGCTTTAACTTGCAAACACGTGACGCATTGCTCGACATACTTTACAACATCACGTTTCATGCCCGGCCACCAATACTCTTTTCTTAAATCAATATACATTTTCGTCGCACCCGGATGAATGCAATACTTTGACTTATGTGCTTCATCAAGTAGCACTTGTCGATAATCACCCATCTTAGGCACCCACACCCTTCCTTGAAAAGACAACAAACCAAGCGAGCCCATAGTAATGAACTCCGATTGACCCACTATTCGTTCCGCATGATTGTTATGAAAGTAAGCCTCTATTTGAATCACACCAAGTTTTTCAAGAAAATCGTTAGTAATAATCATACGTAACAATCCCAATCATAACGCCGGGTGATGAATCTTTCAACTTAACGCATCCGCGACCACATTCGCCTTGCCCGGATGATAAAGTATCTCACAATCATAGTCTTTTACCACATCCATCCACCTATGTTGACGATAATTCAAACCCCGTTGATTAAAGAGGTGTTTCAAACTTTTGTGATCCGAATAAATCGTACACTTGATAATATACAAGTAATGGCGCCAAATTTTCAACGCATGCACAACCGCCGCCAACTCAAGATCATGAGTCGGATATCTCGTCTCGTGTTCCTTTAATTGTCGAGAGGCATAAGCAATGACTTTACCCATTTGCATCAGAACACACCCGAGCCCATTTAACGAAGCATCGCAATAAACCGTCATGTCTTCCACTCCTTCCGGCAACACTAACACCGGAGCTTGACACAATTTCTCTTTTAGCAATTGAAAAGCAATTTCTTGATCGTTCTCCCAAGTAAATCTCGAGTTCTTCCTTGTCAATTTCGTCAACGAATAAGCGATCTTAGAAAAGTCTTGGATAAACCGACGATAATAACCGGCCAATCCGAGAAAAATTCGGACCTCCGTAGGCGTAGTCGGTTGTCTCCAACTCTTCACCGTCTCTATTTTCCCTGGATATACTTGAATACCGTCTTTGTTCACAATGTGGCCAAGGAATTGAACCTCCCTTAGCAAAAATTCACATTTGGAGAACTTAGCATACAACTTCTCCTTTCGTAACATCTTCAATACTTCGCGCAATGACGTTCATGTTCATTCATACTTTTCGAGTAGACTAATATATCGTCAATGAACACAATTATCGACTTGTCCAACATGAGTTGGCATACTCGGTTCATAAGATCCATGAATGCCGCTGGTGCATTCGTAAGACCAAAAGGTATTACCACAAATCCAAAATGCCCATAACATGTTTGATAAGCCGTTTTCTCAATATCTTCCTCACGCACCCGCATTTGGTGATAGTCGGACCGTATGTCGATCTTAGAGAAATACGTTGCACCTTGGAGTTGGTCAAACAAATCGTCAATCCGAGGTAATGGATAACGATTCTTGATCGTCACTTTATTTAACTCCCGATAATCGATGCACATCCGCATACTTCCATCCTTCTTCTTCACAAATAAAACCGGAGCGCCCCATGGCGAAGCACTCGGTCTAATGAAACCCTTCTCAAGCAACTCTTGGGTTTGATTTAACAACTCTTGCATTTCCGTCGGCTCTAAATGATAAGGAGTTTTAGCAATGGGAGTAGCTCCCGGAACCAACTCAATGCGAAATTCAACTTGTCTTTCCGCCAGAACACCCAGTAACTCATCCGAAAAACGTCTTCAAACTCATTTACTATCGGAATTTCATGAATGGGTGGTGGCTCATCACGAGTATCAACAATATGGGCAAGAAAATCCATGCCATCACTAACAAGGAAACGACGTGCCCATGCAAAAGTGCATAGCGGCAAAAGTTTTCTCCGTTTATCACCGTGAATAATTAATTCTCCCCCACTTGGGGTCTTCACACGATTAAATTTCTCATGGCATGCAATATCGGCTCTATTATGATCGAGCCAATCCATACCAACAACGATATCAAAATCGCCCAAAGTCATCGGGATGAGGTCGATTTTAAAGTTTTCAGCACCAAACACATCACAATTCTTAAACACATCAACCACTAGCACCATCTTGCCGTCCGCTATTTCGACTTCTACCGGACGACTTAACTTAGCTAACTGTCTACTAAGTTTAGGCACAAATTTTGGAGACACAAACGACAAATTGGCACCACTATCAAAAAGTATCCTTGCCGGATTAGAGTTAACCATAAAAGTACCTGAGACAACTTCGTTGGATTGCTTGGCTTCATCATTCGTCATCAAATAGTTGCGACTCCTAGCCATACCCGCCGCCTTTTCTAACTTCTTGACATGATCATTATTCAAATCGGGACATTCCGGCCTCTTGTGCCCCTTCTTTCCATAATTAAAACACGTGACTGACTTGGTCAAACAATCACGGGCGTAATGACCCGACTTCCCACAACTATAACAAGTAGGCGTAAAAGTATTTGAACCACCCTTCTTCACACTTCCGACGCTTTCGGACCCCTTCTTGTTCTTGTTTTTCTTGCTTGAGAAGTTAGAATGACTAGAACCTTCAAAGTTTCTTTTGGAAAAAGCAAAATCACTCTTTCTTGGAACCTCCGGCTTAAAACCCCTAGCCAATTCGTATAAATCTTTAAAAGACTTAGCCATACCCCAGCTAATCTTACCCTTCAAGAAATCTAGCATCAACTTGTGATCATCACCTACATACTCCGGACAAAAACGAGTCTTTGCCAAGAAGGTACACTTGAGAGTAACCAAATCCATTGAACCTTGTCGCAAATGGTGCAACTCATCCCGGATTTTATCAAGATAGGAAGAAGTTCGGTATTCTTGGAAAAATTCCTTCTTAAACTCCTCCCATGTCAAGCACATGCATTGCTCTTCACCATATAATTTAATTTTATCGTCCCACTACAACTTGCCCTCTTCGCGCAACATGCTAGACCCATACCTCGTCTTCTTCTCGGGAGGACACTCCGCGGTACGGAACGCTCCCTCGATATCGGAAATCCAACAAGTGCTTTTCAATGGATCCCTCACCCCATTAAACATCGGAGGTTGAGTATCCTGGAAATTTTTGTAGTGGAAGTCCCGCCTTCCACCCCCACCATTACCTTCACCCCCTTAGCCTCGAGGATAAATGTTTCTAGCCTCTAAAGCCTCCTCTATTTCGGCTTTCATTCGATCATTGATCATTTTAGTCACTTGTCCATCGACCGACTCTTGGAAAACCTTTTGAACATCGTCGAGAAAATCCTTCTTTAGCCTCTTAAAGATGGCCTCAACCTTGGCCATGAGTTCGACGTCCTCACTCGTACTTCCGTCATTAGTGTCGTGCCCATTTCTCATCTTCATTCTATAAAACGAAGTAAGTTAAACAACGAAACGAAAGGACTTAACACTTATGCATATACATATATACTACACTATCCCATCTTGCTCAACAATCGTCGTACATCACTCGTTTGACATGATTTGAACCCGTAATAATGGTAGCAAATCATTGTTACGCAAGCACGTCTCATTAACTTGCTGGTACAACGCCTATCTCACTTGATGATTGCTAAAACAACACAAAACAATTAGTGCAAGGTTAATTCACATAAACCCTAGCACTAACAATTCCCGTTCCGACCCAAAGTCCTACAAGTCCTGCATAAAGTGCACACACATTAAAGTCTAAGTCTAGGCACCTATCTCAAGTCGCCTAAATCCCTTAGACCATGCTCTGATACCACTTGTAACAACCTGAATTCATAAATCCAAAAACGTGTACAAAAAAAAAAAATTTCCTGATTCAACTCATCTGGATGGCGTCCAAGATCTTGGACGGCGTCCAGCTCTTAAGGCCAGGACGGCGTCCAGCATATCTGGACGGCGTCCAGCATATCTGGACGGCGTCCAGATTGCCTGGAAGCTGCTGTCCCCCGGGTCCAACTCACGTGAGCAGAAATCCCGCTTCCCGACACTTTTAATCGAAAACCTTTTTACAACGTATCACAATATAATAAAATAAGAGGTTTCCATCATTAAAACAAGTTTTACAACCTCGGGCCCACATCGGCCCATCTTACACGTTTCAATCAAAAATACAAGTTTCGACCAATACAAGTTTAATATCCAAACGACACTAGAGCATGGTGTTTGGGGTTAACCTACACAAATCTTGGCCGAACTTCCAAAAGCTAACCAAAAGCATCTCCTATCAAAACAAGCGGGAGACCACTAATCCAACCGAATACCCTTGCCTTTGTCCACGCCGGAGCATAAAAAGGTAAACAACGATAGGGTAAGCTAACGCTTAGTGAGAAGAATAAATATATACATGCATATAAAACTTACCTACTCGCATCCACGATATCATATAACGCATACAAATGCATAACATCTCAATAAACAAGTTAGTATCGTCAATTCATACAACTAGCAACATCAAAAGCATAATATTCATAATAATAATTAAATGCTAAACGTCAACAACTATAAACCATGGTTAACCAAATTCTTCGCAAGGGAATGACTTCGCGAAACAAGTCATCGATGTTCATAACAACCGTTAGCTCCCAAAAACGGCTATGGTATGCTAACCCCCGAGGTGTTCCAAAAACGGCTATGGCATCACTCCCAAGTGTTCCAAAAACGGCAATGGCATCACTTAATCAACGTGTGAGTAAAACACGGCTATTACTCACAATCATGTACACAAACACGGCTATGTGTACAATTAATACTACAACAACGTTGGAGTAAAATATGGCTATTACTCCCCACTATATGCACAAACACAGCTATGTGCATAAATATCAAATGTGGACAAAAATGGCTATGCCTCACAACTATGGTCACACAACGGCTATGTGACACCATTAATATGGCACATAAATCATATACATACATATATAGATATTCCACTCACCTTAGAGTCTTTTATGAAAGATAGCCGAACTTGCAACTTCAATGTAACGTACCTATTACATTTAGCACAATATCAAACACAACTCAAGTCGGTCAACCGACTCATTCAACATTCTAGAGTCTTTTGACTCAAGGTGCAATTCCGACCCATTTTGCACCCTTACCCTAATAATGGGTCAACTTCACTAAAAACCCTACTCTAGCCATTTATGGTCTTAATACAATTTTAATTACAAAGTTAACTCACTTTTCACACTTGCAAGACAACTTAGGTCATCAAAGACCCATTTGACCCATTTCAAGGTCAACACACTCATTTGGGTCACCCACAACCCAAATGACACCTACTTACATTAACTACAAGTGTACTAAGTGATTTACTTAACCTTTAAGACCCATTTACACAATTTAACCTTTTAAAACCCTAGGTTAATCATCATTTGGGTCTTCATGACCCAAACTTACCCCAAACCCCCAATTCACTAACAAAAGGGTTTTATGTGAAACACTAACCCAAACCCTAACCCTTAAACTAATTAAAGTAAAGAAATCAAAGTTAAGACTTACCAACACAATCACCACGTAGCTAGAGACTAGGTGAACGACTTTAAAGCTTGCACAAAAACCCGATTCAACTTTCTTCTTACTTGTTTTGAGCTCTCTTACTCTAGAAACTTTCTCTCTCTCTAGATTTTAATGGAAGATGATAAGGTAGATGGAAATGGAGTAATGAGGCTCACCAAAAATGATCTAGGACCTTTAATTCGTCCACAAAGTGAAATTACCAAAATGCCCATCTAAAATATCTAAAAAGAAATAAGGCTGGCCTGCCAGCTATTCTGGACGGCGTCCAGAATCTTGGACGGCGTCCAGCCCTTCGATTCGGGATGGCATCCCGCCCATTTGGACGGCGTCCCACATGTCTGAGAAAACCGGATCTTACACTTCGGTAATTAAGGAAATTAGGATCCTATTTGATTAAATGCCATCATCTGCCTCGATTGCTATGCCTGATATTTTATTATAAATTTACTTCTTCCGTTCCATTATTTTCACCTTCCCTATACTTTCTCCCTCAATTCCTACTTCCAAAAAATCCATTAAGATGCTCAATCCTATATTGATCTTTGCTATTATATTGACCATATATACAGTCATTCTTTTTTCAATCTTCCTCTAGAAGAATATTTTTACTTCTACTATGCTCTAGGGATTATTGTATTTATCATTCTCCCGTGTCTTTATATTGCTATAAACATTGATATATACGGTTTGTAATTTCCATGATGTTGTCTTGCTTACATTTTTTCCTTATATTTCGGAGCTCCATGCTTTTGTTTTCTCTTCTCGACTTTAAGTAAGGCAAGTAAAGTGTCTCGAGTTTGTAGGTATGAAATTTCGAATGAACGTAACTAATGTTTTAAGCAGAAAGGAAAGGTAATAGCACGATTAAATTTGTAGATTACCGGAAATCACAGAAAAGATAGAAATATCAAGAAAATATTTTCTCGATATGTTTAGAGGTTAAGTAGAATGAAAGAGTTATGTAAAATGGCACATGACGAGTGTATGATCTGTGAACCATCATCACGTTCCATTAGAAATTCAGCATGACTTACTGTAATATAACCACGTTGGCCAGGCGCCATTATATTATACTAATTCATGCTTCAATTTCCAACACTTCTCCAGAAATCATTTATAATTTAAACTCGAATGTTACATATATATAGAAACTAAAACAGTTTCCTTTATGATGTAACGCAGACAGCACGAGGAGATAAATAATTTCGGACAAGAATATTTATGAAGGTAGCTTCAGAAATATCGAAGATATTTATAACGAAAGATACTATGATATCTTAGAATTTCTAAGCTTGAAAGATGATGAAGAAAATTTTTCCGCAAGAATTTAGATTAAATAAGGAATAAGGTATTTGCTAAAGATTTCATCAGATACTGAATCATCTGGATTTTGTATGCACAGGTTTAGTCCTTGTGATTTATCCATAGTCTCCTTCATGGTTTGCTCATCTCGTTTTCTTGTTTCTTTCTTGAGCTTTTGCAACACACTATTCTTTATTATTAAGCTTCTGGCCATTAAGACCATCTATAGCTTTTGCCGCTTCATCAACATTCTCTATATTAACTTGTCTGAATCATTGGTTATCAATTGAGGTGTTTTCAAGAATTTCGAAGGGTTTGAACGCAGTTTGTAATCGTCAAGATACATATGATTTTTAAGATGAAATCAAGTGTCAAACTCGAAGAAATGTTTAGTTTCATATATTATAATTAATATTTTAATACCTTTTAATTGTCCAATATTTTCTTCAATATGCCACCTATTAAATCTTGACTTGGATTCTGATCGGTCAAAATCCGAATATGAAATTGAATTTAAATGAAAATGGTTATTCTTGGGTGAACGGATACGTATATCTGTGGTTGTAAGGAGTATAGCTAATGACTGTTGAATCAGAATTGAAGATTGTACAGTGTAACATATTAATGTGAAATCTAAATATTTCTTGGCTATTACCTACTCGTTAAAATATTTCCACACTTAACAGTTTGTATAAAAGAATTTTTAATTACAATCTTTATAAAAATATACTTATATACATATTTTTCTCAGATGTAATCATGGATTTACTGAGTCAATATGATATTAATCTCATTTGATTTGTCGTTGGAATTAGAATATATAATCTCTAAAACATTAGAGATTACATAATCGCCATGTAGAATGAAGATAAATGATGTAGAACGATATGTAGAACGATAATTATGCTCGAGGTATAGATTGTGATGTTGAGGCGTGTGATGTTGAGGCTTTGGTTGTTGGTGGTACTGGTGCTGATGCAGGTGTAGTAGACGTAAGTATATCTTCCAAATTGCGTACTGTACTTTCCAGGGACTCCATTCTTTCTTCAACCCTAACACGAAGCTCACTGACTTCTTTCACTAACCCTACTTGATTAATAGTCGGGAGTAGAGGTTGAATCACCAACATAACTCTATGAATGCATTCTTCGAGGCAGAATATTCTGGCAAAGATTGTGAAAATGGTATTGCGAATTGGTTGTCCGGTGAGTGCGTCAAGTTCTCCTATGTCGGGAGGTAAGTTTGGTTCGCGGTATGGTTCTACCTCTTCATTTATCCAGCGAGTGAGTATGTCTCGGACCCATCCCCATTTCCTCCAGAAAGAAGTATAGTCAACCAGTTGGGGCACTTCGGTCACACTACCTTCAGAGTCTTCAGAATCGGCTTCTGAACTATAGGAACTCGAACTTTGTGTAAGATCCATCTTACACAGTCAGTTAGAGGGTTTTCGATATGAAATGATTTTTGGATATCGAATGATATTCTAATTACATAGAATACCTATATATAGTACAAAAGATTTCGTAGATTACGAAGGAAATTAAGGAAACGTGTCATACAAGGTCTAATATGATGGGATATGAATTTGTCTATACACCATCTATGCAATAATTGCAATAAGACTTGTCAAGACTGAAAATGATAAGTAGATATTTTTCGACAAGAAATGATAAGCAAAACTTTTGATATGCAGACAGAGTCGAAGTCCAGACTCACTAATGCATTCTAACAGTATCCGGTTAGATACACTAATGCAAGACCTGGTTCGCTAAGACCACTGCTCTGATATCACATGTCATAACTCGTCCAAATCCACCTGGACGAATACATCAACATTTGGTCCCATTGCGAGGTACGGACCTCTATATGATACGTTTTACAAACATTGCATTCTTTTTAAAAGACAAACTTTCATTTCAACGAAAGTTTACAAATATGCATAACAATGATATTATCATGTTTCCCAAATATAATTGACTAATCTGTCATTCATCTATTAACAATGTTTTTGAACTCAAATGATTTGAATGCAATGTCTTTTGAAATATGCCATGAATGACTCCAAGTAATATCTTTAATATGAGCAAATGCACAGCGAAAGATTTCTTTAATACCTGAGAATAAACATGCTTAAAAGTGTCAACCAAAAGGTTAATGAGTTCATAGGTTTATCATAAACAATCATTTCAATAATTTTAATAGACCACAAGATTTTCGTTTTTCCGTGATACAGGTATTTCGCAATCTTCTCACTGATATAAAATCTATTTATATGATGAACACCTCGTAACCGACATTAACAAGATACATATAGAATATCCCCATCATTCCGAGACTCTCATCGGATACGATAAATCGAAGTACTAAAGCATCCTTAACTCGGATGGGGCTTGTTGGGCCCAATAGATCTATCTTTAGGATTCGCGTCAATTAGTGGCAATTATAATAAACACTAATTCTTAGGCTACCAAGCTAAAAAGGGGCGATATTCGGTCTAATAATCCAACCATAGAATGTAGTTTTGAGTACTTGTGTCTATTTCGTCAAACATTTATAAAAGCAGCACATGTATTCTTAGTTCCAAAAATATATATTGTAAAAACATTTAAAAAGGGAGCAAATGTAACTCACTATACTATATTTTGTAGTAAAATATGCATACGACCGAACTGAACAATGCAGGGTTGGCCTCAGATTCACGAACCTATATTAATTATATATATTAAAACATATAATAATATTTAAACAAGTTCATATATTAATATTATTAATACACATCTTATATTAGTAATTTATATGTTAGATTAACTATGTTATATTTTAAATAAACAATTAATATTTATATATCAAATTCTTATTAAAGTATTTTAATTAGAATATATATGTCATATTATAAATTTTATATATATTAATGCTTAAAAATATTATATAAGTTATTAAAATTAAAATATATATATATATATATATATATATATATATATATATATATATATATATATATATATATATATATATATATATATATCATATGTAACTTAATTTTTATTATATGACAATAACGTTTTATTTGGAAATATAATAGTATGTAATATTAGTATAGTTATGTTATATGTATTAAATATACAATTTTTTATGAATATCATTTGTTTGTTAAAATAATAATTATAGTAATACTAAAATAATGATAATAATAACAATATTAATAATTCATTTTAAATTGTAACATAATCATTTCCATAATAATATTTGTATCTAAAATCTTTATATTTGTAATTATAATAATAATAATAATAATAATAATAATAATAATAATAATAATAATAATAATAATAATAATAATAATAATAATAATAATAATAATAATAATTTTTAATAATAATAATAATAATAAATATAATGATAAAAATAATGATAATTCTAATAATAGTAATAATGATAATTTTAATAATAATGTTAATTTTAATAATAATAATAATAATAATAATTATAATAATTATAATATTAAAAATGATAATAATAATAATAATTTTAATAATAATACTTATAATAACGATAATAATAATAATAATAATAATAATAATAATAATAATAATAATAATAATAATAATAATAATTATAATAATTATAATAATAATAATTATAATAATAATAGTAATAACAATAATAATAATTATACCTATATGAAGTCCAATTAAGAAAAATTACTAGTCCAAGTTGCTTAGCCAAAAGAAAGTCATTTAGCCCAGTAGAAGCCAGATCCAAAATAGTTTATTTGACCTAAAAAAATAATTAATCAAGTCCAATGGGCCTGACTTGAGTAGCTGCTATTGTTGTTTAAATTAAAAATAAAACTGTCGCAGGCGAGAATCGAACACATGACCTCTTGTTTAACGAACACCTACCATACTAATGAACCGTTAGTTTGTTTTGGTTTTAACTTGCTCGATTAGCTATTTAACATGTATGAAACTGTTTATCATCATATACCATCGTCGTCATCATCGTGACTAGTGGTGGTGATGGGTGGCGGTAATGGTTGTAGTGATGGTGATGGAAGGTTGAATATGGAAGTCGATAGGGGTGAGGGTGATGCTTGATGAGAGATAGATGGAGGTGGTGACGGTTGGTTCAACAGAAAACATTACGAAAGAAAGGAGGTGGTTAGGGTCAGGTGGCTCACGGTGGAAGTGGTGGTTGACGGTTGTTGTGGCATGCTCCGTCCATAGCAGAAGCAAGAAACAGAAGTAATAGGTGCGACAACCTTCTTCATTTGTTGGTGTTTTGTAGTTTAAATAGAAACAGAAAACGAACAAAAGATGATGGTGGTTTATGATTGAAGTTTTAAGGTGGTGTTTGAGGGAGGTCTTAAGGAGGTTGGTGGCGGTTAACCAGGAAATATAATAAGAATAGTTGCATGTACAACAACCATCATGCTTGTTGCAGCAGTGATTCGAAAATAGAAAGTTTGAAGTGGTGGTTTGATCGAAGAAGAAGAAAGAAGAGGAGTAGCTGTGGTGGTGTGTGTTGGTATCCGGTGTGTTAGTGGGTTTACGAAAGGTTGCAGGCTTGTCGAATGGTGATGAAAAAGTGGGTTTTCGAAGGTGATCTCATCGAATAAAAATCGAAAGTGTGCAACGAATTTATTGGTTTAATATGGTGGTTGATTGACAAAGATGATGTGGGTTTGTTTAGTGTGTGTATGTTTCAATATGCATATGTAACTGTTATATATCTCTAAATGCAGGTTTATATTTTATATAGAGAGAATAGGTAGATAGTTTGATAAATGGTTAGTATTGTGACCAATAATCAAAATATAAAGAAAATATGGACTAATATGTTTTTAGTATAAAAGTAAATAAAAGAATTCACAATCCTTTCTTTACTTACCCTGTATGTCGACCAAATAATATCTCAGGTGAGGTCCACGTTTGATTTCCATATGTATGTATGTATTGTCAATATATGAACATATGATATATATCCTATTATCATTAGACAGTGAAAGGTTTTCTTTTTCTTTTAATATTGCAAGTGTCAGTGAAAGAATTGAGGAGGACAATCATCTAACTCTGTGACAAACATGTATTAGTCCGTGAATAAATATATATGTATATTTAATATATTAGTGGATGTGAATCAACAGTATTCTCTCTTAAATTATACCAAATCAGTTAGCCGCCTTTAAATTATCTATATTCACATACTGAAATATCGTGTTCCGTTGTTAATCAGTGATAGATAAAAGTTCTCAGAAAAATACCAAATTTATTTACATTAATTATATTTATTTATTTCGATCATTAATTGTGAAAGATAAATCTTAAAAAGTGATTTTGTAATTAGAGCTCAGTCTCAGGTAAAAAGTACGAAGACTAATAGATTCTAAATATATTTTTAATAAGGCTATAACTTATATAACTAAATTTTTGGGTCAAAGTTTATTTTTAAAATCACATATGTTTGAATTTAACTTTCTTAATATCAATTGGAACATCAAACGAGTATTACAATAATTTAATATTTATTTTTAATATACATTATATATATATATATATATATATATATATATATATATATATATATATATATATATATATATATATATATATAAATGTTTTAAATAATAATTATTATAATATACTATTTTTAATTTTATTTTACATAATTAATTTTAATAACAACAACATATAATATTTCAAATTGTATTTCCAATTACCATTTATATATATATATATATATATATATATATATATATATATATATATATATATATATATATACACACACACACACATATCTATTCACAATTAATTGTTCCTGAATCGTCGAAACTGGTCGAGGTTAAATGAATTTATGAAACAGTTCAAAAATTTTGAGACTCAACCTAACGAACTTTGCTTATCGTGTCAAAAATATTAAATGGTATCGAGAGTTTGATTTAAAATTAGTCAAAATTTTCCGGGTCGTCACATCCCGATTGGAGTTTAGCATTCGAAATCATGTGTGATGCAAGTGACTTCGCAGTTCGAGCTGTACTCAAACAACGGAAAGATAAGCATTTTCATCCAATCTATTATGCCAGCAAAACCTTAACCGGAGATCAAGAGAATTACACAACCACGGAAAAGGAGCTGCTAGCAGTAGTTATTGCCTTCGACAAATTCTGTTCCTATCTCATCCTGTCCAAAACTATAGTTTACACAGATCATTCAGCCCTAAAATATTTATTCACTAAGCAAGATGCTAAACCAAGACTCCTACGATGGATCTTACTCCTTCAAGAATTCGACATTGAAATTAAAGATAAGAAAGGAGCAGAGAAAGTCACAGCAGATCATCTTAGTCGTTTGGAGAACCCGGCGATGGAACAACTTGCTGAACAAGATATCGATGACAAATTTCTGGAAGAACAGCTTATGAGCTTAGGACAAGCTAACATAGGAACACAATTCACTGATACACCTTGGTACACTGACATAGCCAACTACCTAGTTGCTGGGGTAGTACAGAAAGGAATGCGCACATCCCGAAGAAGGAAGTTCTTCAGGGACGCTAAGTACTACTACTGGAAAGATCCGTACATGTTCAGAATTTGCCCTGATCAAATAACCAGGAGGTACGTAGATGAGAAACAAGCAGCAGGGATTCTTCACCAATGTCACCACAGACTAACTGGAGGTCACCATGGAGCAAACTTAATCGCAAGAAAAGTCTACGAATCAGGATTTTATTGGCCATCTATATTCCGAGATGCACAACAGCTTGTAAAGCGTTGCAACGCATGCCAAAGACAAGGTATTATTTCTATGAAGAATGAGATGCCTCGGACTAATATCCAAGCTTGTGAAATCTTCGATATATGGGGATTAGACTTTATAGGGCCATTTTCGAAGTCTAATGGGAAAGAATATGTCCTCGTAGTAGTAGATTACGTCTCCAGATGGGTCGAAGCTCAAGCATTTCCAACCAATGATGCCAAGGTCGTCACCAACTTCCTGAAGAGACTCTTCTGCCGATTCGGAGCTCCCCGCGCCATAATAAGTGATAGAGACACACACTTCTGTAATACCTAAATTATGAAGGTGATGCAACAATACGTAGTTACCCATAAGATGTCCACTACTTATCATCCGCAGACTAACGGATAGGCAGAAGTCACTAATAAATCACTCAAGAGAGTTCTAGAATGCACTGTCGGCCATCATGAGAATAAATGAGCCGAGAAACTACGATACTCTGTGGGCATTCCAGACTGCTTACAATAATCCTCTAGGAACTACACCTTACCACATGATCTATTGAAAACCCTATCACCTTCCGCTAGAACTAAAGTGTAAAGCTTTCTGGGCATTGAAGACCTGTAACCTTGATCCTTCAGTAACTTCTAGGCATCGGAAGATGAAGATGAATGAACTCGCTGAATTAAGAGACCAAGTGTACGAGACATCATATATCTACAAGGAACGGATGAAGCTGACACACGATGAAAAACTGATACCTACAAAGTTCGCTCATGGGGATAAAGTTCTACTCTTGAATTCCCGATTCAAGAAATTCGCTGCAAAATTCAGATCAAGATGGAGTGGGCCATACAAAGTAATACATGATTTCTCGCATGGAGCCGTGGATTTAGAAGGACCTACTGGCAACTTCAAAGTCAACGGCCACCAATTAAAAGCTTATTTAGAAGACCACGACAAAGAGGAGCACCTCTTCTCCTTTGATCCATTCTGAAGACATACCAGGAAAAGTCGAGTTGTAATGACTTAATAAACAAAGTGTTCTTGGGAGGCACCCCTTGCTTATCCTTTTTATTTTCTTAATTTTTTATTTCAAATTATTTCCAGTCTACAAAAATATTATTTCTGTGCACTAACCCTAAGCGGCATACTTGCGCTTAGTATTTACGAGTTTGTTGAATGTATTCAGGCAAAATGCCAAGTTCAGGAGTTTCCTATTGCATTCCAGTTTGCAGGAGGAGGAATCCCAGGGTTTACCTATCGGAGAGTAGCACAGATCATCGCAGGCCTTCAACGAGATAGTTAGGCCCGAGGCGTTTGATCCTTGAGAGTATTGAGGACGACATCAGTATGGCACCACCAGCTCCTCCTGTACGACGCTCCAGGCGTTTAGCTTTGAGACCCGCTAAGAATCCAAAGCCACTAGAGAAACATGAGCCGCAGACTGTGATACATTATGGATCCACTTTGAATGACCTAAATGTTACAAGGGCATTACTTAGTGACCAGTAGAGACTTTATCGAGCTCTCAGAGCATACCTTCAGCATGAAGGAATGCCTCAGAGTACTCTAGGCTGTTCGTCATTCAGACTAGCACGTCGTGTTCTACCAACACGACAAGCTACTCCCAGGCGCTCTACCCCAGTCTCAGTTCATTCAGTTGCTTCAACCACCGTCCCAATTCACGCTACTCCTATCACGCCGCCTGTATTAGTGGTTTCGCCTGCTCCAATCATTGAGACAGTCCCTGTTCATGAGCTACCTGATGACTACCACTTAGTCACAGTACCTATCTCAGTAGATCCACCCATGGTCCAGGTTTTTGAGATTACCGGGAGCATCCCTGACGAGGAGCCATTCACGAGCCTATCACAACTGGAGTTTCCATCGGACCTTTGTCTAGACAAACTTTTGTATCCAGGACAGCCGCTTGAGTATTTGCTGAGACTTGAGGATGACGATGACCCCTTCGGACCTAATAGATACTTCACACACACCGCTTCACAAAATGGCTAGGATTGTATTCCATAGAATACTTTATTTTTCTTTTAGTTTTTATCTTTTAAAAGCATTGTATAAAAATTATATATCTAGTGGAAATTCTACTCTCTTTTTGTTCTTCATGCAGAAATTTTATCAAAGAGACTGGTCCTTTCCTGCATTAGGAGCCTTACCGTTGGAAAGCCCAGTACTAGGAGAGTAACCTGACCATAGGGAATTAATATTTCCTCAAACCTCTTTCAATTATTACGCACTAAAATCTCTAAGTGTGGGGTCATCCCCGCAACCAACTTAGAAATTCTAGAAGATACTGTCCTTAATTTATAAAATATTAAAATATTCTATCTCAGAGAACATTAGGGACAATGTTCTTCTAAGTGTGGTGTATTGGGTAAAGGTTTAAGGACAAATAATCATAAAATGCTAAGTTTTGAAAAATTCTTTTGTCTAAAAAGTGATCAGCAAAGACTATTGTTAGTGCATTTTGCATGAGTCTCTAGACATCTACCACACATCCATGGCAGGTACTTCAGTTAGTGGGTTACCATGATCGCTCGTTGTTATCCTATCTATGTTTACATGCATTTACATGTACTACAGGAACAAGATATGGAAGTTTGACTAACTTAGACTCAGTCAGACGTACGAGTGAAGTCTCACTCGTACGGATGACAAGCTCATACGCACGAGTGTGCTGAGCTGAGTCACAAACCTAATCTGATTACACTTACACGAGTGAGTGATCAACCATACGCATGAGTCTGTCTACTCGTACTAGTGAGGCCTGACACATGCGGTTGACTTAACAGCTGAGGTATATATTGTGTTATGTTCTTCATTTTAGGTTAAGCCTCTCATTTTATTCTATCACACAGATCTGGTAACCTGTCTGATTCTCTCTTTGTGCTTCAAGCCTAAATCCTTGCAAAAGGTGAATAATAGCTCTAGGTGTTGATCTAATCACACAATCCTTTTTGTGGTTTGATTAAATCAATCCTAAAAACCATTATCATATTCACTAGAGGGTTTGATTCACTATTCCGCTTTGTGTGAGTTAAATATGTTGGATTCGAAGATTCTAGTCATATTTCATCATTGGTATCAGTGCTTTGGTTGAGAAAACAACATCATCCTATGATTTTTGGTGATTTAGAGTTTATTATTTTAGGTTTTGAGTTTAAGAGGGTTTTGGATCAAAAATTTATCATTTTTACGTTTGTAATAGTGATTAGAGAGTGTGTTTATGTTAGTTTAGTGCTAATCCAGCCTATGGATGAAGAAATTATTGATTTACATAATTTTCTAGCGTTTTAGGGTGATTAAGTGTTTACAGTAGGTCACACGAGTGGGCCAACTGAAGAACATCACTCGCATGCTTGAGCTCACGAGTGAGCTCATCCGCACGGTTTAGCATTACCTAGTTTAGGTAAAGAGGTTTCAGGTTAATCACACGAGTGATCACACGTTTGACAGTTGAAATATACGATTGATCACAAGGTTGATTGTTACTCGCACGTTTGAGGTTTAGAGTGTTTGTTCATTTAGTAGCTAAGGTCACACGTACGTATGAGTTTGTGACTCGTACGGTTGAAGGTAGAAACTTAGTGACTCATACGCTTGAGTTGCTGAACCGCATGGTTTACCTTTTTGGTAAGTTTTTCAAGATGTTTAATTCAAACGACTATGCGTTAGCTACACCGTTAGTTCAGAGTATCACGAGTATGACTCAATGATTACTCCTTGCTGAAAGTGAATCCGGGAGTGGTACAAAATGTCCAAGGTTAATGAATATGGATAACTACTCTACGTGGAAGTCAAGATTTAAGATTTGGTATGATGGTCAGGACACAAAGCTTTGGAAGTAGATTGAATCAGAATTTCAATGGCCATTCACCAGTTACTAATGAGTTGTATACTCTGCATAATATGCCTTCTGAAGAACATGATGAGTATAACTTGGAGAAGAAGATGTACTGTAATTTGACAAGGGCTCTTGATGGTCCGATTTTCCATCAATTTCTATGTCACGATACCTCATTCAAGATATGGGAAGCACTTCGTACATTCATTGAAGGAAATACAGCTTACAGAGTTAGAAAAGGTTTAGAATTGAAGGCTGAGTTTGATCATTTTCATTGGCAAGTTGGTGAATCTAATACAGATTTAGTCAAAAGATATCGTCATTTGCTAGCTGAATTACACAAGCATGATGTAACCATTGAAGAAAAGAATAAAGTGGTATATCTTAATGGAGCATTACCTTTGGAATGGAATGATTTCGTATTAACTATGAAAACTAGTGGAGAACTCGCTACTGCTACATTGAACTCGTTTATTGCAAGACTTCAGGAAAAAAAATTAGAGTTGTTAAACAAAATGAATAAGTCTAAACAAGTTCAGGACACCAAAAGTATTATCAAAATGGATACACACCTACCAAATCAGCTCATGCACCGTTTCACACTGCTATTGCTACAAACAATCAGAGTATGTATGGTTTGAATGTCAGTACTTTAAATCCTCAATAACCTTCGTATCCACCACAAGTTTCACCATGTTCACTCAACACTCAGTCACAACCTACTTTGAATACTACAGAGTCATCTACATCATCTGCATCAGATGTTCTATGTGCACTTAAGATTGAGAACATAAGAAAAGCTAGGAAAGAAAAGATTAGTGAAGATATAGCTTTACTAACAAGTCTTGTGAATTCTTATGATAATTATCTTGATGGTCGCGTGAGTAACATTCATCTAACAACTGAAGTTTATCAGCAACTTGATAAGAATGAAGCAGATAAGATGGATATAATGTGAGGTATGGCAAATCTTGTGAGAAGAGTTAGAGATTACGAAGAATGAACTGGGAAACCGATTAGTCTGACCGAGGATACAAAACTGGGGTTTGATATGAATACTGTTACTTGTTACAACTATGAAGAATTAGGTAATTTTTCAAGACAGTTTACAAAACTGGAGAAGCAGGGTAATCACAATCCTTTTAGGAAGCAGGACTATAATCAAAGTAGTTCTCAGAGTCAAACAACAAAGCCTGAGATTTACATTTCTGATAAAGGAAGTGATACAGACACAGCCGAGAGTCCTAACAAAGCCTTGGTTGTCATTCATGGAGATGATGATGATTGGTCAATCAAATATGAATGTGAATGAACAACAATCTAAAGCTAACATGGCGAAGATCACTGAAGTTGAAACAAACCGTGGTTCTGATCAAAGTATAATTGAGAAGTTAATTGCTTGTGCTGAAAGAGCTGAAGAATTGTCTCGAACTATTCAAAAAGAGAAGATTCAAAATCAGGTTAAAGACAAATTCAAGAAGGCACGTGACTCAGTTCCTCGTACACCGGAATCTGGAAGCATTTCACCAACATTATCAGAAGACTACTACTTCAACAGCTGGAAGAATAGATATGGTGATACCTCAGTGTTTGAAAGACAGTCTAGAAGCAAAACAAAGTGAAGAAACATTATTTGATGCTGATAGAGAACTAGACGAATGGGGTAGAATAATTACAGTAGAGTTGGAGAGGTTAGTTCTTATGAGAGAAGGTTCAGATCTTGAGAGTGTAAATTTAGAAGATGATGAATCAGACAAGAAGTCAGATTCAGAGGCCGAAGTTCAAGATGATCATACGAGCGTAGATCAAACTGATTTTGAAGCATTGAACTAGCAAGTAGTAGACTTACTTCAGAAGTGCTTATCAGAAAGTGATCTTGAAAAAGTTTCTGGGTTGAAAAGAGCTAAAGATATTTGGGAAAGACTTGAACAGATTCATTTGGGTAAGGATAGTAAAGATGCTGATACATCAAAGTTTCTTACAGACTTGTCAGAATCAGAAGATGAGTTTGATGACGGGAAGAACACAAATTTCTTTGCATTTATGGCTGAGACTTCCTCATCAAATAGCACTCAACATGTATCTTCTGATCTATCTACTGATACACCCATTGAATGCGTTAAATGTGCTGAATTTAAAACAACGATAGATAATTTAAACAAGTCTTATGGAGAGATGCGAGACAAATATAACGCAAACCTTGTGACAACTAAGGTTGAAAACGAGTTAAAAGAGCAGATTAAAGTTTATAAAAAACAAATTCAAGATCTTAAATGTTATAACTTTGACATAAATCAAGGTTGGGTTAAAGCCAAAAATAGGCTACAAAGTTACACAAATGTATCGATGTCGCCCACAAACTCATTTCCGTCCTACTGTCGCCTACAAACTTTGAAAAAATGTGCTAATATCAACATTTTGGGGTTTTGACCTGTTACATACTATTTTTGACCTGATTTTTTTTTAACAATTAAGATCCAATCCACGAACGACACGTGTCAATTTTGATCGGTTTAGTCGGTAGCAAGTCATTTTTGTTTACATTGGTACACTTTTTGAAAGTTTTTGTTTACATTGGAACACTTTTTGAAAGTTTGTAGGCGACAGTAGGACGAAAATGAGTTTGTGGGCGACATCGGTACATTTGTGCAAGTTTGTAGCCTATTTTTGGCTTTAACCCATCAAGATTTAGTTAAACCTGTTGACACAATCAATGAACTAAAGAAAGAAAATGAATGCGTTAAAGCTGATTTTGAAGCTATTTCAATTAAAATGAAATGTTGGCAAGTGCGTCACAATGGAATGCATTAATGGTGGAAATTAATGATCCCAAGGGTAAAGGTTTTTGATATAAGTCTGCATCTCCTCCTTTTCAAAACAAATTTCTTAATGCAAATATAGTTGATGGTCGACCAGAAGACTGTATACCTCCAAGTTATGAAGATTATGTTGAAAAGAATAAGAAGTCTAGCTCAACTGAGAATGCGACTTCTGATGACACCGCAGAAGGTTCTTTAGATCATGAGGAAGATAGGAAAAATGGTCAAGGAGATAATACTGAGAAAAGAAGGGTGATAACACCAAGAGGTCCAGTTAGAATTTTGAAAAATCCTAAATTTGCAAACAGACTTGTTCCTCCTGTTACCCCTAAGCCTGTTCCAAGAGAGAAATCAAATGATTCTCCTGTGTTTGTAAGAACACAAGACCCCTCATCTTCAAACTCTAATAATGTGTATCAATTTAGAGGACATAGGGAGTTTCGTCAATGTTTTAATTGTGTTTTGCTTGGACACATTGCTGCTAACTGTTCGAGAAGGTACAGATCACCCAGACAGAAGATTGACCTAACGCATACTGATCACAAATCATCTTATGCTCATAGAAAAGGTTCACCTATAAATGATGAAATTCGTGTTAGAAGACATATGACAAATGTTGTCTATGGAGACTCAATGAGGAAGAATTTCAATAGGTCAATTTCTCACGTGAAAAGTAAAGTTCCTAAAAGAGATACTGAGGCAAAAGTTTCCAGGTCGAGTGATCAAGGTCTAGCCTTTGAACCAAAGGCACGTTCGCCTTCACAAAGGCTAGTCGTCGAAAATACTTTTCCCGAAACAGACCACGAGTGAATCACTCAGAATCCGATAGGAATGTCAGACACCAAAAGAGTGATGTGACACCCCGTACAAAACCATCATGTACGAATCGTCAACAACAGGTCCATTACACAGTATAATACTACATGCTATTTTAAAACAAGTTTTGCATTCATGAAAAGATAACATTTTACAAAAGATAATGTGACACAAAGGTCGTTAAAAAGCCATTATTCAAAATAACATAGGTTGCGAATGCAAAATAAAAGTTCCATGATTGAGACATCTCTAAGTAATGCAGCGAAAGTCTAACACAGCGAGTCTGTAACAGCAAGTCTATAACACCAAGACTATAACATCAAGTCTAAGAGCGGAAGCAACAACGTTTAAGCACCTAAGAAATACATGCTTAAAAAGTCAACACGAATATTGGTGAGCTATAGTTTGTTTGTAATCAGTAATATAATGTAGACCACGAGATTTCAGTGCTTCAATCAGCATTTCAAATCAGTATTTCAAATCAGTATGATAAAGTATATGCTTATCCGTGGGCACCCGGTAACTAACTTAACGTAATAATAAATATCACCCCCTAAAAGTACACTTGGCAAATGCATATGTTCTCGAAGTATCAAACACTCGTTAAATGCTAGCGCGACTAGCCCGAGTGGGGATGTCATACACTATGGATCCATATCTAATAGTCACGTTCATCGGTTCAAAAACGAATGATTGAACATTACCATGCTAAGGGGAAATCTTTGTGCCCTTATATCACCCACACATATATAGAGTTTAAGTACTTGTGTCTAGTATGTAAAACATAAAAATCGCATGTATTCTCAGTCCCAAAAATATTAAAGTAAAAAGGGAAGCTATAACTCACAGTGAACAAGCAGTAAAAGTCGAGATGAAAAGTATGCAGGTAGTAAGTCGGTCCGAAAGGTCATCAACCTAAGTCAAAGGTCACTAAGTCAGTATATTGTCCCCAAAAGTTTAAAAGTGAATAAATTAAGTCTTAAGTATCATCATCATCATCATCATTCGTAAAAACTAAAGTAAGTTTTCAACAAGAATATAGATCGAAACAAAAGGCTAACTTCGGACAGCTGCTATGACCTCTATTCAAAACGAAAAGATGCGTGGTCAGTGAACAAGGCTCCGTATGTGAGTCCTCTAACCGCTATCCAATTTTCAGATCCTAACTAGATGTCGTTTGACCGTGGCGATGGTTCAAGCGCGAGTAGGTCAGAATTTTCAGCACGTCGTTACAAGGGCGTAGTGATTTTCGGAAGGCTATAAATCCTAAACCGTATATCGGATTTAGGCGAGTCCTAAACGAAAACTCATCTACTCAAAATGAACTATCTGAAAACCAATTTTTCAGAAGTCCTAGGAGTCTGATTAGACCCCGAAAAACAGAAAACAAGTGCTCCGGTGGGTTTCTTGGTGCTTGATGCTCATCACGGTTCTCATCCTTAATGCGTGTAAGCTTCAAGTGTACAACTCTTTGATGTTTTAGCATCACTTTGACCAAGTTTCAACCATCAACACACAACTAAGAGTAAAAGCTAACATTCTACAAGTTTTGAACATCAAGGTTGCCTCTTTATTGCATAAACGCCATAAAGCTTCAACCTTTGTCCTTTTTACACAAGTTTTATGCATCTTCATCATATAAGATGATGAAGACTTGATCTTTATCATCACAACAATCACAAAAAGGTTACAAGTAAGTGAGATCTACAATGATAACTAAGATCTCAAGTATTAAGAAAACCCTAAGCTAGAAAGCTTGGATCTTTACAAGATTAATGACTAGAAAGCTAAGATCTAGTGAAAGTAATGAGACCATAAGCTAAAATGCTTAGATTTTTAACTAAATAACAAAACCCTAAGCTAGAAAGCTTGGATATTTAATGTTCTTGAAGATCCTTAAAGCAAAAAGCTAGATCTAAAAGTTACACGAAGATCATAAACACAAGTTTTGATCTTTTTAACAAAATAAAGAGATCATAAGCTAGAAAACTTAGATCCAACAAAGTAAATGAAGATTCAAAGTTGGAAATCTTGAATCTTTCATGTTCTTGAAGGATTAAAATCAAATTTTGAATCTACAAGATATAACAAGATCAAGAAGCTAAAAAGCTTGATCTTATGATGATGATGATGATGATGATGATGTCGTGTACATGAAGAACAGAAGAAGAAGAGAAGAAGAAGAAGAACATTTAAAACTTACACTTTTTAGAATGAGAAAGACTAGAGAGAAAAAATTAGAGAGTAAGTGTGTGTAAAATATGAATGAGATCAAGTGTAAATTGGAAGGAATAAGCTTGGTATTTATAGTGGGGAGGGTGGTGTTTGGCCGTGGGTATGAGGGGACAAAAGGGGGACAACTTTTGCTTTTTGATTAGTGGTGGTCTAAAAGTGGTGCTAGCTGTTAGGATCCCATGCAACATGTATGATAATGGTGAACAAAAATGCTAGTATGTTGGATCTTATAAATGGGTTGTTGTCCTACATCTTAATGGGTCATTAATCCATAAATATTGGGCTAATTAAATGGTCCATTAGCTAGAGTAGGGTGGGCTAAAGTCCAACAAGGCAAAAAGTCCAACAAGACTAACTAGTGTGCATTAGTAAATTAGTATGCGTAATTAAGTATCCAATAACCCAAGTAATTGTTATTAGAAAATAACAATTAGTATTACGTAGTCACAATATTCCAATTATGACCAAAGTTAAACGTGTACTAAGTACATAGCTCGTTTCAAACGTCAAGTGACACCAACGGTCGTAAAAGCATTCGGGGATCAAATTAAGTGATTAAACACTTAATAGCACATTGTAAGATATTAATGAAAGTAATTATCATGAAATAAGATCCCAGAGCATAAACTAGCTTAGTACGCATAAATACGCAGTTTCGTGAAAGAAATAAGCACAAAAGTACAAGTCGAAAAAGTCGGGTCGTTACATTACCCACCTGTTAAAGAAAATTCCGTCCCGAAATTTTGAGGGGTGACTAACAACGGTACCTAATTTGAAGAAGAAGGAGCGTATCAAAGTTCCGAGAGACTCGTGGGCTTAGAAGTGAGTTATTTACCTTGAAAGGTACTTGGGCGTATAAAAGGAAGAATAGGTATATGCCATTAATTAAGTCTCTTGTCCTAAGAGATCAACAAATTGATTTCGTTTCTGGTTAATATGAGTATGTCATCTGAATATATACCCACAAAAGGAAAGATGATGTTTTTAGCCTTACAGGCATCTTCAGTAAGCTGGATGCATGGAGTGCATCATGAATGTTACCAAACTCATCTAAAACATTGAGCGCTTATGTCGCAATACAAAGCTGACAGATAGAATGGAAACATGGTGATCACAACATACTGCGTGTGAACTTATCCTTGGATGGAATGAAAGCACAGTTCCATAATGTAACTATATCCTTTCAGTTACATGCTGAAGTTAGGGTTAACATCAACTAGAACAACATATAGTTGCAACCAACGATTGAAGGAATATATAGAGTAACCACATCAGTGTTATAGATGTTTTAAGCAGTCCCTTCCAAGAGGATAACAAGATTCATAGATTCTTAAAGTATTTTACATTACATTTCCGAAAGAAAATCGCACGGAAGGTGTGATCTTTGAACGAGAGTGAACACTTCAAGCGGGTTGATCCGAATTTATCCTTATGCTTATGGGGATGCGCGGATGAGAAGATATGTGAACCCTTGGTCATAAAGAATGGTTTACTCCGGGTGAAGAGGATCTCAAAAATGATTTCTTGTACCTCAATATACTGATTCATAGAGATGATGTTTACGAGGGTGTTGCGATTAGCCGTGAAATATTGAGAGTAGAAACCCACCTAGTGCCCTTCCTACAATAGGGTGACCACTGAGTGTACTTCAGAAACACAAGTTTTGATCTTTTTAACAAAATAAGGAGATCATAAGCTAGAAAACTTAGATCTAACAAAGTAAATGAAGATTCAAAGCTAGAAAGCTTGAATCTTTCATGTTCTTGAAGGATTAAAATCAAAGATTGAATCTACAAGATATAACAAGATCAAGAAGCTAAAAAGCTTGATCTTATGATGATGTCGTGTATATGAAGAAGATAAGAAGAAGAGAAGAAGATGGAGAACATTTAAAACTTACACTTTTTAGAGTGAGAAAGACTAGAGAGAAAAAATTAGAGAGTAAGTGTGTGTAAAATGTGAATGAGATCAAGTGTAAAATGGAAGGAATATGCTTGGTATTTATAGTGGGGAGGGTGGTGTTTGGAAGTGGGTATGAGGGGACAAAAGGGGGACAACTTTTGTTTTTTGATTAGTGGTGGTCTAAAAGTGGTGCTAGTTGTTAGGATCCCATGCAACATGTATGATAATGGTGAACAAAAATGCTAGTATGTTAGATCTTATAAATGGGTTTTTGTCCTACATCTTAATGGGTCATTAATCCATAAATATTGGGCTAATTAAAGGGTCCATTAGCTAGAGTAGGGTGGGCTAAAGTCCAACAAGGCAAAAAGTCCAACAAGACTAACTAGTGTGCATTAGTAAATTACTATGCATAATTAAGCTTCTAATAACCCAAGTAATTGTTATTAGAAAATAACAATTAGTATTACGTAGTCATAATATTGCAATTATGACCAAAGTTAAACGTGTACCAAGTACATAGCTCGTTTCAAACGTCAAGTGACACCAACGGTCGTAAAAGCATTCGGGGATCAAGTTAAATGATTAAACACTTAATAGCACGTTGTAAGATATTAACGAAAGTAATTATCATGAAATAAGATCCCATAGCATAATCTATCTCAGTACGCACAAATACGCAGTTTCGTGAAAGTAATAAGCAGAAAAGTATAAGTCGAAAAAGTCGGGTCATTACATTACCCACCTGTTAAAGAAAATTCCGTCCCGAAATTTTGAGGGGTGACTAACAACGGTACCTAATTTGAAGAAGAAGGAGCGTATCAAAGTTCCGAGAGACTCGTGGGCTCAGAATTGAGTTATTTACCTTGATTGGTACTTGGGCGTATAAAAGTAAGAATAGGTATATGCTATTAATTAAGTCTCTTGTCCTAAGAGATCAACAAATTGATTTTGTTTCTGGTTAACATGAGTATGTCATCTGAATATATACCCACAAAAGGAAAGATGATGTTTTTAGCCTTATAGGCATCTTCAGTAAGCTGGATGCATGGAGTGCATCATGAATGTTACCAAACTCATCTAAAACATTGAGCGCTTATGTTGCAATACAAAGCTGTCGGATAGAATGGAAAACATGGTGATCCTCCCAATATTTTGCTTCCTTGGTGGAAACACCATTGACCATAATTAACCTTGGTCGGTTGGTTGAGGATTCTCTTTTACTTAACCGTTTTATTATTTCCCCCACCGGTTCTATTTCTTCTTCCGGTTCCGATTCTTCTTCCGGTTCTGATTCTTCTTCCGGTTCCGACTCTTCTTCCGGTTCCTCTTCGGGAACTTGTGAATCAGTCCACGAATCATTCCAATTTACATTTGACTCTTCATTATTATTACGCGAGTCAATGGGACTTGTTCTAGAGGTAGACATCTATCACATAATATCAAACACGTTAAGAGATTAATATATCACATAATATTCATATGTTAAAAATATATAGTTTCCAACAAAAATGTTAAGCAATCATTTTTAAAGAAAACACGATCGAAGTCCAGACTCACTAATGCATCCTAACAAACTCGATAAGACACACTAATGCAAATTTTCTGGTTCTCTAAGACCAACGCTCGGATACCAACTGAAATGTCCCGTTCTTATTGATTAAAAACGTTCCATATTAATTGATTTCATTGCGAGGTTTTGACCTCTATATGAGACGTTTTTCAAAGACTGCATTCATTTTTAAAACAAACCATAACCTTTATTTCATCAATAAAGGTTTAAAAAGCTTTACGTAGATTATCAAATAATGATAATCTAAAATATCCTGTTTACACACGACCATTACATAATGGTTTACAATACAAATATGTTACAACAAAATAAGTTTCTTGAATGCAGTTTTTACACAATATCATACAAGCATGGACTCCAAATCTCGTCCTTATTTAAGTATGCGACAGCGAAAGCTCTTAATAATCACCTGAGAATAAACATGCTTAAAACGTCAACAAAAATGTTGGTGAGTTATAGGTTTAACCTATATATATCAAATCATAATAATAGACCACAAGGTTTCATATTTCAATACACATCCCATACATAGAGATAAAAATCATTCATATGGTGAACACCTGGTAACCGACATTAACAAGATGCATATATAAGAATATCCCCATCATTCCGGGACACCCTTCGGATATGATATAAATTTCGAAGTACTAAAGCATCCGGTACTTTGGATGGGGTTTGTTAAGCCCAATAGATCTATCTTTAGGATTCGCGTCAATTAGGGTGTCTGTTCCCTAATTCTTAGATTACCAGACTTAATAAAAAGGGGCATATTCGATTTCGATAATTCAACCATAGAATGTAGTTTCACGTACTTGTGTCTATTTTGTAAATCATTTATAAAACCTGCATATATTCTCATCCCAAAAATATTAGATTTTAAAAGTGGGACTATAACTCCCTTTCACAGATTTTTACTTCGTCGGGAAGTAAGACTTGGCCACTGGTTGATTCATGAACCTATAACAATATATACATATATATCAAAGTATGTTCAAAATATATTTACAACACTTTTAATATATTTTGATGTTTTAAGTTTATTAAGTCAGCTGTCCTCGTTAGTAACCTACAACTAGTTGTCCACAGTTAGATGTACAGAAATAAATCGATAAATATTATCTTGAATCAATCCACGACCCAGTGTATACGTATCTCAGTATTGATCACAACTCAAACTATATATATTTTGGAATCAACCTCAACCCTGTATAGCTAACTCCAACATTCACATATAGAGTGTCTATGGTTGTTCCGAAATATATATAGATGTGTCGACATGATAGGTCGAAACATTGTATACGTGTCTATGGTATCTCAAGATTACATAATATACAATACAAGTTGATTAAGTTATGGTTGGAATAGATTTGTTACCAATTTTCACGTAGCTAAAATGAGAAAAATTATCCAATCTTGTTTTACCCATAACTTCTTCATTTTAAATCCGCTTTGAGTGAATCAAATTGCTATGGTTTCATATTGAACTCTATTTTATTAATCTAAACAGAAAAAGTATAGGTTTATAGTCGGAAAAATAAGTTACAAGTCGTTTTTGTAAAGGTAGTCATTTCAGTCGAAAGAACGACGTCTAGATGACCATTTTAGAAAACATACTTCCACTTTGAGTTTAACCATAATTTTTGGATATAGTTTCATGTTCATAATAAAAATCATTTTCTCAGAATAACAACTTTTAAATCAAAGTTTATCATAGTTTTTAATTAACTAACCCAAAACAGCCCGCGGTGTTACTACGACGGCGTAAATCCGGTTTTACGGTGTTTTTCGTGTTTCCAGGTTTTAAATCATTAAGTTAGCATATCATATAGATATAGAACATGTGTTTAGTTGATTTTAAAAGTCAAGTTAGAAGGATTAACTTTTGTTTGCGAACAAGTTTAGAATTAACTAAACTATGTTCTAGTGATTACAAGTTTAAACCTTCGAATAAGATAGCTTTATATGTATGAATCGAATGATGTTATGAACATCATTACTACCTTAATTTCCTTGGATAAACCTACTGGAAAAGAGAAAAATGGATCTAGCTTCAATGGATCCTTGGATGGCTCGAAGTTCTTGAAGCAGAATCATGACACGAAAACAAGTTCAAGTAAGATCATCACTTGAAATAAGATTGTTATAGTTATAGAAATTGAACCAAAGTTTGAATATGATTATTACCTTGTATTAGAATGATAACCTACTGTAAGAAACAAAGATTTCTTGAGGTTGGATGATCACCTTACAAGATTGGAAGTGAGCTAGCAAACTTGAAAGTATTCTTGATTTTATGAAACTAGAACTTTTGGAATTTATGAAGAACACTTAGAACTTGAAGATAGAACTTGAGAGAGATCAATTAGATGAAGAAAATTGAAGAATGAAAGTGTTTGTAGGTGTTTTTGGTCGTTGGTGTATGGATTAGATATAAAGGATATGTAATTTTGTTTTCATGTAAATAAGTCATGAATGATTACTCATATTTTTGTAATTTTATGAGATATTTCATGCTAGTTGCCAAATGATGGTTCCCACATGTGTTAGGTGACTCACATGGGCTGCTAAGAGCTGATCATTGGAGTGTATATACCAATAGTACATACATCTAAAAGCTGTGTATTGTACAAGTACGAATACGGGTGCATACGAGTAGAATTGTTGATGAAACTGAATGAGGATGTAATTGTAAGCATTTTTGTTAAGTAGAAGTATTTTGATAAGTGTATTGAAGTCTTTCAAAAGTGTATAAATACATATTAAAACACTACATGTATATACATTTTAACTGAGTCGTTAAGTCATCGTTAGTCGTTACATGTAAATGTTGTTTTGAAACCTTTAGGTTAACGATCTTGTTAAATGTTGTTAACCCAATGTTTATAATATAAAAATAGATTTTAAATTATTATATTATCATGATATTATGATGTACGAATATCTCTTAATATGATATATATACATTAAATGTCGTTACAACGATAATCGTTACATATATGTCTCGTTTCAAAATTATTAAGTTAGTAGTCTTGTTTTTACATATGTAGTTCATTGTTAACATACTTAATGATATGTTTAATTATCATAATATAATGTTAACTATATATATAACCATATATATGTCATCATATAGTTTTTACAAGTTTTAATGTTCGTGAATCACCGGTCAACTTGGGTGGTCAATTGTCTATATGAAACCTATTTCAATTAATCAAGTCTTAACAAGTTTGATTGCTTAACATGTTGGAAACATTTAATCATGTAAATATCAATCTCAATTAATATATATAAACATGGAAAAGTTCGGGTCACTACAGTACCTACCCGTTAAATAAATTTCGTCCTGAAATTTTAAGCTGTTGAAGGTGTTGACGAATCTTCTGGAAATAGATGCGGGTATTTCTTCTTCATCTGATCTTCACGCTCCCAGGTGAACTCGGGTCCTCTACGAGCATTCCATCGAACCTTAATAATTGGTAACTTATTTTGCTTAAGTCTTTTAACCTCACGATCCATTATTTCGACGGGTTCTTCGATGAATTGAAGTTTTTCGTTGATTTGGATTTCATCTAATGGAATAGTGAGATCTTCTTTAGCAAAACATTTCTTCAAATTTGAGATGTGGAAAGTGTTATGTACAGCCGCGAGTTGTTGAGGTAACTCAAGTCGGTAAGCTACTGGTCCGACACGATCAATAATCTTGAATGGTCCAATATACCTTGGATTTAATTTCCCTCGTTTACCAAATCGAACGACGCCTTTCCAAGGTGCAACTTTAAGCATGACCATCTCTCCAATTTCAAATTCTATATCTTTTCTTTTAATGTCAGCGTAGCTCTTTTGTCCACTTTGGGCGGTTTTTAACCGTTGTTGAATTTGGATGATCTTCTCGGTAGTTTCTTGTATAATCTCCGGACCCGTAATCTGTCTATCCCCCACTTCACTCCAACAAATCGGAGACCTGCACTTTCTACCATAAAGTGCTTCAAACGGCGCCATCTCAATGCTTGAATGGTAGCTGTTGTTGTAGGAAAATTCTGCTAATGGTAGATGTCGATCCCAACTGTTTCTGAAATCAATAACACATGCTCGTAGCATGTCTTCAAGCGTTTGTATCGTCCTTTCACTCTGCCCATCAGTTTATGGATGATAGGCAGTACTCATGTCTAGACGAGTTCCTAATGCTTGCTGTAATGTCTGCCAGAATCTTGAAATAAATCTGCCATCCCTATCAGAGATAATAGAGATTGGTATTCCATGTCTGGAGACGACTTCCTTCAAATACAGTCGTGCTAACTTCTCCATCTTGTCATCTTCTCTTATTGGCAGGAAGTGTGCTGATTTGGTGAGACGATCAACTATTACCCAAATAGTATCAAAACCACTTGCAGTCCTTGGCAATTTAGTGATGAAATCCATGGTAATGTTTTCCCATTTCCATTCCGGGATTTCGGGTTGTTGAAGTAGACCTGATGGTTTCTGATGCTCAGCTTTGACCTTAGAACACGTCAAACATTCTCCCACGTATTTAGTAACATCGGCTTTCATACCCGGCCACCAAAAATGTTTCTTGAGATCCTTGTACATCTTCCCCGTTCCAGGATGTATTGAGTATCTGGTTTTATGAGGTTCTCTAAGTACCATTTCTCTCATATCTCCAAATTTTGGTACCCAAATCCTTTCAGCCCTATACTGGGTTCCGTCTTCCCGAATATTAAGATGCTTCTCCGATCCTTTGGGTATTTCATCCTTTAAATTTCCCTCTTTTAAAACTCCTTGTTGCGCCTCCTTTATTTGAGTAGTAAGGTTATTATGAATCATTATATTCATAGATTTTACTCGAATGGGTTCTCTGTCCTTCCTGCTCAAGGCATCGGCTACCACATTTGCCTTCCCCGGGTGGTAACGAATCTCAACGTCGTAATCATTCAATAATTCAATCCACCTACGCTGCCTCATATTCAGTTGTTTCTGATTAAATATGTGTTGAAGACTTTTGTGGTCGGTATATATAATACTTTTGACCCCATATAAGTAGTGCCTCCAAGTCTTTAATGCAAAAACAACCGCGCCTAATTCCAAATCATGCGTCGTATAATTTTGTTCGTGAATCTTCAATTGTCTAGACGCATAAGCAATCACCTTCGTTCGTTGCATTAATACACAACCGAGACCTTGCTTTGATGCATCACAATAAATCACAAAATCATCATTCCCTTCAGGCAATGACAATATAGGTGCCGTAGTTAGCTTTTTCTTCAATAATTGAAACGCTTTCTCTTGTTCATCATTCCATTCAAATTTCTTCCCTTTATGCGTTAATGCAGTCAAGGGTTTTGCTATTCTGGAAAAGTCTTGGAT
Organism: Rutidosis leptorrhynchoides; assembly: GCF_046630445.1. Lineage (NCBI taxonomy): Eukaryota > Viridiplantae > Streptophyta > Magnoliopsida > Asterales > Asteraceae > Rutidosis > Rutidosis leptorrhynchoides. Next base: position 195,779,840 of record NC_092339.1, read on the forward strand.
GAACCTTCTGTAGTAACCAGCTAGTCCTAAAAACTGGCGTATGTGTTTCGGAGTTTTCGGGGTTTCCCACTTTTCAACAGTTTCTATCTTTGCTGGATCCACCTTAATACCTTCTTTGTTCACTATGTGACCGAGGAATTGAACTTCTTCCAACCAAAATGCACACTTTGAAAACTTAGCGTACAATTCTTCCTTCCTTAATACTTCTAACACCTTTCTCAAATGTTCACCGTGTTCTTGGTCATTCTTTGAGTAAATAAGTATGTCATCAATGAAAACAATGACAAACTTGTCAAGGTATGGTCCACACACTCGGTTCATAAGGTCCATGAACACAGCTGGTGCATTAGTTAAACCAAACGGCATGACCATAAACTCTTAATGACCGTAACATGTTCTGAAAGCAGTCTTTGGAATATCATCTTCTTTCACCCGCATTTGATGATACCCGGAACGTAAGTCAATCTTTGAATAAACAGACGAGCCTTGTAGTTGATCAAATAAGTCGTCGATTCTCGGTAGTGGGTAGCGGTTCTTGATGGTAAGTTTGTTCAACTCTCGGTAGTCGATACACAACCTGAATGTACCATCTTTCTTCTTGACAAACAAAACAGGAGCTCCCCACGGTGATGTGCTTGGTCGAATGAAACCACGCTTTAAAAGTTCTTGTAATTGGCTTTGCAGTTCTTTCATCTCGCTGGGTGCGAGTCTGTAAGGAGCACGAGCTATTGGTGCAGCTCCTGGTACAAGATCTATTTGAAATTCAACGGATCGATGTGGGGGTAATCCCGGTAATTCTTTCGGAAATACATCGGGAAATTCTTTTGCAATGGGAACATCATTGATGCTCTTTTCTTCAGTTTGTACTTTCTCGACGTGTGCTAGAACAGCATAGCAACCTTTTCTTATTAGTTTTTGTGCCTTCAAATTACTAATAAGATGTAGCTTCGTGTTGCCCTTTTCTCCGTACACCATTAAGGGTTTTCCTTTTTCTCGTATAATGCGAATTGCATTTTTGTAACAAACGATCTCTGCTTTCACTTCTTTCAACCAGTCCATACCGATTATCACATCAAAACTCCCTAACTCTACTGGTATCAAATCAATCTTAAATGTTTTGCTAACCAGTTTAATTTCTCGATTCCGACATATATTATCTGCTGAATTTAATTTACCATTTGCTAATTCGAGTAAAAATTTACTATCCAAAGGCGTCAATGGACAACTTAATTTAGCACAAAAATCTCTACTCATATAGCTTCTATCCGCACCCGAATCAAATAAAACGTAAGCAGTGCCTCTGCCGCATTAATATTGAAAACTCTTCCGCGGCCTTGTCCATTCGTGTTCTCCTGGTTCGGGCAATTTCTAATAATGTGGCCCGGTTTTCCACATTTATAACAAACTACATTGGCATAACTTGCTCCGACACTACTTGCTCCGCCATTACTCGTTCCGACACCATTTGTTCCTTTCGTTCTATTAACCCCTGGTCCGTAGACCTCACACTTCGCCGCGCTATGACCATTTCTTTTACATTTGTTGCAAAATTTGGTGCAGAACCCCGAGTGATACTTTTCACACCTTTGGCATAGCTGCTTCTGATTGTTGTTGTTGTTGCGGTTATTATTGTTGTTGGGATGATTGTTGTAGTTGCTATTGTTGTTGTTGTTGTTGTTGTTGTTGGGCCGTTTGTTGTAGTTGCGATTGATGTTGCGATTGTTGGGATAATTGTTGCGATTATTGTTGTAATTGCTGTTGTTGTTGTATTGGTGATTCTTATCACCGTTTTCCTCCCACTTTCTTTTGACTTGCTTCACATTGGCCTCTTCAGCAGTCTGTTCTTTAATTCTTTCTTCAATCTGGTTCACTAGTTTGTGAGCCATTCTACATGCCTGTTGTATGGAGGCGGGCTCGTGTGAACTTATATCTTCTTGGATTCTTTCTGGTAATCCTTTCACAAACACATCGATCTTCTCTTCCTCATCTTCGAATGCTCCCGGACACAATAGGCACAATTCTGTGAATCGTCTTTCGTACGTGGTAATATCAAATCCTTGGGTTCATAACCCTCTAAGTTCTGTCTTGAGCTTATTGACCTCGGTTCTGGGACGGTACTTCTCGTTCATCAAGTGCTTGAATGCTGACCACGGTAGTGCGTACGCATCGTCTTGTCCCACTTGCTCTAGATAGGTATTCCACCATGTTAACGCAGAACCTGTGAAGGTATGCGTAGCGTACTTCACTTTGTCCTCTTCAGTACACTTACTTATGGCAAACACCGATTCGACCTTCTCGGTCCACCGTTTCAATCCGATCGGTCCTTCGGTTCCATCAAATTCCAAAGGTTTGCAGGCAGTGAATTCTTTGTAGGTGCATCCTACACGATTTCCTGTACTGCTAGATCCAAGGTTATTGTTGGTATGTAGCGCAGCCTATACTGCGGCTATGTTTGAAGCTAGAAAAGTACGGAATTCCTCTTCATTCATATTCACGGTGTGTCGAGTAGTCGGTGCCATTTCCTTCAAAATAGTCAAATGGAACAAGTTAATCATACAGAATATTAATAGTAGTTAATAGTATTTCGTAGCATAATATGAACTCATTTATAAAAGCTTTTTCTTCATATTAGCGTTTTATAAGTTTAAATTCGGGTAGTACCTACCCGTTAAGTTCATACTTAGTAGCTAATATACAATTCAACTACTACAATTCTATATGAAAAACTGATTATAATAATATTTCGCGTTCAAACTTTTATACAATATTTTACAAACTTACAATACCGCTTATTTTACATAAAGCATGAAATATAGCACACAATAACTTTGATACAAGATAGTTGTGAAGATAATTCTAGCTAGTACACAAGTCGTTCAGCAAAGGCAATAAAGACACGTAATTCATACGTCCAGAAACAAGTCATGCATTCTGGTTGTACTAGGACTACTTCCCATCCTAGGTCTTGTGGAACATAACTGTTATGGCCGTTGATAAGACAGCGTGTTGTAACGTCGTCAAAGGGACGAGGGTTACGTAATGTCCAACAGTCCCGTAACAATCTAAAAACCTCATTTCTTACCCCAATTACCGACTCCGTCACTTGTGGAAATGTTTTGTTTAATAGTTGTAGCCCGATGTTCTTGTTCTCACTTTGGTGAGAAGCGAACATTACTAATCCGTAAGCATAACATGCTTCTTTATGTTGCATGTTAGCCGCTTTTTCTAAATCACGAAGTCCTATATTCGGATATACTGAGTCAAAATAATTTCTTAACCCGTTGCGTAAAATAGCATTTGGGTTCCCCGCAATATATGCGTCAAAGTAAACACATCGTAACTTATGGATTTCCCAATGTGATATCCCCCATCTTTCGAACGAAAGACTTTTATAAACCAAGGCATTCTTGGAACGTTCTTCGAATGTCTTACAAACTGATCTCGCCTTAAATAGTTGTGCCGAGGAATTCTGACCGACTCTAGACAAGATTTCATCAATCATGTCTCCGGGTAGGTCTCTTAAAATATTGGGTTGTCTATCCATTTTGTGTTTTTATACTGTAAAATAGACAAGAGTTAGATTCATAAAAAAAAATACTTATTAATACAAGCAATTTTTACATATATCATAAAGCATAAGCACACTATATTACATATATTACACCACACGAATATAACTATCTTATTCCGACTCGCTCGTTTCTTCTTGTTCGGTTTTGGTTCGTTTTGCCAAGTTTCTAGGGATATATGATGTTCCCCTAATACGAGCCGTCGTTGTCCACATTGGTTTAGAAAAACCTGGTGGTTTAGAGGTTCCCGGGTCATTGTTACAACTTAAGGACTTCGGGGGTTGACGATACATATAAAGTTCATCGGGGTTGGAATTAGATTTCTCTATTTTTATGCCCTTTCCCTTATTATTTTCTTTTGCCTTTTTAAATTCAGTTGGGGTAATTTCTATAACATCATCGGAATTCTCGTCGGAATCCGATTCATCTGAGAATTGGTAATCCTCCCAATATTTTGCTTCCTTGGTGGAAACACCATTGACCATAATTAACCTTGGTCGGTTGGTTGAGGATTCTCTTTTACTTAACCGTTTTATTATTTCCCCCACCGGTTCTATTTCTTCTTCCGGTTCCGATTCTTCTTCCGGTTCTGATTCTTCTTCCGGTTCCGACTCTTCTTCCGGTTCCTCTTCGGAAACTTGTGAATCAGTCCACGAATCATTCCAATTTACATTTGACTCTTCATTATTATTACGTGAGTCAATGGGACTTGTTCTAGAGGTAGACATCTATCACATAATATCAAACACGTTAAGAGATTAATATATCACATAATATTCATATGTTAAAAATATATAGTTTCCAACAAAAATGTTAAGCAATCATTTTTAAAGAAAACACGGTCGAAGTCCAGACTCACTAATGCATCCTAACAAACTCGATAAGACACACTAATGCAAATTTTCTGGTTCTCTAAGACCAACGCTTGGATACCAACTGAAATGTCCCGTTCTTATTGATTAAAAACGTTCCATATTAATTGATTTCGTTGCGAGGTTTTGACCTCTATATGAGACATTTTTCAAAGACTGCATTCATTTTTAAAACAAACCATAACCTTTATTTCATCAATAAAGGTTTAAAAAGCTTTACGTAGATTATCAAATAATGATAATCTAAAATATCCTGTTTACACACGACCATTACATAATGGTTTACAATACAAATATGTTACAACAAAATAAGTTTCTTGAATGCAGTTTTTACACAATATCATACAAGCATGGACTCCAAATCTCGTCCTTATTTAAGTATGCGACAGCGGAAGCTCTTAATAATCACCTGAGAATAAACATGCTTAAAACGTCAACAAAAATGTTGGTGAGTTATAGGTTTAACCTATATATATCAAATCATAATAATAGACCACAAGGTTTCATATTTCAATACACATCCCATACATAGAGATAAAAATCATTCATATGGTGAACACCTGGTAACCGACATTAACAAGATGCATATATAAGAATATCCCCATCATTCCGGGACACCCTTCGGATATGATATAAATTTCGAAGTACTAAAGCATCCGGTACTTTGGATGGGGTTTGTTAAGCCCAATAGATCTATCTTTAGGATTCGCGTCAATTAGGGTGTCTGTTCCCTAATTCTTAGATTATCAGACTTAATAAAAAGCGGCATATTCGATTTCGATAATTCAACCATAGAATGTAGTTTCACGTACTTGTGTCTATTTTGTAAATCATTTATAAAACCTGCATATATTCTCATCCCAAAAATATTAGATTTTAAAAGTGGGACTATAACTCACTTTCACAGATTTTTACTTCGTCGGGAAGTAAGACTTGGCCACTGGTTGATTCACGAACCTATAACAATATATACATATATATCAAAGTATGTTCAAAATATATTTACAACACTTTTAATATATTTTGATGTTTTAAGTTTATTAAGTCAGCTGTCCTCGTTAGTAACCAACAACTAGTTGTCCACAGTTAGATGTACAGAAATAAATCGATAAATATTATCTTGAATCAATCCACGACCCAGTGTATACGTATCTCAGTATTGATCACAACTCAAACTATATATATTTTGGAATCAACCTCAACCCTGTATAGCTAACTCCAACATTCACATATAGAGTGTCTATGGTTGTTCCGAAATATATATAGATGTGTCAACATGATAGGTCGAAACATTGTATATGTGTCTATGGTATCTCAAGATTACATAATATACAATACAAGTTGATTAAGTTATGGTTGGAATAGATTTGTTACCAATTTTCACGTAGCTAAAATGAGAAAAATTATCCAATCTTGTTTTACCCATAACTTCTTCATTTTAAATCCGTTTTGAGTGAATCAAATTGCTATGGTTTCATATTGAACTCTATTTTATGAATCTAAACAGAAAAAGTATAGGTTTATAGTCGGAAAAATAAGTTACAAGTCGTTTTTGTAAAGGTAGTCATTTCAGTCGAAAGAACGACGTCTAGATGACCATTTTAGAAAACATACTTCCACTTTGAGTTTAACCATAATTTTTGGATATAGTTTCATGTTCATAATAAAAATCATTTTCTCAGAATAACAACTTTTAAATCAAAGTTTATCATAGTTTTTAATTAACTAACCCAAAACAGCCAACGGTGTTACTACGACGGCGTAAATCCGGTTTTACGGTGTTTTTCGTGTTTCCAGGTTTTAAATCATTAAGTTAGCATATCATATAGATATAGAACATGTGTTTAGTTGATTTTAAAAGTCAATTTAGAAGGATTAACTTTTGTTTGCGAACAAGTTTAGAATTAACTAAACTATGTTCTAGTGATTACAAGTTTAAACCTTCGAATAAGATAGCTTTATATGTATGAATCGAATGATGTTATGAACATCATTACTACCTTAATTTCCTTGGATAAACCTACTGGAAAAGAGAAAAATGGATCTAGCTTCAATGGATCCTTGGATGGCTCGAAGTTCTTGAAGCAGAATCATGACACGAAAACAAGTTCAAGTAAGATCATCACTTGAAATAAGATTGTTATAGTTATAGAAATTGAACCAAATTTTGAATTTGATTATTACCTTGTATTAGAATGATAACCTACTGTAAGAAACAAAGATTTCTTGAGGTTGGATGATCACCTTACAAGATTGGAAGTGAGCTAGCAAACTTGAAAGTATTCTTGATTTTATGAAACTAGAACTTTTGGAATTTATGAAGAACACTTAGAACTTGAAGATAGAACTTGAGAGAGATCAATTAGATGAAGAAAATTGAAGAATGAAAGTGTTTGTAGGTGTTTTTGGTCGTTGGTGTATGGATTAGATATAAAGGATATGTAATTTTGTTTTCATGTAAATAAGTCATGAATGATTACTCATATTTTTGTAATTTTATGAGATATTTCATGCTAGTTTCCAAATGATGGTTCCCACATGTGTTAGGTGACTCACATGGGCTGCTAAGAGCTGATAATTGGAGTGTATATACCAATAGTACATACATCTAAAAGCTGTGTATTGTACAAGTACGAATACGGGTGCATACGAGTAGAATTGTTGATGAAACTGAACGAGGATGTAATTGTAAGCATTTTTGTTAAGTAGAAGTATTTTGATAAGTGTATTGAAGTCTTTCAAAAGTGTATAAATACATATTAAAACACTACATGTATATACATTTTAACTGAGTCGTTAAGTCATCGTTAGTCGTTACATGTAAATGTTGTTTTGAAACCTTTAGGTTAACGATCTTGTTAAATGTTGTTAACCCAATGTTTATAATATCAAAAGAGATTTTAAATTATTATATTATCATGATATTGTGATGTACAAATATCTCTTAATATGATATATATACATTAAATGTCGTTACAACGATAATCGTTACATATATGTCTCGTTTCAAAATTATTAAGTTAGTAGTCTTGTTTTTACATATGTAGTTCATTGTTAATATACTTAATGATATGTTTAATTATCATAATATAATGTTAACTATATATATAACCATATATATGGCATCATATAGTTTTTACAAGTTTTAATGTTCGTGAATCACCGGTCAACTTGGGTGGTCAATTGTCTATATGAAACCTATTTCAATTAATCAAGTCTTAACAAGTTTGATTGCTTAACATGTTGGAAACATTTAATCATGTAAATATCAATCTCAATTAATATATATAAACATGGAAAAGTTCGGGTCACTACATGGGGATGCGCGGATGAGAAGATATGTGAACCCTTAGTCATAAAGAATGGTTTACTCTGGGTGAAGAGGATCTCAAAAATGATTTCTTGTACCTCAATATACTGATTCATAGAGATGATGTTTACGAGGGTGTTGCGATTAGCCGTGAAATATTGAGAGTAGAAACCCACCTAGTGCCTTTCCTACAATGGGGTGACCACTGAGTGTACTTCAGAAACACAAGTTTTGATCTTTTTAACAAAATAAAGAGATCATAAGCTAGAAAACTTAGATCCAACAAAGTAAATGAAGATTCAAAGCTAGAAAGCTTGAATCTTTCATTTTCTTGAAGGATTAAAATCAAAGTTTGAATCTACAAGATATAACAAGATCAAGAAGCTAAAAAGCTTGATCTTATGATGATGATGATGATGATGTCGTGTACATGAAGAAGAGAAGAAGAAGAGAAGAAGAAGAAGAAAATTTAAAACTTACACTTTTTAGAGTGAGAAAGACTAGAGAGAAAATTAGAGAGTAAGTGTGTGTAAAATGTGAATGAGATCAAGTGTAAAATGGAAGGAATAAGCATGGTATTTATAGTGGGGAGGGTGGTGTTTGGCCGTAGGTATGGGGGCAAAAGGGGCACAACTTTTTCTTTTTGATTAGTGGTGGTCTAAAGGTGGTGCTAGTTGTTAGGATCCCATGCAATATGTATGATAATGGTGAACAAAAATGCTAGTATGTTGGCTCTTATAAATGGATTTTTGTCCTTCATCTTAATGGGTAATTAATCCATAAATATTGGGCTAATTAAATGGTCCCTTAGCTAGAGTAGGGTGGGCTAAAGTCCAACAAGGCAAAAAGTCTAACAAGACTAACTAGTGTGCATTAGAAATTTACTATGCGTAATTAAGCATCCAATAACCCAAGTAATTGTTATTAGAAAATAACAATTAGTATTACGTAGTCATAATATTCCAATTCTGACCAAAGTTAAACGTGTACCAAGTACATAGCTCGTTTCAAATGTCAAGTGACACCAACGGTTGTAAAAGCATTCGGGGATCAAGTTAAGTGATTAAACACTTAATAGCACGTTGTAAGATATTAACGAAAGTAATTATCATGAAATAAGATCCCAGAGCATAAACTAGCTCAGTACGCACAAATACGCAGTTTCGTGAAAGTAATAAGCACAAAAGTATAAGTCGAAAAAGTCGGGTCGTTACATTACCCACCTGTTAAAGAAAATTCCGTCCCAAAATTTTGAGGGGTGACTAACAACGGTACCTAATTTGAAGAAGAAGGAGCGTATCGAAGTTCCGAGAGACTCGTGGGCTCAGAAGTGAGTTATTTACCTTGAAAGGTACTTGGGCGTATAAAAGTAAGAATAGGTATATACCATTAATTAAGTCTCTTGTCCTAAGAGATCAACAAATTGATTTTGTTTCTGGTTAACATGAGTATGTCATCTGAATATATACCCACAAAAGGAAAGATGATGTTTTTAGCCTTACAGGCATCTTCAGTAAGCTGGATGCATGGAGTGCATCATGAATGTTACCAAACTCATCTAAAACATTCAGCGCTTATGTCGCAATACAAAGCTGACAGATAGAATGGAAAACATGGTGATCATAACATACTGCGTGTGAATTTATCCTTGGATGAAATGAAAGCACAGTTCCATAATGTAACTATATCCTTTCAGTTACATGCTAAAGTTAGGGTTAACATCAACTAGAACAACATATAGTTGCAACCAACGATTGAAGGAATATATAGAGTAACCACATCAGTGTTATAGACGTTTTAAGCAGTCCCTTCCAAGAGGATAACAAGATTCATAGATTCTTAAAGTATTTTACATTACATTTCCAAAAGAAAATTGCACGGAAGGTGTGATCTTTGAACGAGAGTGAACACTTCAAGCTGGTTGATCTGAATTTATCCTTATACTTATGGGGATGCGCGGATGAGAAGATATGTGAACCCTTATTCATAAAGAATGGTTTACTCCGGGTGAAGAGGATCTCAAAAATGATTTCTTGTACCTCAATATATTGATTCATAGAGATGATGTTTATGAGGGTGTTGCGATTAGCCGTGAAATATTGAGAGTAGAAACCCACCTAGTGCCTTTCCTACAATGGGGTGACCACTGAGTGTACTTCAGAAACACAAGTTTTGATCTTTTTAACAAAATAAAGAGATCATAAGCTAGAAAACTTAGATCCAACAAAGTAAATGAAGATTCAAAGCTAGAAAGCTTGAATCTTTCATGTTCTTGAAGGATTAAAATCAAAGTTTGAATCTACAAGATATAAAAAGATCAAGAAGCTAAAAAGCTTGATCTTATGATGATGATGATGATGATGATGTCTTGTACATGAAGAAGAGAAGAAGAAGAAGAAAATTTAAAACTTACACTTTTTAGAGTGAGAAACACTAGAGAGAAATTTAGAGAGTAAGTGTGTGTAAAATGTGAATGAGATCAAGTGTAAAATGGAAGGAATAAGCTTGGTATTTATAGTGGGGAGGGTGGTGTTTGGCCATAGGTATGGGGGGACAAAAGGGGGACAACTTTTACTTTTTTGTTAGTGGTGGTCTAAAGGTGGTGCTAGTTGTTGGCTCTTATAAATGGGTTTTTGTCCTTCATCTTAATGGGTCATTATTCCATAAATATTCGGCTAATTAAATGGTCCATTAGCTAGAGTAGGGTGGGCTAAAGTCCAACAAGGCAAAAAGTCCAACAAGACTAACTAGTGTGCATTAGTAAATTACTATGCGTAATTAAGCATCCAATAACCCAAGTAATTGTTATTAGAAAATAACAATTAGTATTACGTAGTCATAATATTCAAATTATGACCAAAGTTAAACGTGTACCAAGTACATAGCTCGTTTCAAACGTCAAGTGGCACCAACGGTCGTAAAAGCATTCGGGGATCAAGTTAAGTGATTAAACACTTAATAGCATGTTGTAAGATATTAACGAAAGTAATTATCATAAAATAAGATCCCAGAGCATAAACTAGCTCAGTACGTACAAATACGCAGTTTCGTTAAAGTAATAAGCATAAAAGTATAAGTCGAAAAAGTAGGGTCGTTACAAGTGACACCTCTCCTCCCAAATTTTCAAAGATTGTGGTTTTTAATGATGAGATTCCTCCTGACTCAAATGGGAAATAATGGAATTTCAAGTTGTGGGTGTTAATGGATAACCTATTGCCGTTCAGGCGTGGGTTACCATTATCAATTAATGTTTTCTAATGTGAAATGCAGGGAACCAGGGTACCTATAAATAACACCTGGATAGTAGATAGCGGCTCTTCAAGGCATATGACAGGATAGCTATCTCTGCTCTCGAATGTTCATCCTATTAATGGAGGTTATGTTGCTTTTGCTGGAGATAAAGGTGGTCACATTATAGCTCAAGGTTTACTAAGGAATGATAAAGTTAGCTTCGATAAAGTGAATTATTATCAAGAGCTTGCAAATAATTTATTGTTAGTTTCGCAAATCTGCGAAAAATCCTTCAAAGTAGCTTTTGATGATGAATATAGCTACATTTTGAAACCAGAATTTGTGATTCCACTAGATATGATTTTAATGGAGGCTCCAAGACAAGCTGATTTGTATATGCTGGATATGAATGTTGCTATTTCAACTAATGAATATCATCAAGCTTTTGTTTCTTAAGCAACTGAACAAGAGTCTATCATCTGGCACTAACGCATGGGTCATTTAAGTTTTTGGAAATGAATCATCTTATTCACAACAATCTTGTAGAAGGTGTTGATCTTCGATCTTTTCGGATTCCAGGAACATGTGTTCCATGTAAGAAGGGAAAGTAGAGCAAGAAAGCTCATAAGCTGGTCAAGTACAGTCCAGTCTCTGCGCCACTTGAATTGTTACATATGGATCTTTTCGATCCAATCCGTTTTGAAAGCATTGATGGAAGTAAGTACTGTCTGGTTGTAACTGATGATTACTCAAGATTCTCTTGGGTTATCTCTTAAAGGGAAGTCTGAGACTTTTGAGAACTTGAAGGTGCTAATCAATAGATTAGAGACAGGTTTTAATCTCAAAGTGAGAAACATTCGATGCGACAACGGCACTGAATTTAAAAATTAGTATCTTGTAGGTTTCTGTATCGAAAAGGGTATTAATATGCAGTTCAGTTGTACATACGCTCCTCAAATGAATGGTGTTGCAGAAAGGAAGAATATGGTATTAATTGAGACCGCTAGAACTATGCTAGTAGACTAATCTCTACCTGTTCATTTTTGGGGAGAGGTTGTTGCAAATGCTTGTTACACAACGAATCGGGTTCTGACTGTTAAGCGACTGGGTAAGACTTGTTATGAATTGTTGCATGGGAGAAAACCTACACTGAAGCATCTAGAACCATTTGGTGCGCCTTGTACCATCTTAAAGATAAAACTAGGAAGTAATTTTGATGCTAAAGTTGTTACTGAAGTATTTCTTGGGTACAGTTCTCCTAATAATCGAGTTTTCAACAATGAAACAAGATGTGTTGAAGAATGGTCTGAAGTCGATGTCCAAAGGAATCAAACGAAGATAGCACCTAAGAGTCATCCTTGGATTTATAACTATAATGAGCTAATTGACTCATTCCATCTTGCTCTAGATCATGTGGAGAATGAAGTAGAATTACAAATGCTGTTTGATTTACAGAATGCACCAGAATTGTGTGCAACTACTCAAACTCCTGATCCATCACCATCTGTTGTTGAGCCAATTTATGAATCTGATCAAGATCTAGTGTACGATACCTGCGGATCTGATATTTCAAGAGAAAGTTCTGAAAATCCTGAAGATATGGGTGATAGTACGAATCTGCATCATACTGTACCTGTTCCTGCATAACCAGTTCCCAGAACTACAGTTGCTCACCCTAGAGAGAATATTATTGGTGATCCGAATGCATATGTTAGAACAAGAAGACAAGTTCAGTTTGATGGTCAAGTTGATACTCATATGATAGCTGCTGCTGTATTCTTTGAGTATGCATGTCATATTTCAAAGATTGAGCCTAAGACAATGAAAGAAGCTTTAAAGCATGTTGACTGGGTAATGGCCGTGCAAGAAGAGATTCAAAAATTTCGTCGGTTAGACGTTTAAAAGTTGGTAACTAAGCCAAATGGTGTTAAATTCGTTGATCTCAAGTGGGTTTGGAAGAATAAGTATGATGAAGATGGCAATGTTGTCCGTAACAAAGCTAGGTTAGTAGCGAAAGGTTATCAGCAAGTTCCTGGATTCAACTATGATGAAGTCTTTACTCCTGTAGCCAGATTCGAAGCTATTCGTATCTTCTTGGCATTCGCTTCATTCATGAAATTCAAAGTGTATCAAATGGATGTCAAGAGTGCTTTTCTTTATGGCAAGCTTAATAAAAGAGTATAGGTCAATCAACCACCGGGTTTTGAAGATCATCTTCATCTTGACAAAGTTTACCAATTACGGAGAGCCCTTTATGGATTGCATCAAGCCCCACGAGCTTGGTATGGACGCTTATCCAGTTATCTCATCGAAAATGGATATCAAATTGGCACAGTAGACTATACTCTTTTCACAAAAGTACAAGGTGATGATATTATCTTGGTCCAAATTTATGTTGATGATATCATTTTCGGTTCTACTAAGCAGAAACTCGTCGTGGAGTTCGAGTAGGTTATGAAGGACGAATTCGAAATGAGAAAATTAGGTCTCTTACATTACTTTCTTGGTCTACAAGTCGAACAGACTGATAACGAAAGTTTTCTTCATCCAGCAAAGTATGTAACTGATATACTAGAACAGTTTAGTATGACTCAAGAACGTCCAGTTTCTACCCCGTTAGCGGTTAATCATGGAATTTCTTTAGATTGTGAAGGGGAACCTGTTGATCCAACTTACTACTGAGCAATCATCGGATCGCTCATGTATCTTACTGCGTCAAGGCCGGATATAATGTTCGCGACATGTCTCTGTGCATGATACCAAGTTAATCCGAACACAATTCATCTTACAGCTTCCAAAAGGATTCTACGTTATCTGTTACATTCTCCTAATCTCGGCATATGGTATTCTAACGATGAAAAGTTTGGTCTTGTAGCTTACAGTGATTTAGATTATGCCAAGAAAAATTAACAACAAATCTACATCTGAAGGATGTCAGTTTCTTGGTGAAAGGCTGGTGACTTGGCAGTGCAAAAAGTAAGCTTCTGTTGCACTTTCCACATGTGAAGCTGAATATATAGGTACTACTAGTTGTTGTTCGCAAGTTGTCTGAATTCAACAGCAACTTCGTGATTACGGGCTAAAAATCTCTCTCTCCTCTTTATATTGATAATACTGTTGCTATAGATGTTACTAAGAATCCTGTTCAATATTCTAAGACTAAGCATATAGGAGTTAAGTATCACTTTATTCGAGATTTTCATGAGAAAATAATTATAGAGGTTAAGAGAATAGGTACTAAGGATCAAAGGGCTGACCTGTACACTAAGGCTTTTTGATAAACCTAGGTTCTTGCTCCTATTAGAGATGAAGAGCATTGTTGATCAAGATAAAGTGATTTCAGATGTCGATCTATGAGGATTAATCAAGCTTTTAGACTTTTCATGTAGCTTGCATGACACTTAGATAATTAGTTTATGCTTTTATGTACTGCATATTATCAAAGCTGTCTGCATAACCCTGCATGAGTTACTTAATGTTTGCATGTTTGTCTATAGATATTTTCTGCTTTACATTTTGTTTAAAATGCTAAAATACAAAAAGATTTATGTTTTTAGTATTTTAGGGAGAGAAATTGTCTCAACAGAAAATACCTAAAAAGTGAAAAATGCCTCATTAGAAAATCCTAAAAATTCGTAAAATCTGAATAAGAGTTTGTGTTGGTTATTGTATTATTGGAGATGATGATAACTTACTGTAATGAGAATTGATATTTGATTAGTAAGGACTGATTTGAATGTTTGTGCTTATTGGTAGTGTAGTATACTGATAAATGTGACTGATGAATTCTTGGCATTAGACAATCATACTAAGAATAACTATCATCTAAGAATCAGAAGTCATGGACGATCTGTAGCGTTTGATGGTAGTCACCTTATTATGTCAAAAACTTTATCTAATGAAAATTGTTGAGGAACTCAACAGTCAGTTGAGGGTATCCCCTATCATAAATGATTATCGTTAGAAAAAGTTGTTGTTGGATGTCCCCAAGCAATATTCAAATGTTGCTCTACAAATTCAGCCTCACACCTATGATTGGGACATTTAATAGATCATTTAAGGGGCTGAGGGTTATCTATTTGGCTAGTGCATACCATGTTGTCACGGGTGTAGCGACCCGACCAAAACCGTTATTGACGGCGCCGTTAACTTAGGTCCCGTTGCGTGGTCGTAGTCCCTATATGAGACTCGTTTGACCAAAATTATGTCGCATTCATTTGAAAGGTACAAGACTTGCAAGTTTAGTTTACAAAACCGTTCGACAACAAGTCTAAGTTTACAAAAGTCATAAAGTATAAATGAAATAACTTGCGACATAATTAGTTTAAAAACACAGTTGCTATAAATAGCGTAAGTATGTAAACAAAAGTTTGAATCCAAAAGTGCTATCCTTAGCGTATGTATGAATGTATGCTTGACCCCAAGCAAGAAATCAGAGTGTATGCATGTATGCTTGACCCCAAGCAAGTATGAGTGAACGCGGAAGCATATATCAAATAGCCAAGTATGAACCTGAGAAAACATGTAGAAAACTGTCAACGAAAAACGTTGGTGAGATCATAAATGTATTTGTAAACGTATACTTTGAACCACAATAGTTTGTATAGATGATTATCCAAATCGTATTTATTCCGAAGAATGTAGTTTGTATTACGAGCACCCAATTACCAAAGCTTAACTGAATCTTCCCTCTGAATTTTGAATATAGTGTTAGAACATACACTATGCACGTTGAAATTATATTTCATCCACTAACGGTAGCGAACCGTCTGAATGAGGGTTCGTTAAACCCGTATGGCCACACAACATAATCACTCGCTTACACTTACACCCTGCAAGTGGAACTAATGATAATTGGATTGAGGACTTTTGTTCTAACTCGTCTGTATCTTTGCTCTTGTATTCGCATTTGTATCCAAAGTATGAAAGTATAAACCGTATAAATGTATATAAAGTATATGTTTCTCAGCCCACGATTTAAAAGTATAAAAGTATTTGCAAAGGTGGGACTATGATCTCACCTCGAGTGCACGAGTATAAATGTACTTCACAAAGTAAACGTGTGCATGAATGTTGCTTAGCCTTGACCTAAACAAGTAAGTTGTATCAATTAACCGGTTACGACACAAGGTCGGGTGAAATGTATTCAATTAGTCCTATGGCTCGTTACGACTCGAATAGTATAGCATGTGAATCACGTTGTCAAGTTTCATGCAAGAATCAAGTATAAAAACATGTTAGAACGATTGTAATAAAGTTTGAGTTGACATTTCAAAACCTTACCATTAGAAAGGAAATCTTATTACGTTTCCAACGATATTTGATTCATCGAAAACGGAGTTACGGTCAAAAAGTTATGGCCAAAACAAGTTTGCTGAAGTTCGGATGAAACAGGCAATTGTCGCGGCGCGACAAATTGCTCCGCGGCGCGACAAATGCCTATTTTGAAGGTCAGAAAGCTTGAAAAACATGTTCTAAAATCACCCTTTGGGCCACGGCGCGACAAATTGCTCCGCGGCGCGACAATGGCCGTGGCCTGGTACCAGGTCAGTTTCAAATGTTCAAGTCTTGGTCAAAACTTCAAACAACCATAAAACGCAAACCGTAAACAACTAGAAGACGTATCTTATACCGTTGGAAAGCTCTTTTGACAAGGAACACAACTAAGCACTTATCATCAAACAAAAACAACATTTTCCATAACCGATTTCTCGTCAAGTGATCGTTTAAAAGTCCATTTTCAAAGTTTCAAGTTCATCAATTGCATTTTAAGTTTCGGGAATCCAATTCACACATATGATATGCCGTTTTGAAGGTAATGAAGAATACATTACTACTAAACACTAACAATTAACATTCCATGGCATTTAAACATCCAAATGTTCATGTCAAGAACTATCAAACCCTAGTCAAACATCACAAAATCATTAATCGGGTTTTTGAAGTTTTCTTAATCAACCTACACATCCAAACGAAGCTAGTGATACTAGTAACACAATTAAAACATGCACTTTAACAATCTAACAAAATTAACTCATCCAAAATCAAGGATTAAGCAAACCCATTTCAAATGTTCAAACTAGTTACTCAAAACAACGAATCGAGCAAACAAAACATATATTCATGTTATACACGAGCCATAGACACTAACTAACACACTTTCAAGTATATAAAACGAATTTAGAGAAATTTAGTGTTTTAGAAATGTTACCCAAAATGGATGAAATTGGTACCAAATCGAAGAGGATGATGAGAGGATCACGAATATGTAATTTGTTTTGAAGTTTGCTTCCCGATCCGAATTTAGATGATGAATTATGTTTGTGTTCTTGAGAGAAAAAAAAAGAAAGAAAGAGAGAGAGAGGGAGATGATGGAAATGGTGGTGATTGGGGTGGACTAGTTGACCTAGTCAACTAGTTTGCCCCGTGTCAATTTTAGTCCCTCGAGTTTAGAAGCGGGTGCGGGATTTAACCAAACGAATATTTTAAAAACGCTCGAGTAGACGAGTGATGTTATAATTAAATAACGAGAATATTATAAACGTTAGTCAACGGAAATTGGGAATTTAAATAGCGAAAGATATTATAAAAAAAAAAGACGGTGTTAAAAATAAATTTAACGGAAAAACGCGGGATGTTACATTATCCACACCTCAAAAGAAATTTCGTCCCGAAATTTAGTTGGAAGTAGTAGTTGTTGAATCTTCCTCGAGATTTTGTGTTGCCAATTCTACGAATGAGGGAGAAGTACGTTCTAGGGTATTTCAACGAATTTTGACTGTCGGGATCATATGTTGTTTTAAGGTTTGGCTTCACGATTTATGGTTTCAACCGGTCCTCCTAGGAAGTGAGGGTTATCGTCGATAGTGAGTTCATCAAAGGAGATAACAAGTTCTCGTTTCGCAAAACACGTCTTTGAGTTGATACATCGAATGTAGGATAAACGGAGACCCAAAATGAGTCGGAAAAGTCTAAACGGCTAGCGACGGGTCCAAAACACCCCAAGAATTTAAAGGATCAAAATATCGCGGATTTAGCTTCCTACGTTTCCCGAAACGGATTGCACCTTTCCAAGGTGCGACTCTTAACGTGACGCGGTTTCCCACGTGGAATTTGAAATGTTTACGTCTAACATCGGCGTAGCTCTTGGTGATTACGAGTCGCGTAGGGTTTTACCTGAATATGAATAAATTTTCTCGGTTGCTCATGAATAACCTCGGCCCCGGTGAATTGATCATCGTTTACTTTGTTCGACAAAAGAGAATGACGTTTCCGGTCACATGTGGTTTCAAAAGGAGTGACGTTAAAACTCGAATGAAAATCATTGTAGTACGAGGATTCGGTTTAAGGAAAATACTTTTCTCAAGTAAATTTGAAGTTGGTAATACAAACTTGTATTATGGTTTCCAAGGTTTAAATCGCATGTTTGTTCGGTCCGTCGGGTTGTGGATGGTACGCGGTACTCATGTTTAAACGCGGTCCCGAGGCTTTTTGTAAGGTACTCCAAAATCTAGAAATGAAACGAGGATCTCGATCCGAAACGGGGTATATTTCCCTAAGGCATATTGAACAAGTTTGCTAGGAATTGAAAACGTTAGCTAGGACAAGTTTCTCAAGAAAATTCGCGTCGCGGAAGATTTATCGGTTTCCAAAAATGTTCATCGGGACTATTCACCCTCGAGGCGAATACTAGTATAACGTGGAGAGTCTCTCTCTCCATTGAGAGTTTAGAATAAAAGATTTCCTGAACCGGAATTTTTGAGGGTGATGCAAGAGAAGTTTCCGCCCCGATGTAAGCATAACGAGTAAATTGTAGTTAGTCAATAAGACTGCGCGAGGACGAGCTAGTATACACGTGTAACATACGGTTGAAGTCGAGAAGAATCGGTAATTCATTCGGAAGCATAAGTATAGTTCGACAAAAGTCGAAGGGGTGTCCCCGGTATGGTTGTTATCAATATTCTCGGAGTTTTCGGATGTCCAAACATGAAAAGATGAAGTCATGTACATGGCACATGGTGGTGTTTAGGTTGATCGAGTCTAACCACCATCACGCGTCACTAGAACTTTGGTATATCTTACCGTAATATAACCACGTTGATCGAGTGTCGTTATATTACGCCAAATCATACTTCCATTCCCACATCACTCCATGAGTTCAAGTTCGTGTCATCGTGAAAATCTAAAATGAACAAAATGTAACGACGTCTCAAACATGATTCGTATTGAATCGAAAGAATTAGTGCAACTCTAAAGATGCGTTCCCCGAGGGAAGTGTATAAGTGATTGTTCACGTCAATGCGGTTCGAATCAGACAATAAAGTAGTTAGGTATGAAAAGAGTAACGAGTCATGATAGCGAGTAGTACGCAACCGTAGAGATAAATAGTAATGACGATACTCACCTAGAGTAGTGACAGTGACTTTACAATACTCATGGATAGTAAGCTAAGACGGGGTGGATAACAACCAAAAATTTGAGTTCCCGAGCTAGAGTAGCTAACGAAGTCGCGGTCATCCGTACGCGTATGAATCTTGAATTCACGTGTTTTACCAAAAATTGGCGGAATACGAGTTCGTATGATGAAGGTTGGGTACCATTAAAAAGTTTGCCTAAGAATGATTCAAGTATAATGCACAAGTAGTCAAGTAAGTGCTATCTATAGCAATGTATGTCAGAATGCAAATGCTAACTATCCGGTTGTAGTCTAGACTCACTAATGCGTCCTAACGACTCTGTTAGACACACTAATGCACGTCCTAGTTCCCTACAACCAACGCTCTGATACCATCTGTAGCGACCCGACCAAAACCGTTATTGACGGCGCCGTTAACTTAGGTCCCGTTGCGTGGTCGTAGTCCCTATATGAGACTCGTTTGACCAAAATTATGTCGCATTCATTTGAAAGGTACAAGACTTGCAAGTTTAGTTTACAAAACCGTTCGACAACAAGTCTAAGTTTACAAAAGTCATAAAGTATAAATGAAATAACTTGCGACATAATTAGTTTAAAAACACAGTTGCTATAAATAGCGTAAGTATGTAAACAAAAGTTTGAATCCAAAAGTGCTATCCTTAGCGTATGTATGAATGTATGCTTGACCCCAAGCAAGAAATCAGAGTGTATGCATGTATGCTTGACCCCAAGCAAGTATGAGTGAACGCGGAAGCATATATCAAATAGCCAAGTATGAACCTGAGAAAACATGTAGAAAACTGTCAACGAAAAACGTTGGTGAGATCATAAATGTATTTGTAAACGTATACTTTGAACCACAATAGTTTGTATAGATGATTATCCAAATCGTATTTATTCCGAAGAATGTAGTTTGTATTACGAGCACCCAATTACCAAAGCTTAACTGAATCTTCCCTCTGAATTTTGAATATAGTGTTAGAACATACACTATGCACGTTGAAATTATATTTCATCCACTAACGGTAGCGAACCGTCTGAATGAGGGTTCGTTAAACCCGTATGGCCACACAACATAATCACTCGCTTACACTTACACCCTGCAAGTGGAACTAATGATAATTGGATTGAGGACTTTTGTTCTAACTCGTCTGTATCTTTGCTCTTGTATTCGCATTTGTATCCAAAGTATGAAAGTATAAACCGTATAAATGTATATAAAGTATATGTTTCTCAGCCCACGATTTAAAAGTATAAAAGTATTTGCAAAGGTGGGACTATGATCTCACCTCGAGTGCACGAGTATAAATGTACTTCACAAAGTAAACGTGTGCATGAATGTTGCTTAGCCTTGACCTAAACAAGTAAGTTGTATCAATTAACCGGTTACGACACAAGGTCGGGTGAAATGTATTCAATTAGTCCTATGGCTCGTTACGACTCGAATAGTATAGCATGTGAATCACGTTGTCAAGTTTCATGCAAGAATCAAGTATAAAAACATGTTAGAACGATTGTAATAAAGTTTGAGTTGACATTTCAAAACCTTACCATTAGAAAGGAAATCTTATTACGTTTCCAACGATATTTGATTCATCGAAAACGGAGTTACGGTCAAAAAGTTATGGCCAAAACAAGTTTGCTGAAGTTCGGATGAAACAGGCAATTGTCGCGGCGCGACAAATTGCTCCGCGGCGCGACAAATGCCTATTTTGAAGGTCAGAAAGCTTGAAAAACATGTTCTAAAATCACCCTTTGGGCCACGGCGCGACAAATTGCTCCGCGGCGCGACAATGGCCGTGGCCTGGTACCAGGTCAGTTTCAAATGTTCAAGTCTTGGTCAAAACTTCAAACAACCATAAAACGCAAACCGTAAACAACTAGAAGACGTATCTTATACCGTTGGAAAGCTCTTTTGACAAGGAACACAACTAAGCACTTATCATCAAACAAAAACAACATTTTCCATAACCGATTTCTCGTCAAGTGATCGTTTAAAAGTCCATTTTCAAAGTTTCAAGTTCATCAATTGCATTTTAAGTTTCGGGAATCCAATTCACACATATGATATGCCGTTTTGAAGGTAATGAAGAATACATTACTACTAAACACTAACAATTAACATTCCATGGCATTTAAACATCCAAATGTTCATGTCAAGAACTATCAAACCCTAGTCAAACATCACAAAATCATTAATCGGGTTTTTGAAGTTTTCTTAATCAACCTACACATCCAAACGAAGCTAGTGATACTAGTAACACAATTAAAACATGCACTTTAACAATCTAACAAAATTAACTCATCCAAAATCAAGGATTAAGCAAACCCATTTCAAATGTTCAAACTAGTTACTCAAAACAACGAATCGAGCAAACAAAACATATATTCATGTTATACACGAGCCATAGACACTAACTAACACACTTTCAAGTATATAAAACGAATTTAGAGAAATTTAGTGTTTTAGAAATGTTACCCAAAATGGATGAAATTGGTACCAAATCGAAGAGGATGATGAGAGGATCACGAATATGTAATTTGTTTTGAAGTTTGCTTCCCGATCCGAATTTAGATGATGAATTATGTTTGTGTTCTTGAGAGAAAAAAAAAGAAAGAAAGAGAGAGAGAGGGAGATGATGGAAATGGTGGTGATTGGGGTGGACTAGTTGACCTAGTCAACTAGTTTGCCCCGTGTCAATTTTAGTCCCTCGAGTTTAGAAGCGGGTGCGGGATTTAACCAAACGAATATTTTAAAAACGCTCGAGTAGACGAGTGATGTTATAATTAAATAACGAGAATATTATAAACGTTAGTCAACGGAAATTGGGAATTTAAATAGCGAAAGATATTATAAAAAAAAAAGACGGTGTTAAAAATAAATTTAACGGAAAAACGCGGGATGTTACAACGGGCCTGAGACGTAATAATCGAAACTAAAGTCCGAAAATACAGAGAAAAATTAGTTTATGTCAAAGTAAGTGTCCCTTCTCACTTAAAGTCGAAAAGTATAATTCTTTATTGCGAACCATTCAAGCATTTATGGAGAACACCTTCGATTCATCTGAGCACACCAAAATAAAGAAACATGAGTCCAAGCACGAATACAACAAAGACATGATGGAAGTTCCATTCATGATGCAGTTCAAAATCAATATATCAAAAGACGATGATATGCTGTAAAAAGTTCAAATATCAAAAGAAAATCAAAGTAAAAAATAATTGGTGTATCAAGATGGAAAAGTCCTGAAGTTTGAAAGTATGAAGAATGCTGATTCATGAAGTGCTCATAAAAGAACTCAGATCATTCTTAGTGTGACGCCCCCGCGCAGCTTGAATTGTTTAATCACGACGTTCACATCGAACTATCAAGATTCTTGTCATCTGCAATGTAGAGATATGCCCATTAAGGCTATAAGATAGGAAGATACTTACCTAGATATACTCTAAATACATATATATGAAAGTTTAACTTTTGATTCCGTTTACAATGTCAACTTGAACATAAAGAAGTTAAGGGACCTGAGATTTATTTTTTGTGATGACTGGTCATTAGGCTAGTCTTCTTTAACTGTAGACCAATCCCCGCAGTAAATAATGCGCCTATTCAGATAACTCAATGTACTCTGAGATCAGCCGAGCCAATTGGATTGAAGATTGTCAACACATTGGTAGAAGCCAAAGGCTGACAGGGTTATTCAAAATGCCGTGAGAATCTTCCTGTTCAATTTGAATGAAGTACATGGATAGAGATAACAGAAACTTACATTAATGAATTGGCATCCTAAAAACAATTCACAATGTTAAGTGATGGAAGAATCAAGGATTAATAAACTCAGCGTGATCTCAAAAATCATTGCTCTATAGTGTTCAAGTAATTAATACCAACATGATTGTCGAAGTGTCCTGAAGGAGTCTGGTCATATTTAATAAGATAAATTACATGATAATAGGCACAGACTGGAT
Source organism: Rutidosis leptorrhynchoides (assembly GCF_046630445.1). Lineage (NCBI taxonomy): Eukaryota > Viridiplantae > Streptophyta > Magnoliopsida > Asterales > Asteraceae > Rutidosis > Rutidosis leptorrhynchoides. Next base: position 195,803,204 of record NC_092339.1, read on the forward strand.
AATTGGGAATGAACAACAGAAGTTGATTCAATATGTCAGTTATGATCCATTTTTAAACTGATAACCATCTCTCTCACAAAAAGAATGTGGATTAAATGCTTAGATATGTTTGTTTATGAGTAGATGATATTGCCATAACTTATGCAAGTGTTACTCATGTTATGTTGATTGCTTTGATAATCATAAAATCACAAAAAGATTTTGATTTTTTGCATTTTATTACATCTCATGATAGAATGTTCTTATTTTGCATATTCGTTAGTTGCATGACATCTCATTCAGAAAATCGATAAAGATTTGAAGTTTTTGTTATTTTCTGATTATCCTCTGAAAGTGAAATGACATCTGAAGGAACCTTTTTGAGATCAAAATATATCTTTCCATTCCATTTGTGAGATAGAAAGTTGGTAAAGCTGATAATGTTAAGAATGACATTACACTGTAGGATATACATTTTGCGAACCAAAGTTCTTAGTGAAATATTTATGATTTGGTCAAATGATTGGATAGCCTAAGTGTTAATGTTCATAAAATGATTAAATGGTTGATTTTGGACTCAAAGTTATTGTGCTAGTTTGCATTAGAGATAAGTAAATGAGTCGAAATAATAAGTTATGAAAAGTTGAATTGCCAAAGTGGCTCACTCGCACGCCTAACAAGTGAACCGTATGGTTTACCACAAGTTTGAGGATTAATCGTACGAGTGACCGAGCCTTAGAATAGTCCTTTAGTCTTCTAGGTCAAATGCACGAGTGATAGGTGAGTCGTACATTTAGACGGTGAACCGTCTGCTTAACCGTACGGTTGAGCTTGAGGGTATAAATAAGGAGCGGATGAACACAGACGTTCACTTTTTTCTCTACTCACATTTTTACTCTAAAAATTGATAGTTGCAATTTGAAATTTCCACTGTAGGTTTTGTTAAGAATATTAAGCCGACCCTAGTGCCACTATTTTGGTAAGATTTCATCAAGTTTTGATTGGTTTATTCACTGTTTTTGTGAACCGAAACCCTAGTGGTTCTCAGGTTCAATTTTGTGCATTTTTGATATGTTTTGCCTATTCTTTGTGCTGCTATATGTTAAACTAATGCACGAGTGATCATATTTCGCACGCGTGAAACATGACTCGTACGAGTTAGTGCACGATTGAGGCTAAACAGTGTGAACACTTGAGCTCACTCGTATGAATTAACTTGGTGTTTATTTTGTTGCTCACTCGTATATTTGAGCTGACACGTGTGTTTAACCGCACGAGTCACCACACGGTTGACCATCACTTGTTTATATTTTGCCTTAAACGTGTACCTAGTTTGAAACCTATGTAATTGATCAAAAGTATCAACAGTGACACAAGTGACAGTGTAAACCGCACGACTGACCTCTCAACCGCACGATTGAGCTTGTCACTCACACGATTGGTCATGTTTAAGATGTTGATGTAATATCTTACTTATTCTAATTTCTGGTTCTTACTTATTGTTATAATTCAGTCAGTTAAGTGTCATGGCAGAAGCTCAAGGAAATCCACAAATCCAGAGGGAGCAAATTCCTAACCCTCCAGTTAATCCTCCTGTGATTCAACCCGAAGTTATTGATTTATCTGATCTTCTGGAAATTGGTAAACAGAATAATCAGGTTTCTCTATACGATACTAATCTTGAGGAAGGAAGGTATTTTAAAGATATCATCAAGTTTCTAAATAGATCAAGGATTCATACAGCCATCTCTACACCGTGCACAGCCTACTACAGTCATTAAAGAGAATTATGGGAGAATGTGCATCTTGATGTTTCTGGTGATGAAACTAGATTGATTAATACCGTTCAAGGGAATGAGGTTGTTGTAAGGATGAATATAATAACATATGATTACATCGCGAGGTATTTGACCTCTATATGATACATTTTACAAACATTGCATTCGTTTTAAAAAGACAAACTTTCATTACATCAAAAGTTGACAGGTATGCATACCATTTCATAATATCCATCTATAAATGATCTAATATGTCATTTACTTAATCATAATCTTTACTGAACTGAACGACTCGAATGCAACATCTATTGAAATATGCCATGAGTGACTCCCAATCATATCTTTAAAATGAGCAAATGCGCAGCGGACGATTTCTTTAATACCTGAGAATAAACATGCTTTTAAGTGTCAACCAAAAGGTTGGTGAGTTCATTAGTTTATCATAAATATTCATTTCCATCATTTTTAATAGACCACAAGATTTTATTTCCATTTCTCATAAATATACGTCCCATGCATAGAGACAAAAATCATTCATATGGATTGAACACCTAGTAATCGACATTAACAAGATGCATATAAGAATATCCGCTATCATGCCGGGAAATCCTTCGGACATGATAAAAAACGAATTTGAAGTACTAAATCATCATGTACTTTGGATGGGGTTTGTTAGGCCCAATAGATCTATCTTTAGGATTCGCGTCAATTAGTAGATCGGTTTACTAATTCTTAGGCTACCAAGCAAAAAGGGGCATATTCGTCTTCGATCATTCAACCATATAATGTAGTTTCGATTACTTGTGTCTATTTCGTAAAACAGTTATAAAAGCGCAAATATTCTCAGTCCCAAAAATATATATTGCAAAAGCATTTAAAAAGGGAGTAATGAAACTCACTATACTATATTTTGTAGTAAAAATACATATGACGACTTTGAACAATGCAGGGTTGGCCTCGGATTTACGAACCTATATCATTTATATATACATTAATACATATACTCGTAATTGAATGAATTTATATAATATTAGTGATTTACTTGTTATTTAAATGATTTATGTATTCCATTAATTACTTACATATATTCATTGTATATATCATACTTATTATAAAAATAATAATAGATATAGAGATACCATGATGGTGGGCTAGTTTAATTATTGGACTTCAATCCAACTTCAAACAAAAAGAATGGGCTTCCACCAAAATAGAACCGATTAGTACTTAGCAGATCATAAACCACAATACTGTAGCAGGAAGATAAATAGGTTTCGATGGTGTTGGCCATTTATCAGCAACAGAAAAACATAAGTGGTAACAGTATCATTGAACCAATAGCAGTAGCAGGTTGTTCGTGTGAGTTCTTCGACAATCAGCAAAAGCAAGTAATAAGGTGAATGGAAAAAGAAATATAGGTGATTCGGTGATTGATATAGGTGGTTCTAATGGTTATGGTGATATGGTGGTTCGATCAAAAAAATATGAACAAAAACAGAAACTAGTAGCAAGTGATGATCTCATCGAGTGGTAACCGGAACAAAACATGTGGGTTTATTTGTTTGGTTTGCAACAGAAAAACAATAATTGGGTTTCAGTTCATCATCATCATTTCTTCCTAAAATTTATCATCAACATTAATCATTCCTATCATCATCTAACTATCATATCATGTATCATTATCCTTATTTTCATCATCATCAAATATCATGATCATGATCATTGATCTTCTTTGTAACCATCATCATTTAATAATCATCTAATCATCCTCTTCTATTATTTTTCATTGTCATTTATCATCACAGCTGCCAAAAAAAATGTTCGATGGTTTTGGGTGGACCGTGATTGGAACAGAAAAAAATAAATAGACAGGTTCCCAGTCGGATGAGCAAGTAGGCATAAGTGGGTTTGAAATAGCCCAACCTTGATTACTCAGCCCAACACCAAGCCTATGTTTCAATTGTAATTATTTGGATTAAATGTATTCAAAAGCTCAACAGACAACTGGACTTATCAGATGAATTCATATGCGTTTTAAAATGGAACCCGGATAGACATCGTGGGGGATCATCCAACCTAATCACTTTAATCATTTTCTTCTTTATCCTAGTCACGATACCATTATCATTATTATATAACAATAATCATCACATCTTTTATCATCTCATCTGCGTATACTAGATTGAAATAGACTTGAAAATATTGCAGCAGCAGTAGAAGAACAAAATAGAAAGGAGGGGTAATAGTTGCAGGGATGTTTGTTGGGTTTATGGCTTAGTCATGGAAACAAAACAGAATAGTAATAGATGGTTCATGATGGAGATTAAGGAAGAGGTAAAAGAGAGATGTGATGGTGGTGTATTATAATGGATTGTGGTGGTGGATTTGGGTCAAGGGAACCGATGGACAGAAATATCGAAACAGCAATAGCAGTTTGAGTTGTGACAATTCAAATGGGTTTGGTCTTAATTACACGAAGAAGGAGCAAGGAATAACAAGGAGAGAGAGAAGAGAGAGGTGGTGTTTGCGAAGTTGGCGGATGGGAGTGGTAATAGAGGTGGTCGTCTTTTGTTTACAACCGAAATAGAAAACAATTCATGGAAATTTGGTGGTTTGAAAGAAAGACGATGGTGGTTTGAGGTGGTGTTGTAGTTGTATTATGGTTGTGGTGTAATCAATCAGAAATAAATAGGTTCATTATTATGCTCGTCATTAATGACTATCATCATCATATTAAATCAGTTGCAGGTTATTGAAGCAAAAAGATGATTAACAGTATGATACTCGATACATACCTGAAAGATTTGTATATATATGTGTTTATTTTTGGTTTCAAACAGGAGCAAAGATAAGAGTGGTTGTGGAGTTGAAATCGTAGTAGTTGCAGTTTTTATTATGGTGATTCATGAGGGTGATCTTGGTGATCGTACATAAACAGTAGCAGTAAGCAAACATGATTCGTTTATGGTGAGGTTTAAAAGTTGAAGATGGTCGTTGAGGGTGTTGGTTTTGAGTCGTTTGAACAACAATCCATGGTGGTTTCAATTTGATGTTGTAGGTGGCGGTTAAAGTGGAGATGGGTTGCGAAAACAGTAAACACTAGGTGGCTCATGGTGGTGATGATAAATGAAGAAGAAGGAGAAGAAGAAGAATAGATGAAGGTTATTTCGGTTGTGAATATAGAAGAGAGAAAGGTGTGATGGATTCTTAATATCAGTATGTGTGTATATCATATATAAGGTCTAGTGGGTGGAGGAACAAAACACAGAAAATAATAATAATCATGTTACAGTGTTAAACAGTATGTGTATATATATAATATAATTGTATGTGTATATATATAATATAATTAAATATAAGATCATGTGGAAAAAAACAGATATATTTATCAATCAAAAGCCGCCACTCCTTTGTCTATTATACCGACAGTTTAACCCGGATGGCTTTATCGTGTCCATTGCTAAACGGTTAACGTATAAAAGTGTTCCTAAAAATCCCAAATTTTTAGTTTAAATATATTTAATTATTTCAGCCATTAACTTTTTGGAACCTGATCAAAAAGGTTCGATAATTATTCATTTTCTGTTCCAATTTATATGTACGGAGTGCTAATATTTATATTTAAAAAGGTAAAAATAATTTTAACAAATCTAAAATCTTCGTAATCAATTTACAGTCCAACTTTTATCTTAATCCTTCGTATATATATATTATCCCTATATGAACACCAACGAAATGTCAACCGAGTGATACAGACGTTTATTATTTAAGCTCGAAATCATTCATATACCATTTTCTTTCTCTCTATATATTTAATCAGGGTTTAATAACAAGTTTACCACATAAATATATGTTATATAATTTTTAACAAATAGATTTAATATAATTTCATATATTTACAAATAATATTTATATACATATTTATATATATATATATATATATATATATATATATATATATATATATATATATATATATATATATATATATATATATATATATATATATATATATATATATATATATATATATATATACAATTAGTTGTTCGTGAATCGTCGGGAATAGTCAAGTCAAATGTATACATGAACACAGTTCAAAGTTTTTGAGACTTCAATATTACAGACTTTGCTTATCGTGTCGATTTCATATAAAGATTAAGTTTAAATTTGGTCGGAAATTTACGGGTCGTCACAGTTGTTGTCTCTAAGTCAGTGATCAGGAGAATTTTAGTTTTCAATGATGAAAACTACTCTTATATGATAATAAACAGAGATAGGATCCACCGGTGTTTTAAGAGATGTGGGTATTCTGGTTTCCTAGTTGGTAATTCTGAGCTGATGAAAACACTTTTGCCTCCACAGTATAGATACTTGGCTCATGTCTTGATGTACTGCCTTGGCGGAAGAAAAGTTTTTTTTTGATAAGCTGAATGAGAAGATGCAGAGTATGTTTGTTGCACTCGTCCTAAAAGTTCCATATTATTTCTCTGGATTTGTCTTTCATTACTTCAGAGCAAATCATTTCAACACAACCCAAAAGTATCTCATCTATGCCCGATTTCTTCAATTAATCATAAATGATGCTGCACCGAGTCTACCCAAGATTGAATCTGATGTTATTGCGCTACGTCCTATGAATGTTGTGACTTTCAAGAGGATGAAACAAACCAAAAATGATGATCTCAAATCTGACTTTAGAAGGGTAGTTGTTTGTCATTTGATCAAGGAGGATTACCGATGTCCAACTGGTAATGAGTGGAGAAATGAAGATTCTGATTCTAACTATGAGGTGACTGATGTTGAAGAGGAAGGTGATACCCAAGGAAATGCTGGTGAAACTCAAGTAGGTAACCAAGGTGATGATGATATTAATGATGATGATGATGATGAAGCGACTGAGGAAGATACAAATTTAGTTCGTAGGAAGAGAAAGGGGAAGGAACCGATGTCTTCTGATCAACCTCAAAAGAAAGAAAGAAGAACCAAACACCAACATGACTCACCTCAAAGATCATCTCGTGGAGGTTCTCGGCAACAAACTCAGCGCCAACCTTCCGGTTTCATGAAAGATGCGAGAGTTGCAGCTACACAATCTCAAATCACACCATCTGAGTTCAAAATGCAACAAAATCTTTTGATGTCCTTCGTTACGAAGATGAATAACCTTGAGAACCAAGCTGTTGAGGAAAAGAAAGCAAGTGTTGCTAAGATTGAGATGCTAGAGAAAGACAACAAGAAGTTGTGAAGCGTGTTAATCATCAAAGGGAGAAGATGGAGACATTGAGCAAACAGCTTGTTACATTTAAAAGCAAACATGAAGTTGAAATGAAAACGGTGAATGATAAAATTAAACAGCTCACATCTGGGAAAACCAAATTGATTACTGATGGGGGAGAACAGTATTACTCCGATCTGGGTGGAGACGATGAAAGAGATGATGAAAATGCTGTTGATGGAACTGAAGGACCCTCTTTTGAATATCCGTTAGTTCTACCAATTCGAAGCTTCAATGAATATGGTGAGGTGTTTACTGCTGAATATTATATGAATTATTCAAATGTTTCTAATGATGCAGAAAAGGGGGATCCTCCACCATGTGATTTTCCAGTGGAACAGCTTGCTGCTCTAGCATACGACAGTGATTATGATACAGAAGATGCAGTTGCAGTTGAAGCTGATAACAAAGCTCAATAAGAAGAGCTAATTTTTGAAAATTTGTTTGAGGATGAAAAGCCCCAAGTGTGGATGAAGAAGAAGTTTTTCAAAGAGAACGTGATTATTGAGTCTGAGGATGAACTAGAAACAGAATCAGAGAAGGAAGAAGAAGACAAAGTTGAGATTTTAATACCTTCACTCAAGCCACACTCGAATCCATCACTCAATACCTTAAATGATTTCTTTAATTTGAGTGGTGAAGAGAAAACAAAGAATTTATGTGAACTTGAAAAGGCGAGGAAGGTATACAATAGAAAAGTGAAAGAGGTTGATAGTTTGATGGAGAGAAACAAAAGAATTTGACATCAGAAACTGCTCGATGAGAGAGAAAAGAATAAGAGTGAAAAGAAGAAAAAGAAAATCCAAGCCGAACAAGCTAAGGCCGAGGGATGAGATGAGATTAAGAAATTGTTTGATCATGATGAAAGGGTTAATGTGAGTAGGAATATTCAAGAAGATGAAATCCGTCAAAGTTGGTGGAAACAAAACGTTGTGAACCCTAACTAGATCAGTAATCCAGAACTCGAGCCGAAGTTGTTAGTTTCTATGAGAAAGGAAAGAGAACCAAGAAGTATGCGAAGGGTAAGATTTCGAGCTGGGGTTATTTCAAGGAGATTAATTGTTTTGCTATCAAGAGGGAAGGAGGAGTCAATTACATGGCCAGACCAAGTCACTTCAAAACTCTACCTTACATCGAGATAATGCAACTTGCTAAGCTGAGGATGTTGAACTCTGAAGATAGTGATCTGTCGGGGTGGTTTCAGAGAAAGCTTAGAATAGAGTTTAAGACAGGTAAATGGGATATCTTCAAATCAACAGCTGCAGGGTTTTCTATGCATCCAACAAAGCAAAATTCAAAAGGTGGACCTATGCGTATTGTCAAGTTCGGCCCAGCAAAGTATATGAAACAATCTCCCTTGATGCCTTTACCCAAAGACATTTCTAAAAACTTCAGGTGGTGGTTCTATGATGAGTTATCGGAAGAAACAGTGATTCTTACTGTGATTGAGAAAGAGGATGTGAGCATATAGTTTGACAATGTGAGGATCTTTGATCCCATGTGGTTGCAAAACTTGTCGAGATTTGATGTGAATGTCCTTCACTGCCATTACATAACCTTTAGGGATGAGAAAAGGGAGGAAGCTATGAGATATCAGCGGGTAATTGATGTCTTCCATGCTAGCCTACCAGAGAAAGTGATGCTCAAAGCTCAAATCAAGTCTAAGCCAACATTTGTCTGATGCTGTGTATGCTTGTTTATGTTTATTTGTTTAATTATGTGTGAGAGAGAGAATTTGGGACTGTAATCATGTTTGAACTGATGGTACTTATAAACTTTTATGTTTTATGATATTTACTTATTGTAATAGATGTTCTAGGTCCTAGGTGGAGTTGTTAGTGCATTTTGCATGAGTCCCTAGACATCTACCATACGTCCATGGTAGGTACTTCAGTTAGTGGGTTACCATGATCGCTCGTTGTTGTCCTATCTATGTTTACATGCGTTTACAGGTACTACAGGAACAAGATATGGAAGTTTGATTAACTTAGACTCAGTCAGACATACGAGTGAAGCCTCACTCGTACGGATGACAAACTCATATGCACAAGTGTACTGAGCTGACTCACAAACCTAATCTGATGACACTTACACGAGTGATCAACCGTACGACCGAGTCTTCCCACTCGTACGAGTGAGACCTGACACGTGCAGTTGACTTAACAGCTGAGGTATATATTATGTTATGTTCTTCATTTTAGGTTAAGCCTCTCATTTTGTTCTATCACTTACATCTGGTAACCTGTCCGATTCTCTCTCTGTGCTTCAAGCCTAAATCCTTGCAAAAAGTGAATAATAGCTCTAGGTGTTGATCTAATCTCACAATCCTTGTTGTGGTTTAACTAAATCAATCCCAAAAAGCATTTTCATATTCACTAGAGGGTTTGATTCACTATTCAGCCTTTGTGTGAGTTAAATCTGTTGGATTCGAAGATTCTAGTCATGTTTCATAAAATATTTAGATAATTTCGAAAAATTCTTACTCTATTCTACCCAAAAGATTCTATAAAATTGCTAGAAATCAGTTTTTGGAATATGCACTAGAACGGAACGATTAAGCTGAAACTCATGATTTGTGTCAAAAGATTTCTTTCGAAAAAATATGTAAAAGGCTAAGCATGACCAAGCAGGACCCCTACTCCCAAAAAGAGAGGACTCTTGGACCCAAAGTATCTATTTGACCCATCAAATCAACAGAACTTTGTCAATTAAATTGATGAGCGGGCTGGTGTACAATTTAAGTTAGAACTTGGTTTTGACATATGTTTCGAGGCCAGTGGTTAGCAAGCGCCATACGTGGTACAGGTGCGATACTCCTTCCGAAATCATTCTGAATAGAGAAGACAAAAAACCATCTGTTTCCATTTCCACTCCACGCATTTAAAAGCCGACCAACTCACACAAAAGAGTTGATGAATCTAAAAATATTCACCCCAAATTCACTCCCAAAATACACTACCCATTCACTTTCATTCCCTTTTAGCTTATCAAAAAGATCCAGAGATTAATAAAGAGATAGATCGATCAAAATTCGCTTCAAAAGCACTTGTTGAAAGATTCTGAACCCCCGATTGTTTTTAATAGGTTAAAGACCTATTTTCGGTGAATTATCACTTCTAAAGAAACTTTTTACGGAATTCAAGTCGTTCTCTATCCAAAGAGGATACTCTGAAGAATCAAAAGTCTATCGATTCTCTTTAAGAAATCAAAAGATCTGGATACCTCTCACCATCCCATAAACTCCTCAACCAACCCGACAACCCGTCTTCCTCTTTAAAAAATGCCTAGGAAGAAGATCAATGCCGTCCTTACTTAACCGGTGAATATATCGATGCTTTACCAAGCCTATGATGAGAACTGTTACACGACTGGCTTTTGACCGACAATACAACTAGATTAGGGCACCCTAAACACTTGAGTGATATGAGTGATCTACTAGGGAGAAGCCTGGTCATGTATACTCTACATCTGAGAGTTGGAAAGTAAGCCTTTTTCACTATGGACGCGATTGAAATCTAGCGACTAAAATCATCGAATTTCAAAAACATTCTCTAATACTTTCGAAAGATGTGACGGCTTCTGATGAAGGCATAATAAAAGGATCCAAGGGTGGGCGAGGAAGGATCTATTAGAAAGAACCTTATATTCCCGCTTTTTGCTTGAGGACAAGCAAAGCTAAGTGTAGGGTATTTGATATCAGCCAAAAAGTCATGTTTTTACCCCTGATATTGAGCCCTAAATCTATAAAGTTTCAAGATTTGTTGGCAAAATAATTTCTTTGTCAGTTGATTTTGTAGATTAAGTAATTACAAAGGCGATGTAAAAAGAGTGAAGTAAAAACGGAGCTAAAATGAAGAATTTGGAGGAAAAACGATGAAAGACAATTTACGAGCAAGAAAATCAAGTTACGATCCAGGAAACAAGCTGACAGGGTAGGCTAAACGGCTTGCCAAATGGCCTTCCACAATGGGAAATGGCTTGCCAAACGGGCCAATTAAACGGGCATAAAAAATAGGCCACCTCACCAAACAGGCCCTGCAAACGGCTTGCCTGCCAAACGGTCTATTTAAAGGGCTTCTTCCATCCATTTTTACACTCACTCAATTTGTAGTTCACTTTATATTTTCAAGTTTTTTAGTTAGTTTTTAGTAGTAGCTAGCTTAGCTTTTATTTTTCAGAGGATATCCCCGCGAGTCCTTGCGATCTCGGGCAGATTTCTTCAGCCTTTTCAGGTTTTTATCCGAAATGCTTGTCTTTTGTATTAAACATGTATTGTTACCATTTATGTTTAATAATGCATTTCAGTATTACCATGTTAGCTTAATTAATATGTATATTGCCTTGATAGAAGTTTGCGTTAGCGAGGTTATGTTAACTCAGTACGGTTACTGATGTTATGCTGAACTTGTGAGTCTGATTGATTTGTATGCTAGAATCTTAAGGATTGACCAACCTAGGTTGTGATCAGGACTTGTCCACCTATATAAACTTAGATACTTCATAGGATTAAGATCCCTGGTTATACTGTATCTGAAGATTCTATGAACTCGGTATGGCCGGAGTTCCCGAGAGGCATCTAATGCGCTTTTAGGACACGAAACTTAGGAATTGAGACATGAATGACCTAGTATACCTATTGACTGCTCCGAAGAGACTTGTTAGGAGCTGTTAAGATCTAATTAGTGCCTTGACTGTATGACCCAAACCTATTTTATGTTTTTGTTTGATTGTTGCCCTAGGATTAAGTCATATCAACTGTCTAGTTATCTGTTAGGTTTCTATCTGCTTACTTTCAGTATACCAACCGTAATGCTGTATAATGTTTGGATTAGTATGATCTCATTAGTATGATGAAATGGTTGTTAGTTTTCATTTAAGGTTTTGTCAACTTAACTTGACGGACTCCTTTCATTGGTGATCAATGTTCAATCAACACGGCACGTTGTTATTTAGTTAACTAAACTGATAATGAGGGTTACGATTAGAGCTTAACTTACTAATAAACCTAGTGCTTTACTGAGGATAACCTCCGAGGTATAGTTACCTTTCAATTATACAACCAAGTGACATACTTTTCACTACTCATAGCTTTAATATAGGTCTGTGTAATTGGCTCATCCAACCAGATCACCCCATTCCAATCATAGCTTTAATATAAACATAATTACCTTTCCCTAACCTAAACTAATATCTTGGTCAACATTTCCCTGATCTGCATACTCCGGATATCCTTCCACTTTCTTTAATTTTTCACAATTAGGACTATTAGCTTAAAACCAACTACTATCCTTTACCCAGATAATTAAAACCAAGACAATTATCCACTTGATCTTCAATTCGTTAAACAATTCAAAAACACGACCCTAGGTTAACTTACACCTTCTACTATTAGAAAGTTAAAAGTAAATTTAGGCCCCACAAAATATAAATAATAAACCACTGTTCGCTACCCTGATCAGTTGATTCTGACACCTTGCGGCCTAATGACACCGCATGAATAAAACAGTCTGTTTCAGTCGTATCAACCTTGTAAAGAAGATGTTTGGCTATTGAGATCATTTCTTCTTGGAGCTTATTGTTTGTGACCATTCTTCTCTTTTCAAGATCTTCATATTTTCAAGTGTTCTCTTTGGAGCATTGAGGGATTTCACAATGCACTACTTCTCCAAATGAATAAATCTTAGTTTTCAAGATCTTTGACTCGAGTTTTTCACCAAAGATGTGTAATAATTTGGAGATGTACGATGATCTCAAAGTGTTTGAATTCTCTTGGACTTATTCTATGAATGTGACTTGACACCAACACATTGGGTAAGCCTTTCTTTCTTGGTATTCCACTATGTTTACCAAAAGAACTAAATTTTTGTAGGAATTCATCATTAAACAAGTTTCATAAACATTCATGTTACAAGATTAAAGCGGAAGCAATTTATCATGAAAAACTTTCAATATGTTTAACCATTTAATATGAATTCCAAAATAGATCAAGTCTAGAAAATATACTTAAATGTAAAAGAGCTATTTTAAAGGGATGTACCTACTCCAAGTTAGGAGGTTACAAGATGAAGAAGATGATGATGAAGATGATGAAAATGATGGAAGAAAGCCTCTAACTTGAAGCCTCAAGTGTGTAATACCCACAAGCCTTTTGTGCATCAACACCACCCTTAATTTATTTAGGATTTTGACACTAACTTAACTAGCAAAAAAAACAAAAGCTCCTATCTCCCTACCTTATTAAGTTCGGCCAGAATATACACAAGGAGAGTTAGATATGATGCAGTTTTTTTTGAACTCTTATTACACCCATTACATGAGGCAAACTTTGGTTTTAGACCCCATGCTTGTACATAAGGAATATAGCCTTAAAAGTAACAAAAATTGGCATGGTTTGTCTACCTTGGAGACACAAAACCGTCCACCAAGGATGTTTTAAAAGAAAATGTGTAATTTTTTTATAAAACTAAATAATTAAACCATGTATAATTAAGTTACTTTCATATTTTATAAATCATTTATAAAATATAACTCAATATAATTATTTAAACCTATAAATAATTAAATCCTTAGTGTATATAAATTATCCAAATAATTTATCTCAAGTGATAACATTTTAGAAAACCGATTTTCTAAAGTTTAAGTGTCGCGTATTTATTTAACAATCTAATCGTTAAGACTAAATACATATAAGGTGCCGGTGAGCTTGTTATTGGGTATGACCCGACTTGGATCAAAACATATTAGCCACATTAATTTAATATGTCTCTCGGGCATACGAAATACCTTCAATCTCCCACTTGCACGAGAAACATAAGAAATTAATGTAAGTGACGGATACCACCTAACGACCGTCCATCACCCCCAATATGTTATGACTTTGTGCCATTCAATAACATCATCCCTTTCGAGTTCCCTTCTCGAAAATGAATAGGTGAATCTTTTCATTATATCCTTTCGTCCTAGATGTCATGCTAATTCCAAGAGATACAGAGTGATCACTCTCTTTTAGATTTAACTTTATCAGGCCTTAGACATCTGACTCTCAACGAATAAGAGGGACAAATTCCATCTTGACTACATACGTCCTAAATATGTACCTTGCATTATGCCTGAGCTCTTCCTTGTGAACTACCATATTTCAGAATAGCGAAGGAAAGAATCAAGGCACAATACCTGGTAAATATCCGAATCCAATACGTATCTCAGGTCAGAGGATACAATGATATTCGCCTTTACTCAAGATTACATGTGATCAACCACAAAGGCTCCATTTAGTAAATCTTGAGGGCGGGTCTTCCAATATTTGTATACTACAAATATCTATGAACCTTGGTTGCAACCTTGCCCCACATTCATCCCGTGAATGTATACCAATCCAAGTTCATAATAGTCTAAACCTCACACTTGCTCCCACAAATGTGATCGACTACGGAATTTAGAATAATTACTTATTCATGGATAAAACATGCAAAATAGAAACATAACTCAAAATAAATTAATACCATAATTATATTAATGAGTTTGAACAATTTCGTTCCGTTACAATACTTAAAACAGATCATGACCAATCACTAGAATATCGAAGCCCTAAAGCACAAACATGTCCTGCATGTTTTGATCCATGTAAGAGCTTCGTGAGAGGATCCGCTATATTAAGATATGTGTGAACTTTGCGAATACATATCTTTCCCTTTTCAACTTCATCCCTTATGTAGTTGAATCTCCGCTCAATGTGACGGGTCTTTTGGTGAGCACGAGGTTCTTTGATTTGAGCAATCGCACCCTCGTTGTCACAAAAGATCTCAAGAGGGTCCTGAATGGAATGGACTACTCCTAAGTCGTCGATGAATTTCTTCATCCATGCAGCTTCCTGAGCTGCCAATGATGCGGCGATGTACTCCGACTCTGTAGTGGATAATGCAACAACATCCTGTTTTGAACTCTTCCAAGAGACTGCACCTCCATTTAACGTGAAGACATAACCAGATTGTGATCGAGAATCATCTCGATCAGTTTGGAAACTCACGTCCACGTAACCTTTTACAGCGAGTTCCTCCTCACCAGACCCGTATATAAGAAACATATCCTTAGTCCTCCTAAGGTATTTCAATATACTTTTAATAGCAATCCAATGACTGTTTCCTGGGTTATTCTGGTATCTACTTGTCAGGCTAAGAGCGCATGACACATCCGGTCTAGTGCATATCATTGCATACATGATTGACCCAATAGCAGATGCATAAGGGACCTTCTTCATTCTCTCTTGTTCATCTTTCGTGGTAGGACACTGAGATGAACTGAGAGGCGTTCCTCTTTGAATTGGTACCAAACCTTTCTTAGAGTTGTCCATCTTGAACCTTTTCAAGATCTTTTCAATGTATGCACTTTGATTCAAACCTATCAGTTTCTTGGATCTATTCCTGTAGATCCCAATCCCCAAAACATATTGTGCTTCTCCAAGATCCTTAATGGAGAAGCATTTACTTAGCCAAGTTTTAACTCCTTGCATTGCCGGAATATCATTTCCAAATAACAATATATCATCCACATATAGTACAAGGAACATGATAGTGCTCCCACTAGCTTTCTTATATACACAAGCTTCATCTCCATTTTTAATGAAGCCAAATTTCTTGGCTTCCTCATTAAAACGATGATTCCACATTCTAGATGCTTGTTTCAATCCGTAGATTGACTTCTTTAACTTGCATACCTTTTTAGGATATTTCGGATCAACAAAACCTTCAGGCTGAACCATATAGACATCTTCCACAAGATATCCATTTAGGAAAGCGGTCTTGACATCCATTTGCCATATTTCATAATCATAATGAGCAGCAATGGCAAACAATATCCTAATAGACTTTAGCATTGCCACAGGCAAAAAAGTTTCATCATAGTCAACCCCTTGAGTTTGAGTGAAACCTTTTGCTACAAGTCTTGCTTTATATGTATCCAAGTTTCCATGTATGTCTGTTTTCATTTTGAAAAGCCATTTACAATCAACTAGCCTTAAGCCAGTAGGTTGTACAACCAGTTCCCAAACTTGGTTGTCATACATGGATTGCATCTCAGCGTTCATGGCTTCCTGCCATTTATCCTTATCAGTCCTCGACAAAGCATCTTGGTAGTTTGTTGGTTCATCCAAATCAACCACATAGCAACCATCCATGAGAAACCCATATCTCTCAGGAGGATTACTAATCCTACTAGATTTGCGAACGTCTTGTGTATTTTGATCATCCATCTGATCACTCTCAACATTTTCATGTTGAGTGCTAGTGTCAGCCAATTGTGTATCATCTACTTGATCTTGAACCTCTTCAAGATCTATCTTCCTTTCACTATTTCCTTCCATTAGGAACTTAGTTTCAAGGAATTCAGCCTTTCGAGCAACAAATACATTTTGCTCGGTTGGATCATAGAAATAGTATCCCATATCATCCTTGGGATATCCTATGAAGATACACTTCATGGATCGAGCATTCAACTTATTAGGGACGTAACGCTTAGGATAAGCTTCACATCCCCATACCTTTAAGTATGATAGAGATGGAGGTTTTCCAACCACATCTCATGAGGTGTTCGTTCCACTTTCTTGGTTGGGGCCATATTTAAAATACGAGCCGCAGAGCATAGACAATAACCCTAAAATGATAGAGGTAACGAGCTTCTAGCCATTATAGATCGAAACATATCCATTAGGGTTCGGTTCCTCCTTTCGGAAACTCCATTAAGTTGTGGTGTCCCGGGTGGAGTAAGTTGCGAGATAATCCCACAACTTCTAAGATGATCTTGGAAAGCATCACTTAGGTATTCACCTCCTCTATCGGTACGAAGTACCTTGATTGTCTTATTGAGTTGATTTTGTACTTCGTTTTGATATTCCTTGAATGCCTCAAAAGTTTCATCCTTGTGTCTTAATAAGTAGACATATCCGAAACGAATGAAGTCATCAATGAAAGTAACGAAGTATCTTTCACCATTCCTAGTTATGGGCTTAAAGGGTCCACATACATCCGAGTGTATTAATCCCAATAAGTCTTTAGCCCTTTCATAGGTCCCTTTGAAAGGTGCTTTAGTCATTTTGCCTTGTAAGCAAGACTCACATACATCAAACGAGTCTAGTTCATTTGATTTCAAAAGTCCATTCTTTTGAAGTGTATGCATTCGGTTCTTGTTTATGTGACCAAGGCGACAATGCCATAAGTAGGAATCACTCAAATCCCTTTTGAGTTTCTTGGTGCTAGTATGGTATATTGAGCTACTAGATGATGTGTCATCATGAACCAATTCATAAATTCCATTAGAAGGCGAAGCCTTAAAATAGAATACATTATCTAAATAAACGTGGATATCATCATTAACAAAATTAAGATAAAACCACATTGTTTCAAACGGGAAACGGAAATAATGTTTCGACATAAATCGGGTGCATATAAAACATCATTCAAAATAAGTTCCAATCCACTTGAAATCTTTAACACTAAGTCTCCTTGAGCCTTCACTTGCACTTTGGCTCCATTACCCATAAAGAGACTTGATGTTCCCGCTTGCTTGCTACTTCTTTTGAACCCCTGCAATGAATTGCAAATGTGAGTTCCACATCCAGTGTCTAATACCCATGTATTAGAAGAAGTAATACTAAGCTCTATATATACCATATATATATTACCTGAGGATTGCCCCGCATCCCTCTTTTCCTTCAACTCCTTAAGGTAGACCGGGCAGTTTCGTTTCCAGTGACCCATTTCACCGCAACCGAAACATGGGTCTTCCTTGGGGTTTGCTTGTCCGGCAACCTTTTGCTTCTTGTTCTTGTTTTTGGTTGGGGTAACCATCTTCCCCTTTCCCTTGCCTTGATGAGCGGGTCCTTTCCTCTTAGCCGCCTTAGGCTTAGAGGTGTTGTTACCTTTGGACCCACCATCATTGATCATTAGCACGGGTGAAGCCCTTTTACCCATGCTAGTTTCGGCCGTCCTTAACATGCCATGAAGTTCACCAATGGTCTTATCCATCCCATTCATATTGTAATTAATTACAAATTGGTCAAACCTCTTTGACAAGGAGTTTAGGATAAGATCGGTGGCTAGCTCATTAGATATGTTGAGATTAAGACGGTTTGCGCGATCAATAAGGCTTTTCATTTTGAGGACATAAGAGGATACGGATTGGGTGTCATCCATACGACATGCATGTAGCGCTCGACACGTGCTTGTTGAAGGAACATCTCCTTCAATTGCGTAATCATGTCATATGCACTATGATGTTCGAAATCCTTTTGGAGTTCGGGTATCATAGTCCCAAGCATTAGACAAGCGACTTGCACCGAATCGGCGCAATACTTGTCATAATAAGCCATGCCCTCTAGATCTTCCTCATCCGGTTGGTCGGGAATAGGGTCCTCCAACACATACGCTTTATCCTCAAGTTTGAGGACAATCCTAAGATTACGGAACCAATCCATAAAGTTCGTATGGTTGAGTTTGTCTTTCTCGAGGAGTGAAGCCCTTTTACCCATAAAAGGTTAAGTGGTGCATTTTGCATGTTGTTGTTATTTGCGGCCATCTACAAAATTAACAAAGTTAATTTAAGTATCGATTTTAAATTTAATAAACAACACCCTTTTATAATTAATTGTCTTATTAAATATTAGAATCCAACGGTAAATCAAATTTCGGTTAGGTGACCTTTATCCCGTTATTTGATTTAGCTAGGTAGTCATTTATATGACAATTGCAACCCTTTTGCAACTTCTAAATTATGAGATCATGCAATCCTTTTGCATGGCATATTTATCCCATCAACGCCTATTTGTTCCTCATGCTTCGGTGACCCTAAGTTAATGATTCCCAAATCAAGTTGTCCTACTTGTGCAAACATGTAAAATCAACATACAAGTGGTTAGGTGATCTTTATCCCACAAGCATGCGAATTTTACCTTAACCATATTAGTTAGTTCATAATGGTTAGGTGACCTTTATCCCATTATGAGTTCCCTACTATGTTCAAGTGTTCTCACAAAAGAATTGCGTTTAACTTGTTTACCTTGTTATATTTAAGGGATTTTAAGTTTTCATAAATTCTAGTTTAAGAAAACATTTGCCATACACCAACATGCATTTGGTGTATAGTACATTATGAAAAACCAATTTTCATGTCATATTAGTAAAGCCAATTACATGATATAAACCATTTTATATACATTAACATCATGTCCTTAATAACCATTTATTAGTGTCCTTTTGTTGTTTTACTATAACCAATTATAATGTTGTTTTTGCAAGTTGTTAACATGTGAATTATCTTGTAGTAACCAAACATACACACATAATAAACAAACACGCAAGCATAATAAAATGTTCCCAATCAAGAGCCAATGTGGTGGACATTTGTTTAGCCAAAAAACAAATGTCACCGGAAAAGGGTTAAACACAAAGTAAGAGATTTTACCAAATCTCCCACTTAATCTTGCATCTTCAAAAGCACCATCTTGTGTTCATCCTTCATCTTCATGCATCTTCATCTCTTTTTACAAAAAAATATGTAACCTACTACATTTTTCTAGGAAAAAGAAATTACATCCTACTCTATTTTTACATACCAAAATAGAATAAATTACAATACCAAATTACAAAATAATTACAAATTAATACAAACCAAATGAATGAGTATTACAACCATGAATAACAACCAAATCATTCAAACATTCAAACACATGGTCTAGGCTCGATTGTGAACAACAACAAACAACAAATATTTTTGGCCAAAATGAAGTTCCAAACCCACTTTGGAGACCCCATATTTTCGGCCAAAAAACCATCCCCACCAAAACCCAAAATTTTATTTTTTTACATTCTCATTTCATGCATGTTACAAGAATGTAAGATAAATGGGTTTTAAAGCCAAATACAAGAAGCATATTTCTAAGACTTTGGCTCTAGATACTATTGTAGGAATTCATCATTAAACAAGTTTCATAAACATTCATGTTACAAGATTAAAGCGAAAGCAATTTATCATGAAAAACTTTCAATATGTTTAACCATTTAATATGAATTCCAAAATAGATCAAGTCTAGAAAATATACTTAAATGTAAAAGAGCTAGTTTAAAGGGATGTACCTACTCCAAGTTAGGAGGTTACAAGATGAAGAAGATGATGATGAAGATGATGAAAATGATGGAAGAAAGCCTCTAACTTGAAGCCTCAAGTGTGTAATACCCACAAGCCTTTTGTGCACCAACACCACCCTTAATTTAGTTAGGATTTTGACACTAACTTAACTAGCAAAAAAAACAAAAGCTCCTCTCTCCCTACCTTATTCAGTTCGGCCAGAATATACACAAGGAGAGTTAGATATGATGCAGTTTTTTTTGAACTCTTATTACACCCATTACATGAGTCAAACTTTGGTTTTAGACCCCATGCATGTACATAAGGAATATAGCCTTAAAAGTAACAAAAATTGGCATGGTTTGTCTACCTTGGAGACACAAAACCGTCCACCAAGGATGTTTTAAAAGAAAATGTGTAATTTTTTTATAAAACTAAATAATTAAACCATGTATAATTAAGTTACTTTCATATTTTATAAATCATTTATAAAATATAACTCAATATAATTATTTAAACCTATAAATAATTAAATCCTTAGTGTATATAAATTATCCAAATAATTTATCTCAAGTGATAACATTTTAGAAAACCGATTTTCTAAAGTTTAAGTGTCGCGTATTTATTTAACAATCTAATCGTTAAGACTAAATACATATAAGGTGCCGGTGAGCTTGTTATTGGGTATGACCCGACTTGGATCAAAACATATTAGCCACATTAATTTAATATGTCTCTCGGGCATACGAAATACCTTCAATTTTGGTTTTGGATCATATCCAATCTTAGAAATCAAACTTTATCATTAACCATCAAAGGTCAGTCAGCATGTCATTAATTAACTAAACATGTTTTACTTTAATTAACTATATAGCACAACTAAGTAAAGGTATTTTATCTTTGGTTTATCCATAAACACTATCCATTATCTATAACTTAAGCATGTAAGTGATCTAGAGGAAAATGTCTTCTCCTTGTTTTCTTATTTTAATTCTTAGTAAAAGAGAACTCTAGATGTCAAACATCCACAATATAATCTTAATTCAAGCTTGCATTATTGTGTGAGCTAACCATAACATGTTTAACATATGAATCTTACACACACGTGTTTGTGGCATTTAGTTCACCTATGAGCAAGTTAAGATTATTGACCTAAAGTAACATATATTAAAATATTAAGCACGCATCAAGTAGAATTATATCTTAGAATGCATAAGTGTAGTCATATATTAGACTTTAGTTAACATGTTCTTTACTAGGTGTTTATACTAATCCCGATTCATCAAATATTCAACCAGGCACATTTAGATAAAGACTAATATTAGTAGAAAAAACTACATTCTCAATGTTTTTATCGGATAATCTCATATCATATGTTTTACCTTTGGTTATCATGTCTTTATCTAAGTACATTTATTTGAAAATAGTTTGATTTCATTAAATCAATATAATCACGAGTCAAAATTATTAGAAGTGAGAGTATACGATTCCGACTGTTGTCTTTCAACAAATAAAATAAAAATTATTACAAGTCATCAAACCATATATTAATAAATGTAATTCCTTATGGTTTGGTCTTAGGATGATGATTCATTTAGGCACATATACTTGTAATAAGTTGAAAGAATAATCTATCAATAGTCACATTAGGTTAATGTATAAGCATATAAGTGTAGATTAATGTATAACCTATGTATAAGATGGAGCATTTCCAAGTCGGGACTTGATGAGATGCTCCATCCTAAGATGTCTACGTATATTTTATAAGTGTGAAAGTCATAAAACACTTAGGTGTTTATAGTGACCAGTCTTTAATTCTATGGTGATTAATGGTGATAATTATGTTTAAATATTAAAGCAATTGAACCTATTTAATAATCATTTTAAAAAATTAAATAATATGCATTAGATGACGTTTCAACAGTTGGAAGTGTCAAACTATAGGTGATTATTAAATTTGAAAAGTATGTTCTGATCAGTGAGGACTAAGGTCGATCCGCTGCAGATCCGTGACATCGACCCTACGTTCTGATTACTGTTTTAACTAAGAAACGTGTATACAAAGCATGTACGGTCAATCTTGAGGTCTCACCATGATGTCGACCGCTTGCATGCTTCTTTTATAAACAGAAACTTTAGATTTACGTGTCATGTATTTTGGCCGTTTGCTAAAGAAAATGTAGGTTGTTTTTACTTTATCATAAATGTTATCTCTCAAACTAAATGTCACCATCAAAACATAATTTAACATTCGGTTTATACTAGTGTAGTAGCCCTTGCGTTGCGTCGGGTTTGTGAAAAGATAGTGGGTTTTCGATTACATGGAAGGTTTAATTTTGCAAACTGATTAGTAGGACATGTTTTAATCACATTAATAACACATAATACATTATAACATACATCAAACTATTTAACAAAAAATTTGCTTCATTTATAGCTCTTGGAATTCACGTTCACCAAGTTTTAAGCGAACATGCAGTCGTCACCTTCCTTTAATCCATGAGCTTTCAAATAAGTACCCCACCCAGCAGATACAGCCAATGTTTTTCTCCCTTTGGTCCCTTCGTTAATTAGCTACCATGTCCAAGCGTCTCCATACATATGAATACAAACGAACTTTTGTTCCAGCTCCGAGTTCTTGAATTTTATTAAATTCTTCTGGCAGGCACTGTGCCAAAACAAAAAATGTACGTTTAGAACTTAAATTAAGTGTATGTGGCAATTGATGTTATATATTGGGTAAATGTACTTGGTTAAGTTAATAAATTAGCAATAGATTCGAATTGTACCCAAATGTGTGCTTTTGGGATTGAAAAGTCAACATATATGTGTACACCGTTAGTGGAGACATCACAGTATTTTTCATTGTGATTCAGCAATGGGTTAGGGTATATGTCGTCGTCGTCTTCAGTCTTCGGTTCTATTAGCGCGTCGACGTCGATTGGTTGAAATAGTATGCCAGGCATGTCTTGATTTCCTTTTGATGACATTTTTTGTTATGTATCTATAAGTCAGAAACGGATTTATTAGTATCCAAAATTTTCCATATCAAATACGAAAAAACTATTTTTTATGATGCTATGCTAAACATTACCACTACATAAATATTTTTCAAACTCTAATAAAGATGTGTTGCACAAAATCGGAGGCTTCATTTTCAGATTAATAACAGTAAGTCAAACAATAACATAAGATATTACCTTGAAAAAACCCTTGAACAACAGATAGAACATGAAACTGAGAATTCGATACTGAAAACAGGAAACAAAAAAATGAAACTCTAAACTGACACATCGATTGCTTCAGCCAGCGAAGATGTTAGCGCATAGCCACTATCAATCGCCTGAAACCCTAAATTGTACCTTATACATACCTCGATGTAATTAAACAGGTAACAAAAAAACTAACAATAAAATCGTATCCTTTCATCAATTGCTTGAACTGATAAAGAACAATAATTATAGATGGTTAAACACTATCAATATTAGTATAAATTTTGGACATGCATGATGGTTCACATAAAAATTGTCGTCAATTACTGTTGACTACTGTGGATTAGGTTTAACAGCTAAGTAGTTGGTTAGTATTGCAATTTGGTAACTTTAAGTTGGGGTTTTATAATTTATGTTGGATGAAAAATCAATATAAAAGAGCAAAAGGTAATGTATATAATGGTATTAATTACTGAGTATGTAAGAACAAAAAACAAACGATTAGGTCTAGTAGCAAAAAATAAGAACGAATTATATCGATTAGAAAAGATGGCAACAATTTAGGTATAATGCTATACTAAAATAAATCGCATACAGGTAGATCAAAAAGTGTTTTACCTTTTAGTGTTTGAATGAAAGAGATGAAAGAAGTCATCGATGGACTTCAGTAAATTGCGTAAATGAGTTAGGTAAAGGTGGATGTGGGTTATATGTCTCGTTAGGTCTAAAGACCTGGTTACCCTTGAGTGGTTCTTTAAGTAAAACGATGTTTAGGCTTGAACTTTGGTTGCTTTTTGGGCTAATGGTTTGAAGTTGTTGGCCCAAAAGAATTTTTTTTTTTTTGTGAAACTAACTCAAACTTTTGAAATTATACAAATCTTTTAATTTCTGTATTGGACCTTGTTAGAAACTGCTTTTGTAAATCGTTATAGTTGTTAACACACATATATAAGAGCAAAGTAATTTGTAACACCCCGTTTTCCCGTGCGCGTCTAAAGGTACGTACTTAATCAATAGTACGCTTATAACTTACTCATTATGTGATTAAATGAACTAAAGTGTTAGTTAGGTGTAAGTGCATATATGTATATGTGGGTATATATATATATATATATATATATATATATATATATATGGGTATATGGGTATATGCGAATGCGTGCGTATACGTGTTTGTGTATGTGTCGCGAACGTGTTGAGTCGTGTGAGACTTAAGGGCGAAGCTTAGACGTGGATAGGAATAGTGAACGAGGTGTGCTAGTTGTATGAACCTTCGTTTTATGATTTGTTGTCAAAGTGACCAGGAATAGGCCAATGCCGCTCCGCGAGGAATGGGGCCGCGACGCGACAAACAAAGCAAATTCAGATCAGAACTTGAGTTAAGAAGGGTCATTTTTCCTTCTTTATGCCGCGCCGCGACACCTCTGCAATTCTGACTCCGAATTCTATTCAAATTAAATAGGGTTTAGGGGCAATTTGGTCTTTTTGCGTGTAGATCTGGTTGGAGCCTTTAATATCAACCACTTATCTTATTTTTCTTATTTCTTTTCCATTTTCTTTCACATTTTCCTCTCAAATCCTAAAACCCACTTAGATTAAACTCAAGATTTGAAGGTGAAGTTTTGTGAATCAATCATAGAAGCAAGAATTAAAGTTGCTCTCCTTGTTATTATCTACAAGAGGATAGTTTTGGTAAGTCTCAACTCTAAGTTTTGAGTTTTAATTAGTTTAAGCTAGGGTTGGTTCATATGGAACTAGTGTGACCCATTTGAGGGTTAAATGGGTGGGTTTTTGGGTTGGATTGTTGAAAGGAAACTCTAAGTAGCTATTATCTAGGGTTTGATCTTGTGATTTGAGGTTGTAAGTGCTAAATGATGTTGTTAGTCATTAATGCACTTTTAAAAGGATGAAAGTGTTGTTATTGTGTAAGTTTGACTTGAATTGTGAGTCAAAGAGTCAAAAGAGCACTAGTTGACCTAATCGGGTGAAATGGTTATGAAATACACCAAGTTTATGTTAGTTGATGTTATTAAACCCTAATCACTAGCTTTTAGTGATTTATGACGAGGCATGGCCATTAATGGGCGGTTTTGGTGTAGTTGAGTCATTTAATGCAAACGGGTCATTAAATGCTCAAGGGTTAGTGTTTGGCATTTAATTCAACTAGATTATATGTTAATAAATACATAATGTAATAGGTACGTTACATTGAAGGGTTGCAAGCTCGGTTAGCTTTCACAAGGGACTTGAGGTGAGTGGAAAATCTATATATATTTGTATATGATTTACGTGCCGTATTAATGGTGTCACATAGTCGTTTTGTGACCATAGTTGTGAGACATAGCCGTTTTGTCCACGTTTTATATTTATGCACATAGCCGTGTTTGTGCATATAGTGGCGAGTAATAGCCGTGTTTTACTCCCACGTTATTATCCGTGTTATTATGCACATAGCCGTGTTTGTGTACATGATTGTGAGTAATAGCCGTGTTTTACTCACATGTTGATCAAGTGATGCCATAGCCGTTTTTGGGAACACTTGGGGGTGATGCCATAGCCGTTTTTGGAACACCTCGGGGGTTAGTATACCATAGACGTGTTTGGGAGCTAACGGTTGTTATGAACATCGATGACTTATTTCGCAAAGTCATTCCCCTTGCGAAGGATTTTGGTTAACCATGGTTTATAGTTGGTGATGCTAGCATTTGATTTATGATTATGATATTTATGTTATTAATGTGGCTAGTTGTACAGTTTGACGATACTAGCTTATTTATCAAGATGTTATGCGATTGTGTGCGTTATATGATATCGTGGATGCGTGTGGGTAAGTCTTATATGCATCTATATATTTATTCTACTCACTAAGCTTTGCTTACCCCTCTCGTTGTTTATCCTTTTAGATGCAGGCGCGGACAAGGGCAAGGGGTCGTTGGGCATTAGGTGTCCCTTGTTGTTGTTATGTTGGAGCTTTTGGAAGTTGGCCTAGTTTTGGGTAGTTTAGTCCCAAACCATGTTCGGAACGTCGTTTGGTTTATAAACTATCATTTGTAATGGGTTAAACTTGTACTAAACTTTATTCGTGGCCCTCGTGCCTATTGTAAACAATTAATTGTTGTGCGTTTTAAATAGAACTCGTGAAATGATTTACATATTTAATTGGCGTGTAATTGTGTTGTATAAAAAAAAAAATTTATCGTATGGATTACGGGTTGGGTTGTTACAAGTGGTATCATAGTATGGTCTAAGGGATTTAGGTGACTTGAGATAGGCGCCTAGACTTAGACTTTTGTGTTGTGGAATTATATGCGGGACTTGTGGGACTACGGGTCGGTGCGGGGTTTGATTAGTTCTTTTATGCATAAGTGGACAACTATGCTATGTTATAATGTTAATAATCATGTGTTGTTGTTTTGAACATCGAGCAAGATGGTTGTGACACGTTTGAGCATGGCACGGCATGTGAGCGTAATAGTGAGTTGCGACCACTATTACGGTTGCAAGTCAAGTCAAGCAAGGATGTGCGACAAGTATCGAGCTAGATGTGGTGTGCGTGCGGTCATATGCATATGTATATATGTGTATTAAATTGTTGGTGATGTCTAATCCATTTTTAATCTTTAGAATGAAGACGAGAAACGGAACGAATACGAATGGCAATGGTGGTCCCACTCATGTGGAGGAAGATGAGATGACTACCAAGATTGAGACCGCTTTAGAAAACTATGTTTCGGTTTTCTCACGAAGGGTTAAACAAATATTCAAAGAGTCGGTTTCGGAACAAATTGTTGATATGATTCAAGAGCGGATGACAAATGCCGTTAAAGAAGAAGTTGAAAGGAGGTTTCTTAGACCTCAAAATGTGGGCGAGTTGGAGTTTAGCTATAAGAACTTCTTGGCGACTAAGCCTCCTCACTTTCACGAAGATCCCGACCCCATGAAGAGTGCGGCTTGGATTTTTGATGTTGAAGGTTGTTTTTGCACGACCGAGTGCCCTCCTGAAAAGAAAACAAGGCTTACTACTAGTTTGTTAAGGGGCCATGCTAAAGATTGGCTCGATGGCAAGATTGATATGGTGGGTGATGCGGATTTTGTGGGGTTATCTTGGGCGGATTTCAAGAAGGAGTTTTTCCTTGAATATCGTACGCAAGCGGATTTTTCCAAATTGCGCAACGAGTTAAGGAACATGCGTCAAGGGTCTTTGGACCTAAACACTCTTAAAACCAACTTTCTCGCCAAGGCACGTTTTTGTCCCGAGTATGCGGGAAATGATCAAATGCTAATGGAAGACTTTCATGCAACCCTTAGAGATGATTTAAAGGGTAAAATTAGTATCGGTCATGTTGAAACTTTCGCTAAGCTTTTGGCGGTGGCAAAAGGGTTTGAAGCACAAGCTCCGAGTCCGATTCCGGTTAGTTATGGGTCGAGCAAAAGAAAATTTGGAGCGCCTAGTTACTCCAACAAGAAGAGCAAGGGTGTGTCCGAAAGCGTTGGAAGTATGAAGAAGGGTGATTCGAATACTTTTGCGCCTACTTATTATAGTTGTGGGAAGCCGGGTCATTACGCTCGTGATTGTTTGATCAAGACGGTCACGTGCTTTAATTGTCAAAAGACGGGGCACCAGAAGGCGGAATGTCCCGAATTATCAAACGACCAAGTAAAGAGGGTAGAGAAGGCGGCAGGGTCGGCTAGGGGGCGTAACTACTTGATGATGAATGATGAAGCCAAACAATCCAACGAAGTCGTCTCAGGTACTTTCATGGTTAACTCTAATCCGGCAAGGATTCTATTTGATAGCGGTGCAAATTTATCATTTGTGTCACCAAAATTTGTGCCTAAACTTAATAAACCGTTATCTAAGTTAAGTCGTCCAGTAGAAGTCGAAATAGCGGATGGTAAGGCGGTTCTAGTAGTTGATGTGTGTAAAGATTGTAATGTGGTGTTTGGTTCCGAGAACTTTAAAATTGATCTCATCCCGATGACCTTGGGTGATTTTGATATCGTGGTTGGTATGGATTGGCTCGATCATAATAGGGCCGATATTGCATGCCATGAGAAATCCATTCGTGTGAAGACCCCTAGTGGGAGAGAGCTAATTATTCATGGTGATAAACGAAGGAGACCGGTGCCGATATGCACTTTTGCACGGGCACGTCGTCTCGTTGTTACCGGTGGCATGGCTTTCCTTGCTCATGTTGTTGATACTCGTAATGAGCCACCACCCATTCGTGAAATTCTGGTGGTAAGTGAGTGTGATGATGTTTTTCCGGATGAGTTACCGGGTGTTCCGTCAGAAAGACAAGTTGAATTTCGCATTGAGTTGGTTCCGGGAGCTACTCCCATTGCTAAAACTCCTTATCGTTTAGCACCGACGGAAATGCAAGAATTGTTGAATCAAATTCAAGAGTTACTTGAGAAGGGTTTTATTCGACCGAGTGCTTCGCCTTGGGGCGCTCCGGTCTTGTTCGTGAAGAAGAAAGATGGTAGGATGCGTATGTGCATTGATTATCGGGAGTTGAATAAAGTGACGATCAAGAATCATTATCCATTGCCTAGGATTGACGATTTGTTTGATCAACTCCAAGGTGCGACATATTTCTCTAAAATTGACCTACGGTCCGGCTATCATCAAATGCGGGTCCGTGAGGAAGATATTGAGAAAACGGCCTTTCGAACGCGTTACGGGCATTTTGAGTTTGTGGTGATGCCTTTTGGTCTTATGAATGCACCGGCGACATTCATGGATCTTATGAACCGAGTGTGCCAACCTATGTTGGACAAGTCGGTAATTGTGTTCATCGACGACATACTTGTCTATTCGAGGAGTATGAAGGAACATGAACATCATTTGCGTAGTGTGTTGAAGACTTTGAGAAAAGAGAAGTTATATGCTAAGTACTCAAAATGTGAATTTTAGCTAAGGGAGGTTCAATTCCTTGGCCATATTGTGAACAAGGATGGTATTCAAGTTGATCCGGGGAAGATAGAAACGGTGAAGAGTTGGGGACAACCGACTACGCCTACGGAAATACGAAGTTTTCTTGGATTGGCCGGTTACTATCGTCGGTTTATCCAAGACTTTTCCAAGATTGCTTTGCCATTAACTAAGTTGACAAGGAAGAATACGAGATTCAATTGGGAGAACGAGCAAGAAATCGCTTTTCAATTGTTGAAAGAGAAATTGTGTAAAGCTCCGGTCTTAGTATTGCCTGAAGGTGTAGTTGATATGACGGTCTATTGTGATGCTTCTTTAAATGGGCTCGGGTGTGTTCTAATGCAACGAGGTAAATTCATCGCTTACGCCTCTCGCCAATTAAAGGAACATGAAAAGAGATACCCGACTCATGATCTCGAATTAGCGGCGGTGGTCCACGCTTTGAAGATTTGGCGCCATTACTTGTATGGTATCAAGTGTACGATTTATTCGGATCACAAGAGCTTGAAACATCTTTTTGATCAGCGGGATTTGAATTATCGTCAACGTAGATGGATGGATGTGGTGAAAGACTATGATTGTGAGATACTTTATCATCCGGGCAAAGCGAATGTGGTCGCAGATGCGTTAAGCCAAAAGAGTCACCACCCGGCGTTACGATTGGGATTGTTACGTATGATTATTCCTAACGATTTTCTTGAAAAGCTTGGTGTGATTCAAATAGAGGCTTACGTTCACAACAAGCATGCGGAACGAATTGTGGGGCAATCGCAATTCATTACGATGGGATCGCGTGGTTTATTGTCTTTTCAAGAAAGAGTGTGGGTGCCTAAGATGGGTGATTTCTGAAAGGTGCTCCTTGATGAGGCGCACAAGTCTAAGTATTCCATACATCCGGGTGCGACAAAGATGTACCATGATTTGAAGAAAGATTATTGGTGACCGGGCATGAAACGCGACGTTGTTAAGTATGTTGAGCAATGCGTCACGTGTCTGCAAGTTAAAGCCGAACACCAAAAGCCGTATGGTAAGTTGCAACCGCTAGAAATTCCGATGTGGAAGTGGGAGCATATTACCATGGATTTTATTACCAAGTGGCCGAAAACGGCAAGAACCCAATTTGACACTATTTGGGTGATTATCGATAGATTGACGAAGAGTGCGTTGTTTCTTCCTATTAAAGAAGCAATTTCATCAGAGGTACTCGCGAAGATGTTCATTAAAGAGGTGATATCGAGACATGGTGTTCCCGCGTCTATTGTTTCGGATCGGGACACGCGTTTTACTTCTCGATTTTGGAAAAAGTTTCATGAAGATATGGGTACGATGGTAAATATGAGTACGGCGTACCATCCTCAAACGGACGGTCAAACCGAACGTACGAATCAAACATTGGAGGATATGTTACGTGCGTGTATCATTGACTTCGGTGGTAGATGGGATGAACATTTACCTTTGGTGGAATTCTCGTACAATAATAGTTTTCGGTCTAGTATTGGAATGCCACCGTATGAGATGTTGTATGGTAGAAGGTGTCGAACCCCGATTTGTTGGAGCGAAGTGGGACAAAAGGAAGTCGGGAGCTCCGAATTGGTATTGGAGACAAATGATAAAATCAATATGATTCGGGAACATTTGAAAAAGGTGCAAGATAGGCAAAAGTCTTACGCCGATAAGCGTAGACGCTTGATCGAATTCCAAGAAGGTGATATGGTGATGCTCAAGGTTTCGCCATGGAAGGGTATCATTCAGTTTCGAAAACGGGGAAAGTTAGCTCCTCGGTTTACTAGGCCATTTAAGATTTTGGCTCGTGTTGGTGAAGTTGCTTATCGTTTGGAATTACCCGAAGAGCTTGCGGGGATCCATAATACATTTCATGTTTCCCATCTCCGTAAGTGTCTTGCGGATGATTCGTCGTGGATGCCACTAGATGATATCGAGTTAAACAACAAGTTGGAGTATGTCGAAGAGCCGATTGCTATACTTGATGAGAAGGTTAAAATGTTGCGTAACAAGGAGGTGAGGACCTTTAAGGGGGGAGAGTTGTAACACCCCGTTTTCCCGTGCGCGTCTAAAGGTACGTACTTAATCAATAGTACGCTTATAACTTACTCGTTATGTGATTAAATGAACTAAAGTGTTAGTTAGGTGTAAGTGCATATATGTATATGTGTGTGTGTGTATATATATATATATATATATATATATATATATATATATATATATATATATATATATATATATATATATATATATATATATATATATATATATATATATGGGTATATGCGAATGCGTGCGTATACGTGTTTGTGTATGTGTCGCGAAGGTGTTAAGTCGTGTGAGACTTAAGGGCGAAGCTTAGACGTGGATAGGAATAGTGAATGAGGTGTGCTAGTTGTATGAACCTTCATTTTATGATTTGTTGTCAAAGTGACCAGGAATAGGCCAATGCCGCGCCGCGAGGAATAGGGTCGCGACGTGACAAACAAAGCAAATCCAGATCAGATCTTGAGTTAAGAAGGATCATTTTTCCTTCTTTATGTCGCGCCGCGACAAAGGAGCCGCGCCGCGACACCTCTGCAATTCTGACTCCGAATTCTATTCAAATTAAATAGGGTTTAGGGGCAATTTGGTCTTTTTACATGTAGATATGGTTGGAGCCTTTAATATCAACCACTTATCTTATTTTTCTTATTTCTTTTCCATTTTCTTTCACATTTTCCTCTCAAATCCTAAAACCCACTTAGATTAAACTCAAGATTTGAAGGTGAAGTTTTGTGAATCAATCCTAGAAACAAGAATTAAAGTTGCTCTCCTTGTTATTAGCTACAAGAGGATAGTTTTGGTAAGTCTCAACTCTAAGTTTTGAGTTTTAATTAGTTTAAGCTTGGGTTGGTTCATATGGAACTAGTGTGACCCATTTGAGGGTTAAATGGGTGGGTTTTTGGGTTGGATTGTTGAAAGGAAACCCTAAGTAGCTATTATCCAGGGTTTGATCTTGTGATTTGAGGTTGTAAGTGCTAAATGATGTTGTTAGTCATTAATGCACTTTTAAAAGGATGAAAGTGTTGTTATTGTGTAAGTTTGACTTGAATTGTGAGTCAAAGAGTCAAAAGAGCACTAGTTGACCTAATCGGGTGAAATGGTTATGAAATACACCAAGTTTATGTTAGTTGATGTTATTAAACCCTAATCACTAGCTTTTAGTGATTTATGACGAGGCATGGCCATTAATGGGCGGTTTTGGTGTAGTTGAGTCATTTAATGCAAACGGGTCATTAAATGCGCAAGGGTTAGTGTTTGACATTTAATTCAACTAGATTGTATGTTAATAAATGCATAATGTAATAGGTACGTTACATTGAAGGGTTGCAAGCTCGGTTAGCTTTCACAAGGGACTTGAGGTGAGTGGAAAATCTATATATGTATGTATATGATTTACGTGCCGTATTAATGGTGTCACATAGCCGTTTTGTGACCATAGTTGTGAGACATAGCCGTTTTGTTCACGTTTTATATTTATGCACATAGCCGTGTTTGTGCATATAGTGGTGAGTAATAGCCGTGTTTTACTCCCACGTTATTATCCGTGTTATTGTGCACATAGCCGTGTTTGTGTACATGATTGTGAGTAATAGCCGTGTTTTACTCACATGTTGATCAAGTGATGCCATAGCCATTTTTGGGAACACTTGGGGGTGATGCCATAGCCATTTTTGGAACACCTCGGGGATTAGTATACCATAGCCGTGTTTGGGAGCTAACGGTTGTTATGAACATCGATGACTTGTTTCGCAAAGTCATTCCCCTTGCGAAGGATTTTGGTTAACCATGGTTTATAGTTGGTGATGCTAGCATTTGATTTATGATTATGATATTTATGTTATTAATGTGGCTAGTTGTATGGTTTGACGATACTAGCTTATTTATCGAGATGTTATGCGATTGTGTGCGTTATATGATATCGTGGATGCGTGTGGGTAAGTCTTATATGCATGTATATATTTATTCTACTCACTAAGCTTTGTTTACCCCTCTCGTTGTTTATCTTTTTAGATGCAGGCACGGACAAGGGCAAGGGGGTCATTGGGCACTAGGTGTCCCTTGTTGTTGTTATGTTGGAGCTTTTGGAAGTTGGCCTAGCTTTGGGTAGTTTAGTCCCAAACCATGCTCGGAACGTCGTTTGGTTTATAAACTATCATTTGTAATGGGTCAAACTTGTACTAAACTTTATTCGTGGCCCTCGTGCCTATTGTAAACAATTAATTGTTGTACGTTTTAAATAGAACTCGTGAAATGGGTTACATATTTAATTGGAGTGTAATTGTGTTGTATAAAAAAAAAATTTATCGTATGGATTGCGGGTTGGGTTGTTACATAATTGAGCGAAAGAAAGTTACAGGGTAAGTGCACACATATGTGCGGATACAGTTTCTAATGGTTACATGTTCATACAAAGTTTTTTACATGTACAAAAGATCAGCTAACCCTTTAAGAAAGCTTAATATCCGAATAAAGTCTATACAAAAAACCATATTTGCAGACTTAAGAAAACCTTGTTTTTTAATGGAAAAGGGGTGGATCATAAACGTCTAGCTTCTCGAATTCGCGTTCATCGAGTTCGTATGCAATACAGCACTCATCACCAGCCTTGAGTCTAAGACCTTTGAGATACTGGTCCCATCCAGCTGAAACAACTAATTTCATTCTCCACTTGGTGCCTTCACTAATTAGATTCCAGTTCCATATGTCTCTTTCCTAGTCGACACAATGACCTCTCATTCCAGGTCTTAGTTCTGCAAGGTCATTTAACTCTTGTGGAAGGTGCTGTATTAAAAAAATAAATATAGATTTAGAAAGTGAACGTGTAAGTATACTGTATGGAATGCTATATATTGTACATTAAATAAATGTAATTGGTAACACTAAATTGATTATTGATAGGTTGTATCTGTACCCAGATGTGTGCTCTTGGGATTGTGAAGCTGTTGTATGATCATATACATGGCATTGTATATGTGTGTTTTATTTGCTAAAGGCCAAAAGCAGAATTACGCGAACTCTAAAGCTAAGCTATGCAATATTCGCTGAAAATAAAGTACATCAGTTATGTTTCCGTGTTAATAAGGGACTGCGGTTTAATCCGCTGAGTTTTCGCGGACGGTTAGGTGATTCACAGACCGCGGATATCTCGAATACTATAAATAGGGAGCTTGGCCTCTCATTTATGGGTTGTTGATTCTCTGCCCTTTTGCCCAAGCCTTTGTGAATTTCACTTGTGACTTTGCCCAAGGAATTTTCACATTGAGTTAAGGTGAATTATGCTAATTGACAATCAAGACCGGGTCGGGGTGGTTGATCACTTGATAGTTAAAGTGAAAGACGATCATCGGGGCCCAAAATAATCATCAAACACTCCATCCTCCATCATAATCTCATTGCACTCAATCCGTAATTAAGTAACATCATTAATTAAGGATTGATCATTTGGCGCCATCCGTGGGACACGTTTTACAAATTGAACTAGAAATTTTTTGTTTTGTGCCATCAAACAATTAATACGTCGGTTTAATTTCAATCGTGTTTTTGTTGTGATGATTTGCAGGTACTTTTTCAAAGACGTAATCAGTTGATTTGCTAGACAGTCATGATGACAAACGCAAAGCAAACAGGCATTTCTGCGAATGCCGATGCACTGGCTAGCGATTCGCAGAACGTCGTGATATTTCCATTGCAAGCAAATGCTAGCATAACTGCGGAAAAATCGGTTCAAGAACCGATTGCTAAAACATCTGTGGCAAATAATGCTAGTGATTCGCAGCCAGAAGTTGCTGCTGAAAAAATGGTTGCACGCAGATCATTGTTGCAAAACCGCAAAGAAACAATTATTGAAGGAAAGCGAATAAAGGCTTTGGCTGGCAAATCTAGCCTGCGAACTGACAAAATTGGTGGCACTGCCATTGAACAGGCTAAGAAAGATGCCAAATGTAGTCGCGAGTCCCGCATACCGCGAACTTACCTTTGGCCGTTAAATGATTCGGGATCACAGGTTGATCGCCTAGTTATTGAGCGAAACGATAGTGATAGTGATAATGCAGAAGATTGCGTTATTTTGAATTCTGCATATAATTCAAAAATGGCTAAGGCGCCAAGAGAAGAAAGTGAATTTTCTGATGATTCAGATAGCGTGGAAGAGTTTGTTAAAGTTCCACATGTAAAGCAAAAATGCCCACCAACACCTTTCCCTCGTTATGGGGAAGAAGGTGAAGCATTTGATGCTGCCCGCAGAGAAAATGCTCAAAATTTTTTGGCGGATGCTTTCAGAAGCATTGCGCCAAAGTCAATACAACATAAGTTTGAACAGCCAAATTTCTTGCAAGATATGATTGCCAAGTTTTGTACGGAGAATGCAGATACTCGCACAAAAGAGGCAACTGAAATCACTACTGCCGCGGACAAGTTTGTCCAACATATTTCTGATTATCCAATTGTTTCTCCACCAATTGTGCAACTCTGGGAGTTTATTCGGGTTTAACCGATCCTTTAGATTTTCTATAACGCTTCGAAGGGGTGGTGAGCACCTATAACTTGGATGAACCAGTTGCGTGTAGAGTGTTCCCCATGGCTTTACAAGGGTCAGCAAGGTAGTGGTTTCATAGTCTGCAATCTCGCAGTATTATTGGCTTTGTTGATTTGCGTGAAAAATTCTTGTTACAGTTTCAAGATCTTTTGCCGCAGAAAAAGACACATATAGAATGTCACGATATTAAGCAAGGAAACAAGGAAAATTTGAACGCATTACTTACGCGGTACATTTACGAGTGCTAAAAAATTTCAATATTGAATGAAGATCAGAAAATTTCTGGTTTTTTGCATGCTATTAATCCGCAGCGACATCCAACTCTTGTGCGAAGATTGAGAAGAGATGTTCCCATAACTTTTGCTAAAGTTCATTAGGAAACATATGATTATCTTCGCAGTGAAGAGGATAGCACTATTACCCCTGCGTGTGGATGGGGAAGAGACAAAAGTTGGCGAGATGACAATGACTCTTTTCGTGATTGTAACAGTGATAATTACCGCGGATCAGGCTTTTTGCGAAGAAATGGCGGCGGGGGTTACCCGCGAAATGATAGGTTTCAAGGTCAAAATGATAACCATGGATATGGCCGTCGTGATCGCTATTCTACACGAAAGTGGAACAATAAATCTTTCAATATCATTCAGATGCTAATAAAAACGCCTAAGGAAATTTTGCTACAAGAGAGAGTTGCTAAGTCTTTTCCTGATCCGCAGCCTTTGGGAGAGAATAGCAGGCGCGATCGATCAAAGTTTTATGTTTTCATCGCGGAAGGGATTTGCCGAAATTCATCGCGGAAGTATATGAGCAAGGTAAGCTGGACCATTTAATCGTGCAGAATAGTACAAGTACTGCGAATGCGAATATAATGCCTACAGAAGCCAATACCTCAAATGCGCCAAATATGAATGAGCGAAAGGCTCCCGTGGTGAAAAATATGGGTGTAAAGATGGTAAGTAAGAAAGAAAACCAGTGCGAAATCCAGGTGATTAATGTGGTAGAAGTGCAAGGCAAAATGTCAGTACTTCAAATATTTGAGCAGACTGTTGGAAATGTCCTTCCATTACTTTTCCTCCTGCAAGTTTGACCGCGGATGTTGACAAACCAGTGGTGGTTTCATGCCGCATTGCAAATACAGGCATTATGATCATGAAGGTACATGTGGACACTGGTAGAAGTGTAGATGTCATGTACGAACAATGTTTTAGCAAGCTGCCCGCGAACATTCAGGCTTTGATGAAACCTACTGCGGTTTCACTTGCCGGATTCTCAGGAGAGTCAACTTGGCCTGTTGGCCAGTTGGAATTGCAAATGGAATTAGTTGATGATCGCGATGAGTCGCTGAGATGCCAAGCTTTGTTGAATCTGTACATAATGCGAAATCAGTCGCGATTCAATAAGATACTTGGGCGCACTTCTTTGCGCATGTTTGGCGCTATCCCTTCTACTATACATGGCATGCTTAAATTTTCTGCTAATAAGGGAATTGGCACAATAACTTCTATGGAAGTAGAGCCATTCTACGCTACGATTATGGCAAATACAAATATGGGTATTGAAGGACATTCAGTCCACCCCGAATAGTGCGAAAATTACAGAAAAAAGTTGTAATGAGATGCTAAGGCAAATTGCATTAATGCATGATATGTCGCGTTTATTTTTAGAACTCTGTAATGCGAAAAAGTAATGAATAAAGTAAAATTAATTTCAGTGTTAGTAGTTGTTTCTTTACAAAGCGAAAACACTATGTGTGGCCACGCGTAGTGATTATTTCGCAGATTGCAATTACTTATATTTTATAACACTAAGTTAATGTTTGTTCTACGGATGCTTTAAGTAAAATGGAATGCTTTTCGTTAAACATGGCCTACTTAAAAGTTGTAATAATGCAAATATGCGTTGCGAAATAATATGCTAAAAACCAAGTGATGAAATTGCCCACTTGTGTTGACTTGAAAATATTGCGAAAGGATAAAATTTCCTAAGTATTTGATCTTGCCAATACTTAGATGCTTCGCAATGCTAAATTTTCCTAAGGATCAATTTGTCGGACTTAGAAGATTCATAATGATTAAAAGATTGTTTCGCATAAAGTACGGGTTTGTTATGTGCACAATAACGAATGCGGAAATTGCAAAGGACAAGTATGAATTATGAATATATGACAAAGTAAAGTGCTATATAAGTAAAAATGTTGCAACTGCGAAATGTAAATATGATAGTAATATTAAGTGCGGAAACAGTGCGGATCATTACAAAAAACGCAAGTAAGATTGCGAAATATACATATGAAAACTAGCTAAGACAAATCTACAGCTCCAACACTTTAATGTCTGCGAATGTAATGCCCTCGTGCTGGCTAAATTCCTCCAGGCAGGTATGCTGACTTTTTCAACTTCCTTCTTTGCTCTTGAGAGCGCTTCTCGAGCATCGTCAGTGGCACAAATTTCTTTCGCCATATCTGAAAGGAGGGGTTGAGAAAGATCACTAAGCTTGCACAACAGATCATACCACTCACAACGATTGGCAAGTTTTGCTGCTTGGGCATACGCCTGAAATTTTCAGTGACTGGATTGGAATCCATCACTTTATCCGCGAATTCTGGCAAATACTTGACCAGCTGTGCGAATTCTTTTTCCGCACATTCCGCCCTCTTTTTAAGTTTGGCGTTCTCCTCTGCAGCCTTTTTGAGGCGTGCCTCAGCCCTTTGCGCTTTTCTCTCGTGAGCGTTGGCAATCTTCACTACTTTATTATATTCATCCGACATCTCGGTGAAACGCTCCATGCTGTCTACAGTTAGACAAATTGCATTATAGAAATTATGCAGTCACTGTCTTGCAGCTTCGGGATATGATAGTTTGCGATATTGCTCTTTTGTCTCCTTAGGAACAAATTTGTAAAGCTTGCGGTATAGTTGATTGGCCTGTTCTGCTGCTGCGGTTTCTTCCGCATCATCTTCTCCTTCCTCCTCTTGATTAGATGCTTCTGCGTCAGA
This sequence comes from Rutidosis leptorrhynchoides, assembly GCF_046630445.1. NCBI lineage: Eukaryota > Viridiplantae > Streptophyta > Magnoliopsida > Asterales > Asteraceae > Rutidosis > Rutidosis leptorrhynchoides. The sequence goes on from NC_092339.1 coordinate 195,842,080, forward strand.
AGGAAGATATAAATTTTCATGTCCGGGCTCTTCAAGAATATCTGTGGGGATGCTCCTAGTGATATTGTAGAGCGGTGTCACTTCAGCGGATGAATCTGAAAGGACAACTACGAACAGATAAGCAAATATAGCAAGCTTATACGAAAATAATACATGCGTAATAAATAAATACTGCGAATACATAATCACTTACTCGCTTCTTGCTCAGAAAGAGACCGTAGTCATTTTTTGAGTGGAGTGGTGGCACTTTCCGCAGCCTTTCGCTTACCGCGGTCTTCCCCACCAGAAATAAAGCATGTATTGGTGATTGGCTCATCAATAGGAACAATCTCGCCATCGCCATTTTTTAATCGACGAGCAGGACTGATCCTGCTAATATCTATCGACCTCATGATTAGGTCAAGCGCAATCACTGCGACAATAAATTGTATAAGGTTATGCGAAGAATAAGAATAAGTGTATTATATTAATACGTTGAGAAAAGTATAAGCGAAATACCATTATTTGCCTGGTCGACCAAAAGAGCGTCATAGTTGCTCCATGGCCATTGAATTGAGACCCTGCCAATGTATAGCGGTACATTCGAATATGCTCGCAGAATTAGGCCCGCATTTTTGAGTGTATTGAGAATATCATTCTCAAGATCATCAAGTATAGGCTTTTCATTGAGAGTGGGATCAAGTTCTGTACACCATATTCTTGGTATATCACTATCCACATAGGCGGTGTCGTTAATGTAAAAGAAAGAACTGCGCCAGTTGCCAATTGAGTCTTTTGGCGATGTCATTGTGCCAAGTTTGCTGCGAAATGAAAACCATCCCACATCATATAGCACCAGGCTATTGCACGTGCGAAACACGTTTAGCAGCGGTTGTTTGTTATTGGCATTGCAAAACATCTCAAACAAAACAGTCTTATTAATCGTGTTTGTATGAAGCTGCTCCATGGCAATCTTGTAATACTCGCAGACACTGCGGAAAAATTGAGTAAGCGGAAATCATAGGTTGCCTTGAGAGATGGCAGCCTCATAAACTGTAATCATCCCCTTAGGGGGTGTCAGCTTGTGGTTCTGCTGCAGGTGCGGTAGGAACAAACTATGCAAGTGGAGGGTACCACTCCTGTAGGGTTTGGAGTTTCGCTTCCGTCATATAGGAAACGAAACCTCCAGGAGTATGCATAGATGAAGAAGATGCCATTTTTAGTAAGAAAAATAAAACGGATGTTGGATTGAAGAAATTAGAGGTTGAATTGACTAATTGCGAAGAATGAGTATGATCAGATGAATATGGTTCAATACGTAATTGAGAAAGAAAGCGTAAAGTTTTTATGCGGGTTATTCAGCTATTTATAATTGGAAGTAGGGCGAGCAAGTTGAAAAGGTAATGATTACATTTACACGGGTAAACTTACTGCAACTAGTAAACGGTAATTTTCTAGCCGTTATAGCGTATTGATTTGACAGAATTGCGAAAGTTACCGTTGTGTTTACGCGTTAAGCCCAATAAAAACAACGGTAATAAATTGGTGGTAAAAATCATAAAGTAATACTTTCGAATAAATTTTAAGGGAGCACTTCTTTATTTTTAGAGTTTATCATGATACATTTGCTTCGCTAAAATATATCATAATAAACTGGGGGGACTTGATCATATACATGGCATTGTATATGTGTGTTTTATTTGCTAAAGGCCAAAAGCAGAATTACGCGAACTCTAAAGCTAAGCTATGCAATATTCGCTGAAAATAAAGTACATCAGTTATGTTTCCGCGTTAATAAGGGACTGCTGTTTAATCCGCTGAGTTTCCGCGGACGGTTAGGTAATTCGTAGACCGCAGATATCTCGAATACTATAAATAGAGAGCTTGGCCTTTCATTTATGGGTTGTTGATTCTCTGCCCTTTTGCCCAAGCCTTTGTGAATTTCACTTATGACTTTGCCCAAAGAATTGTCACATTGAGTTAAGGTGAATTATGCTAATTGACAATAAAGACCGGGTCGGGGCGGTTGATTACTTGATAGTTAAAGTGAAAGATGATCATCGGGGCCCAAAATAATCATCAAACACTCCATCCTCCATCATAATCTCATTGCACTCAATCTGTAATTAAGTAACATCATTAATTAAGGATTGATCAATGTATATGTAAGCATTATCACGGGTGACGTGACAGTATTCTAGTTTGCGATTATTGTACTAATGTTTGGGTTCAGGAAGAGGGTCAAGATTGATTAGTTCAGCTTTTGTGCTAGCTGACTGCTGGTTGAACTCGTTCGACATGTTTGGTATGTATCTGCTAGTTAAAAACAGGGTTAGAAAATGTACATGAAAAAATGTATCTCACGGTTTTTTTTTATATCATCAGTTAATTATTTCATACAAAGTGAACCATATTTGATATATCTTTTTTATCTTTAACATTAGATTCGTTGATTTTTATCAGCGCAAAAAAACTAAAATTTAACTTAAAGTTCACAAAAATGACAGCGATGATAATTTGACAATTTGTTTTGACAAAATCGAAAGTTTATATATGTACACATGTAAGGTGCTGTATTAAAATTTGTTTTAAACAAATATGAAAGCTGGCATAAGATGTACATATAAATTGTTATATGTGTAGCACGTCACAATGCTTCTTTTTAGTATCAACGTGTAATGGTTAATATTGTAATTAACAAACTTTGAGTTTACAACTTCTATTTTGTATTGGAAGAAAAAAGTGACCAAAAACCCAATTTTTTTTTTATTTATTTATTTGTTTTTTTTTTATATTGCTGAATTGTAAATTAACCCTAAATGTTTTTGGCTACATAGAATTTTCTAACAAAAATGTTAGGTTTAATTAGGTATAATATATCAAATAGCAAAGATAATTGCATGTAATAGTTACAGTTACTAATTTATTATTTTGTAGCAAAAATTTAGAGGTGGATAAGGTATAAGTGTTACTAAACTCCAAAGCAGACTATAATATTATTCTAACAGCAATTGATAAACGATTTACATAATAGAGGTTGATGCGAGTTAAATGGAAGAGTTACTTACTTGTTCTTGTTTGAAGGATAGGAACAGTGAAAATGATCAGTCAATTGAAGTTGTGTGCATGAATGGGGCAAGTAAAGGTTGGTGAGGGTTTTATATGACGGGAAGTATAATGACTTAACTACCCCGGAATAAACTGTGAATAAAAAGCCACATAAAATTGATTATTGGGTTATTTTTTTGGCTGATGGTTTTATAACTGTAGCCAAAAAAATGTTTTTTTTTTGTGTTGGTTAAATACGTATAAGGATAGAAAATAATGAAATCATGTATTTTCTATATGATATGCTACTAACGATATGGCCAAACGAACGGTTTTATTCGTGCGGTGTCGTTAGGCCGCAGGACGTCTAATTCGGTTGATCAAGGTAGCACGCAGTGGTTTTGTTTATTTATATTTTGCGGGGCCTAAATTTACTTTTACTTTCTAAGGTGTAGAAGGTGTAAGTTAACCTAGTGTCGTATTTTTTTTGATAATTAACGAATTGAAGATCAAGTGGATAATTGTCGTTTAGTTAAATTACCTGGATAAAAGATAGTTGTTGATTTTAGCTAAAGGTCCTAAATGCAGAAAAGTAAATAAAGTGGAAGGATATCCGGAGTATGCAGATCAGGGAAATGTTGACTAAGATATCAGTATTGGGTTAGGGGAAAGGTAATTATGCTTATGTTAAACTATGCTTTGGATGATGTAGATCTGGTTGGATGATCCAATTACACATACCTACTTGTCTCTGAACTCTCAGAGTTCTCTTTGATCAGTGAGAAGTATGTCACTTGGTCATATAATTGAAAGGTAACAATACCTCGGAGGTTATCCTTAGTAAAACACTAGGTTTGTTAGTGAGTTAAACTCTAATCCTAACCCTCGTTATCAGTTTAGGTAACTGAATAACAACGTGGCGTGTTGATTGAACACTGATCACAAACAGAAGGAGTCCGTCGATTTAAGTTGGCAAAACCTTAAATGAAAACAAACAACCATTCCATCATACTAATGAGATCATATCAATTCAAGCATTATACAGCATCACAATTAATATACTGGCAGTAAAGCAGATAGAAACCTAATGAATACCTAAACAGTTGATATGACTAAGACCTAAGGAAACAATAAAACAAGAACATGCAATAGGCTTGGGTCACACAGTGTAGGCACTAACTAGATCTTAACAGCTCCTAAGAGGTCTCTTCGAAACAGTTAATAGGCATACTAGGTCATTCATGTCTCAATTCCTAAGTTCCGTGTCCTAAAAGCGCATTAAATGCCTCTCGGGAACTCCGGCCATACCGAGTTTATAGAATCTTCAGATACAGTATAACCAGGGGTCTTAATCCTATGAAGTAGCTAATTTCATATAGGTGGACAAGTCCTGATCACAACCTAGGTTGGTCAATCCTGAAGATGCTAGCATACAAATCTATCAGACTTCCTAGTTCATCATTATAACAGTAACCCTACTAAATTAACATAATTACGCTAACCCAAACTTCTATCATGACAACATACAGATTAATTAAGCTATCATGGCAATATCGGAAAGCATTATAAAATATAAAAAGTAAGAACACATGTTTAATACAAAAGATAAGCGTTTCGGATAAAAACCTGAAAAGGCCGAAGAAATCAGCCCGAGATCGCAGGGACTCGCCGGGACATCCTCCGGAAAATAAAAGCTAAGCTAACTACTACTAAAAACTAACTAAAAGCTTGAAAATATGAAATGAATTGCAATTTGAGTGTGTGTTGAAATGGATGGAGAAAGCCCTTTAAATAGACTTGAAATTTGCCTGCAAATGGCTGGCAGGCCATTTGGCAACCCGTTTGGCAGGCCGTTTGGCCAGCCCGTTTGCTGAGGCAGGCCGTTTGCTTAGCCCATTTGCTGAAGCCGTATAGCAGGCTGTTTTTGAGCCTGGAAAGCCATTTGGCAGGCCGTTTGGCTTGCCAGGTCAGCCTGATTTCCTGGATCATAACTTGTTTTCTTGTCTTTCACCGTTTTTGCTCTAGATTCTTCATTTTAGCTCCGTTTTACTTGATTCTTCTTGCATCGCCTTTGTAATTACTTAATCTACAATATCAACCGACAAAGTGATTATTTTTGCGATAAAGTTTGGAACTTTATGGCTTTTAGGGCTCAATATTGGGGGTAAAAACGTGACTTTTTGCCCGATATCAAATACCCCACACTTGGCTTTGCTTGTCCTCAAGTAAAAATCGGGAATATAAGGATCTTTCTAATCGATTCTCACTTGCCCCACCCATAGATCTTTTTATTATGCCTTCATCAGAAGTCGGCACATCTTTCAAAAGTATTAGAAAAAGTTTCGAGATTCGATGGTTTGGTTGCTAGATTTCAATTGCGTCCATAGTGAAAAAGGCATACTTTCCAACTCTCAGATGTAGAGTATACATGACCAGGCTCCTCACTAGCAGATCACTCATATCACTCAAGTGTTTAGGGTGTCCTATTCTAACTGTATTGTCGCTCAGAAGCCAGTCGTGTATCAGTTCTTATCATTGGCTTGGTAAAGCATCGATATCTCCACCGGTTAAGTAAGGACGGCACTGATCTTCTTCCTATGCATTCTTTCAAGAGGAAGATGGGTTATAGGGTTTGGAAATTTTATGGATGTGTGAAAGTTATCCAGATCTTTTGACTTTTGAGAGACTTAATAGATTCTGATTCTTCAGAGTATCCAGAATGGCCAAGAATTTCGTAAAAGTTTTCTTCGGAAGAGGCGGATTTTGCTAAGACTTTGTCTAGAATTTTCTTTGCTCTTCCAGCTTTCTTCTTCAGGGCATCTTCTCAGATTTTTCTTTGCCTTATTCATAGAGACTTTGCTCTTTCAAAATTATTATTGTATTTTTTTTCGGCATACCCTTTCTTCATAACTTTTGTCTTTTGTTCCTGGTGCCCAGAGAGGAAGTGATAATCCACTGAAAATAGGTCTTTGACCTATCAAAAACAATCAAGGGTTCAGAATCTTTCAATAAGTGCTCTTGAAGCGAATTTGATCGATCTATCTCTTTATTAATCTCTGGATCTTTTGATGAATGGAAATGGGAGTGAATGGTAAATGGTGTATTTTGAAAGTGAATTTGGGATGAATATTTTTGATTCATTAACTCTTTATGCAAGTTGGTCGGTTTAAATTGTGTGGAGTGGACACGGAAATGGATGGCTTTTTGTCTTCTCTATTCAGAATGATTTTGGAAGGAGTATCGCACATGCACCACGTATGGCGCTCTCATCAAATGAAATAACAAAGTACTGTAGATTTGATGGGTCATACAGATACTTTGGGTCCAAGATTCCTTACCTTTTGGGGAGTAGGGGTCGTGCTTGATCATGCGTAGCCTTTTACATATTTTCTTAAAAGAAATCTTTTGACACAAAACATAAGTTTCAGCTTAATCATTCCATTCTAATAAATATTCCGAAAACCAATTTTTAGCAATTTTATTAGATCTTTTGGGCAAAAACAAGGTAAGAATTTTTCAAAATTACCCAATATCCATTGCTTAATTACTTTTGGACAAAAGAATTTTTTCAAAACTTGGCATTTTGGTTACTTGACCTTTTAAAACTTCGACCTTTAAAACTTCTACCCATTACCCCACACTTAGAAGAACATTGTCCCTAATGTTCTCTAGAAAGAATATTTTAATACTTTATAAATTAAGGACATTGACTTCTAAAATTCTAAGTTAGTTACGGGGTTACCCCACACTTAAAAATTTTAGTTCGTTATAATTGAACTAGGTTTGAGGAAGGATTACTTCCCTATGGTCGTGTAACTTTCCTAGTGATGGGCCTTCCTACGGTCAATCTCTTAGGGACCGGTCTCTTTTGATAATATTTCTGCATGAAGAACAAAAATAGAAAGGTAGCATTTCCACTATATATAACTTTTTAATACAATGCTTCAAAGATAAAACTAAAGTAAAATAAAGTAGTCTATAGGATACTATCCTGGTCTATGTGCTGAGTCGGGTCTGCGAAGTATCTGAAGATCTCATCATCATCCTCTAGTCTTGGCAAGTACTCGAGAGGCTACCCTATATCCAACTCAAGGCCTAGTAGTGAATCCAGACATAGGTCTGACGGCAACTCCAGGTGGGATAGGCTCAGAAAAGGCTCCTCGTCAGGTATACTCCCGGTGATCTCAAATGCATGGGCCGTTGGTGGCTCAACTGATATGGGAATAGTGACAAGGTGATGACCCTCAGGTAGCTCAGTGACTTGAACTGGCTCGGTGACTGGAGCAGGCGGCGTGATGGGAATAGGAGTAACATATCCAGGCATGGCAGCTGATGCAACTGAGTGAACTGAGGCCGGTGTGGAACGCCTGGGCGTAGGTTGTCGTGTCGGCTGAACACAGTGCGCTAGCCTAAATGAAGACGGGCTCAGAGTACTGCGCGGCATCCCCTCGCGCTGGAGGTATGCTCTAAGAGCTCGGTAGAGCCTCTGCTGGTCTCTGAGTAGTGCCCATGCAACATCAGGGTCACTTAAAGTGGCTCCATAGTGTATCACTTTCTGTGGCTCATGCATCTATGGCAACTGTATGTGTTCGGCTGGTCTCCTGGCTAAATGTCTAGATCATCGAACCGGGGGAGCTGGCGGTGCTGTGCCAATATCCTCCTCAACGCTCTCCAATATCAATCGCCTTGGGCCTAATTGCCCTATTGATGGCCTGTTCTGATCAGCACTGCTTCCGGATGAGTAAACTCTAGGAGTCCTCCTCTTGCGAACTGAGATGTAAACTGAAGCTCATGAACTTGGCATTTTAGCCTGAACACATTCAACAATCTTGTAAGTACTAAGCGCAAGTACGGCGCTTAGTTGTTAGTACATAGAGATAATATCTTAAGACTAAAAATAATTGAAATGAAAATAATAAGTAATAAAAAGGATAAGCAAGGGGTGTCTCCCAAGAGCGCTTTATTTATCAAGTCGTTACAGCTCGACTTTTTCTTGTCAGATCTTCAGAATGGATCAAAGGAGAAGAGGTGCTCCTCCTTATCGTGGTCTTCTAGATAAGCTTTCAACCGGTGGCCCTTGACTTTGAAGTAACCAGTAGGTCCTTCCAATTCCAAGGCTCCATGTAGAAAAGCATGTACAACTTTGTATGGGCCACTCCATCTTGATCTAAATTTTCCAGCGAACTTCTTGAACCAAGAATTGAAGAGCAGAACTTTATCTCCAGGGGCGAACTTTGTAGGGATTAATTTTGCATCATGCGTAAGCTTCGTTCGTTCCTTGTAGATGTATGACGTTTCATATGCTTGGTCTCTTAATTCGGCGAGTTCGTTCATTTGCATTTTTCGATGTTTTGCGGTAACTGAGGGATCGAGGTTGCAGGTCTTCAGCGCCCATAGAGCTTTATATTCAAGTTCTAGCGAAAGGTGACAGGCTTTTCCATATATCATGTGGTAGAGTGTAGTTCCTAGAGGATTCTTGTAAGCAGTCTGGAATGCCCACAGAGCATCATCTAGTTTCTCGGCCCATTTATTTCCATGATGGACGATAGTGCGTTCTAAGATTCTTTTGAGTGCTCTGTTCGTGACCTCTGCTTTTCCGTTAGTCTGCGGATGATAGGCAGTGGACATTTTGTGGGTAACTCCGTATTGTTGTTTCACTTTCATAAACTGGGTGTTACAAAAGTGTGTGCCTCTATCGCTTATTATAGCACGGGGAGCTCCAAATCTGCAGAAGAGTCTCTTCAGGAAGTTGGTGACGACTTTGGCATCATTAGTAGGAAATGCTTGGGCTTCGACCCATCTGGATATGTAATCTACTGCTACGAGGACATATTCTTTCCCATTAGAATTTGGGAATGGGCCCATGAAGTCTAATCCCCATATATCGAAGATCTCGCAAGCTTGGATATTAGTCCGAGGCATCTCATTCTTCATAGAGATAATACCTTGCCTTTGGCATGCGTCGTAACGCTTTACAAGCTCTTGCGCATCTCCAAATATAGACGGCCAATAGAATCCTGATTCGTAGACTTTTCTGCAGTTAAATTTGCTCCATGATGACCTCCAATTGGTCCATGGTGACATTGGTGAAGGATCCCTGCTACTTATTTCTCATCTACGCACCTCCTAATTATCTGAAAAGGGCAAATTCTAAACCGGTAAGGGTCTTTCCAGTAGTAGTACTTGGCATCCCTGAAGAACTTCCTTCTTCGGGAGGTAGTCATTCCTTTCTATACTACTCTAGCAACTAAGTAGTTGGCCATGTCGGCATACCAAGGAGTGTCGGTAAATTGTGATCCTATGTGAGTTTGTCCTAAACTCATAAGCTGTTTTCTGGAAATTTGTCTCTGATATCTTGTTCAGCAAGTTGTTCCATCGTTGGGTTCTTCAAACGACTAAGATGATCTGCTGCGACGTTCTCTGCTCCTTTCTTATCTTTAATCTCAATATCGAATTCTTGTAGGAGTAAGATCCATCGTAGGAGTCCTGGTTTCGCGTCTTGCTTAGTGAATAGATATTTGAGGGCTGAGTGATATGTGTAACTCGTAGTTTTGGACATGATGAGATAGGAACGGAATTTGTCGAAGGCGAATACTACAGCTAGCAGCTCCTTTTCCGTGGTAGTGTAATTATTTTGAGCTTCGGTTAAGGTTTTGCTTGCGTAATAGATTGGATGAAAGTGCTTATCTACCCGTTGTCCAACCACAGACCCAACTTCAAAGTAACTCGCATCACACATGATTTCAAAGGGGAGACTCCAATCAGGAACAATCATGATATGTGAATGTGTTAGCTATTCCTTCAGATAGTTGAATGCTTCTCGACATTCTTCATCAAAGACAAACGGGATTTCCTTTCTTAGGAGATGAGTGAGAGGTCGTGTGACCTTTGAAAAATCCTTAATGAAGCGTCGGTAAAAACCGGCGTGTCATAGAAAACTCCTTACCGCTCTTACTGTGGTAGGTTCTGGAAGCTTAGTAATGGTCTTAATCTTAGCCTTATCAACTTCTATTCCTGCTTTTGAAATCTTATGTCCTAAAACTATCCCTACTTTTTACCATGAAGTGACATTTTTCCCAATTTAGAACTAAATTTGACTCTTCACACCGGGTGAGCATCTTGTCAAGGTTAGAAAGGCACGAATCAAAGGTACTACCAAAAACTGAGAGGTCGTCCATGAAGACTTCCATACAATGTTCAATCATGTCGTGAAATATTGCTACTATGCATCGCTGGAATGTAGCTGGTGCATTGCATAGCCCAAAGGGCATGCGTCGATAGGCGAATTTCCATAAGGACAGGTAAAGGTTGTTTTCTCTTGGTCCTTTGGATTTAGGGGGATTTGAAAGTAGCTGGAAAAAAGGTCAAGGAAACAGTAGAATTCATTTCCTGATAGACATTCCAACATTTAATCGATGAAAGGTAATGGAAAATGATCTTTTCGGGTTGCATCGTTTATTTTACGATAGTCTATGCAAACCCTCCAACCGGTGACTTTCCGAGTTGGAATAAGTTCATTATTCTCATTTTGAATTACGATTGTCCCTCCTTTTTTGGGTACCACTTGAATAGGACTAACCCATGGTGAATTGGAAATAGGATAGATCAGACCGGCATCCAGAAGTTTGATTACTTCTTTCTTGACGACTTCTTGAATCATAGGATTGGCCCTTCTTTACCTCTGAACTAAAGGTTTGAAATCATCTTCCATAAAGATCTTATGAGTGCAATAATTGAGACTGATTCCTTTTATGTCAGAAATCTTCCAAGTAATTGCCTTCTTATGTGATTTCAAAACTTCAATCAATTTTGCCTTCTCTTGTGGCGTGAGGTCTTTCGAGATGATTACAGGGAGTTGTGACTCTTCTTCTAAGAATGCATACTCCAGATTTTCGGGTAACTTCTTCAATTCTAATTCTGGAGGCTCCTCGATATATGGCTTCATTCTAGCTATCTCCTTTCTGTCTAACGAGTCATACCTCTACTGGAATTCTGATCTTTCAGTAGCGGTCACTGATGCTATCTGTTCTTCATTTCTGGAAATCGTCCTTCTTAATGCTTCCTCTTCAGAAACGTCTTCTTTAGTTTCGAAGGTAGGTTCGGGAAACTCCTCACAGTCCTCCTTTGACTAGGTTCCTGATATACCGGAACGAAATCTGTTTCTTCATTCGGTCTTCTCCTTAATAGAGGAATGCCTTATCCTACCGGTGCTATTTGAATAGTTTTGCCAAGAAAGTTACTTTCAGAGAGGGGATATATGTGTTGACTAAGGTCTATGGCTGAATGGTTGTCGAGATTTCCTTTAGGAGGTGTAAAGAACAGATCCTTAGAAATTTGATCTTGACTACATATACCCATAGTCTCTTCCAGGTATTCGTTGACGAGTTCTTGAAAAGAATCAGAGAGATTGATATCTTCTTCGTGGGGGTGGCTCATGAGTCGATTGACATTAAATGTGACTTCCTCACTTCCAACTCTTAGTTTCAATGATTTGTCGTAAACATCGATTACGGCCTTGGCAATATTTAGGAATGGTCTGCCAAGTATGAGTGGGACCTTCGTGTCTTCCTCAATATCCATAATGACGAAATCGACGGGAAATGCGAACTTATCCACTCTGACTATGACATCTTCAGCTATTCCTTGAGGAATCTTAACTGATCTGTCCGCGAGTTGGATAGTCATTCTGGTGGGCCTTAAATCATTTAATCCTAGCTTTTTGAATAACGAATATGGCATTAGGTTTACACTAGCTCCTAAGTCTGCTAACGTATTAATAATTTGGACATCTTGCAGGTAGCAAGGTACCGTAAATCTTCCTGTATCTCCTAACTTAGGGGGAATTCCATGTTGTAACACTAATGAGCATTCTTCACTTAAGGGCAAGCTAACTATCTCTCTTAATCTCTCTTTGTTTGAAAGTAGTTCTTTGAAAAATTTAGCGCAGTTTGGCATTTCTACTAAAGCATCTACTAGTTGCACATTCAAATGTAAATTCTTAATAATATCCCAATACTTAGTGAACTGCTCAAACTCACTATTCTCTAATTCAGCTTTAACGGTTAACCGTTTAAGTGTAAGCTAAAAATTAGTGATTAATTCTTCAAAAGTCTTTATCAAGGTATCAAATTTATTCTGGCATTCTATGACTTGAAGGTTTATTGTGTACTGCTTTTTCATAATTTCAACTAAAGCTTCTTTAGAGAGGGTAGCAGGTTTGTGCAACAGGAGGAGTATATTAAAATTCGAGCTATTCTACTATTTATAGGCCCATCTAGGGTAAGGATACCTTAGATTGGTTCTAGTAGCATCGGTACTTTTAGGATTTGATAAACCTTGAAGAGTGAGGGTGAGATCTTGTAACCTGGTTTCCAGTATTTGTACCGTATGAGTGAAGACGTCATCCTTCTCAGCAGCTTCATTGTTCCAATCCAACTGCTGTGCAGCTATTGTGTCCAAGAGATCCCATGCTTCATCTGCTGTTAGTGACATGAAATTGCCTTGCGAGGCCATGTCTAGGAGAGACTTATCATCCTTGGTCAAACCATTGTAAAGTGTGCAGATTATGTCTGCCCGACTTAACGAGTGATTCGGACATCTTTTAAGCATCATTTTTACTCTATTCCATGCTAAACACAATGACTCGTTTTCTTTTTGAGAAAAGTTGGCGATATCATTTCTTAAACAGGTTTGCAGGGAAGGTGGATAAAATTTGTTCAAAAATTTAGTGGTTAATTCTTCCCATGAGTGTATTGAATTTGGGTTAAGACCATCAAACCATGCTAAAGCGTGTGAAGACAGAGAATATTAGAAAAGATGAAGTTTCAAAAGGTTTTTCTCGTTTGCTTCCTTCTTAAAAGAGTCAACCAGACTGATAAATTTGTTTAAGTGAAAGTTTGGATCGTCAGTCGGTAATTCTTGAAATTTACAGATCATACTGACTAGTTTAATCATGTGTGAACTGATTTCAGGAATTCCTTCGGTTCCTAAGGTGATTGGTCCTCCTCTTTCTTCTAAGCATGAGTTATGCATAGAAGCAAGGGTGTTTTGTTGTTCCATTTTTATGATTTTCTGTTTAAAAAGACTTAAAAGTAACTTTTAGAAAATATTGTAAGTAACTAGAGGGGAGGTGAATAGTTACTTAATACGTTTTTACCAATTTTTCGATTGATCACCAAATTCAATTTTACTTTGATCAACCAACTCAACTCAAAATTGATGTGTGTAGTGTATATGTTCAAATGATAAATGAAATAATGTAAATAATATAGACACAAGGATTTATAGTGGTTCGGGTGGATCTTAACTAATCCACCTTAACCCACTCCCCGATTACACTAATCAGGATTTGTTGCTTAACTAAGCACTTTTCTCCAAACTCGGTGGAGATCCAATTTACAAGTCTTCAATCTTCTTTAGTAGACAATAAACCTAATCATTCTATCCCTTTGAAAGATCAACTCCAACCTAGATCAACTTGTCTTCACCTTGGACAAGTATTAATCTCCAAATAAGATTAATAAACTTCCTAAGTCCCTTTAAGGAAGTAGATCACTAAGCTAGCCTATGCTTCCACTAATTGAAGCTACAAGACTTATACACTCTGCAATGATTATCCTAACACAATACTAGGACACACATTACATTAAGTAAACTTACAACAACCCAATTCTATATATATAAGATCATAGAATCTTCTCTTGCTTGATCACATTTGAGTAGTAGTTAATGCACTTGTGATCACTGGAGATAAGCCTTTGAAATATGCAAGAGGGTCAGCTTCAAATGCTCTTAAATGTTAGCTTTTTATAGAGTGAGTCAAAAAATAGCCGTTGACACACGGTTGCCTGCACGGTCGACCGTGGTACGACCGTGCGTGCTCCAGTCCAAAATTGGTATCCGTTGTATAGCCGTTTGACTCAGATTTGAACACCACATTTTTGCACCTTTACTCCTTCTAGCACCTACAAAAGAAACCAAACATCCTATACAAGTACTATATGCATTAAGTGTGTGAGATTTGGTCTTATTGCATGAAAGTGACTAATCATTCCAAAAGTGGCAAACCCAACATTCTTGGAGAAGTGTCTTGATTGATATTTAGGGAAATTTCAGTTTGGTCAAGACTTAGTTAGTCACATTAATGCTCTTGGTTCAATTCTAAAGGCTAGTCACTATATCATTAACTTCCTAGTTCCATTTAATCATAAGTCATGTTTCATTTGAGTTTAGTTTGGGATTAATTGAATAATGTCTCTATAAGATAATCATGAAGAATGTAGAGACATTAAGGTTAAGTTATTCTTGAACAAGCAATCATACTTAGTTACTTAGACTAGACCAAATAGACAATTGACTATAGTTTCATTGTGAACCATTTTACACTTAATCTATTAGAGTAGGTTAGTTACTTGAATCCTAACTAATGAGCACATGGCTAACATATTAATCAAGTTGACAAGTTTATGAGAATTAAGCATTATTAGCAAGTATCAAGTAATACTCACATAGCAAAAGATAGTTATTCTAGGATCAATCATATAGATACTTGCACAACTTATAATTCAAGCACTTAATAAGTTTAATGTGCAATATAACACATTACATGATTAATGTGTAAGCACACATTAATGTCCAACACATGCACAAGGGAAGAGAAATCTCTAGTTGGGACTTGGTGACCATCCTAAATGTATCTAAGTGTGTATTAGGATTACAAGTCATTTATAGTTTAATCTTGAGAGCATGGTTCTTCATTTAGCCTTAATTAATCACTAAGTCATTTCTAATAGCAATTATTGTTTTAGTGATATTGGCTTAAGTGTGTTGGTACTTGATGATCATACTAAGGATACCTAGATAAGAATTAAGATCACAAGTTGTTGATTAACACTTATGTGTTATGCCTAATCTTGGTTAATTTGTCTTTAAGATGTCATTAGGCGCAATTAATCACAATTAGTGTTTTTATGACCAAAACTCAATTGAGTATGGAGAAGGCATCTATTCTAAGCATGTTGAGAAAGGTTTCATGAATTATAGATGTCGGGAACTAGTCAAACTTTATTTGGTCAAAAATGGTGACAGAAGAAACTGTGGTCGCACTGCGGTTGACCGTGGTGGCGACCCTGCAACTTGTTTTCACAAAACTGCGTTGCAATTCAGTTTGGGGTTTCACGGTTGACTATGCGGTCGACCATACCTCGACCGTGTGTTTTCCTGAACTTTTAATTTCATTCTTAATCCTATGTTTGACATGGTCGTTTGCAAGATAAAGTATGGATTAGTGACCTTGCGTGTTTTATGTTAAGATGTCAGTCATCACTTATGCATATGTATGTGTCATCATCAAAATATATTCTTTGGTTAATTACACTTTGGTTAATCATATTTAAGTTTATTCTTTAGTGTATTAACCCACATTCAACCAACATTCTCCCCCTTTTTGATGATGACAAACATACAAGTGATGAGGGACATTTTGCTATAAATACGCAAGTGTTAACAATCACTTGTATCCATCTTTCTCCCCCTTTTGTTGAAGCAAAAATGTTAGCTCCCCCTAGAACTAAGCTCTCCCTTAGAACAAATCTCCCCCTTAAATTGTGGACGTTGGAAAAACATATATTAAAACATAACAAGCACACATTTTATTCAAAGCAATTATGAAACATAGTGATGCATATATGAAAATATACATGGAGGGTACATTGAATTAATCCTAAGTTTGTTCTACATGGGATGAGATGTGCTTGGGTGAGATGAGAATTTTCCACAAACAAGATTGTTCAGAAAGCGTCGCAGGATCTTGTTAGTTCGACGATTCTGACAATGAAGGATGGACATTTGAGTGGAGGATAATAGTGCAATGAACTGGTCATCTTCCACACTATCATCAGATCCCGTAACACTCCAGGAAGGTGTGTTCTCTCCTTCTGTTTCTTCGTTAAAAGGTCAAACCGAATCGTAGTTGATTGGGAGGGAGGTTAGACCAACAGGATGTACGTCACGAACACACAGTTGTGTGAAGAGCTTCGTTAAGTGTGCTCTATAGGGAAGATGGAGAGATTCATTGTACACCAATCCATTCATCCTCTTTGCCATGAATAGTGCCATGTTGTCTTCAATTCGGTGTTGGAGACACCAGAGTAGTGATGCTTCACAGGCATGAACATTTGTGGATAGTGTTTCCCCCTTGCAGTTTATATTGTGACTTATGACTTTGAGCCAAAGGTCAAACTTAGGCGCAAGATGATTTTCCTTAAGACCATCACTTTGGATTTCAATGTGATTGATTGGCCTTTGACAAAAGGTGTTAATGATGTCACCTTTTGTGACAAATTCGGGAAGACAGATGAGATATGGACTATAGGAGAAACATTCCATGCCTTCATCGGGAACATGCATGAATCTTCCAAAGTCCTTAAGAGACATGGAAAACCCTTTGTCAAACAACCAAAATTTGACGTTATTTGGGGGAGTGAATACATAGTTAGCGTAGAATTCACGAACAAGAGTGGAGTGAATGGGAACTTTTAAAGTTAAGAATGAATCTCATTTTATGTGAGCAAAATTTTCGAGAAGATCTTTCGAAAAATGCTCAATAGTTACCATATAACCTTCGATAATTGGTCTAGTGCTAACCATTTGTTGGTTGCGGTTGATCACATCTCGTTCTTCTTGGGTGTTAGAAAAGTGATTGTCAAAGGAGTCAGAAACTGAAGATGACAAGTCAATCACAAAAGGATTGTTAGGAGAGTTGTTTGCTTGACTCATTTTGAGTGAGATGGTGTAGTGAGTTTTACATCCTAATCTACTCAATTTAAAGGGAAAAAGATGAACCTTCATTTAATATTTCATTCCCTTTTGGAGTAATTGAATCTTTTGAGAATTTTGATCATATTCAAGTATGCTAATTTGTGAATGATACTTTGAAACTAGATCCAATTAGTTTTGAGAGGTTCAATGAGCATTTATTTTTCTAGGAGAGAGAAGAAGAAGTGTCAGACACATACACGGTCAATGCTACGATCGATCGTGTAGTTGACCGTGTGAGAACTGTTAGAAGCATAAATTAACTAACTTAAATTAAACAGATTCTAACCAAGAAATGTTCAAATAGTCACACATTCAATTATTACAAACAAGTTATTTAACCAACATTTTAACCTCTCTCACTTTCTACACCTTCCAAATCTCACATCACTACTACTTCGACATGAAAACGCCTTTTTCACTTTCTTTAGTAGCCCGGTGATCATGGATTGATACTTCTTTATCTTAGCTTTATTTAAGTAGATTCGTTCAGCTTTTGAATCACGATCCAAGCCATAAAAAGGATCATTAGCATCATCCGAAAAGTGTTCTTCATCAATATCGGATATATCTTCCAAGTAGATTTGAGAGTTGGTCATGGTTTCATAAACCCTTTCTGTAACGTCCTCCCAATAGGGTCTGGAAGAAACGTCACTAATATCAAAACATACCAACATATTATAATAAACGAGAACAATACTAAATGATGAATTTAACTTTAATGAGTACACAACGGAAAATGAAATGTCGTTACAATGACAGGAATAACAATATCGTAAATGTTTACATGCAGAAGTAATAAATGCGATATCTCTTGATCCTATGTCCAAGTAACATCACATAAGCGGTAAGTATAAGAGCTTGAATCAAACAGCACCTGAGACAAAACATGCTAAAGTGTCAACCAAAAACGTTGAGTGAAGTTCATAGGTTTAACAAAAAGTTTGTCGTTGTTTTAGACCACAAGATTTAGTTTGTAAAGTTGATCTCCCGCAGGATCAAAAAGTTATGCCAATGCCTGATATTTAGACTAAACGTTTAAGTTTGCCCCATGACAAGTTGTGTCTGTCCTTGTCGGTTTAATTTCATTATTACGTAATACAAAGACTTAGTCAAATGTATCGGAGACGTTACTCCCGATAGGCCTACCCCCAATAATTAAGCATGCAGCAGCAATTAAAAATATCACTGTAGGGACTTAGTCGGACATAGCCGGGTATAGCATAGTTTAACAGTTTGGTACTTGTGTCTAAATTATAAAAAATAAAAACAGCATGTTTCTCACCCCAAGTAAAGTAAGTAAGTTTGCTAGCAATAAAGAGTGGGGCTATGAGTTCACCTTAGTAAGTAGAGAGAGAGTTATTCCTCGGAATAAAGAGTTGAACGAGTGAGTAGGAAAGTCAACCTATTGACATTTAAGAGTAGTTAAGTGTTTTGCCCGTGTTTAAGTTTAAGTATGTGTCTGTTTTACTAAGTTTCTATTCCTAGTAAGTTACTATTTTTATAAAGTTTCCATTTTTAGAAAGTTTCTTATTTTACTAAGTTTCAATGACTAGAGAGTTTCTACTTTTATCAGTGTTTTCCATTTTAGAATACTTGCCGTATTAGATAAGCTTCCAATCACCCCTTTCCCTTCGAATGGCTAATTTAGATCTAGGGGCTTGAGCCATAGGACCCTTTAAATCGGAAATCCAAACCCTCTGCCTAGAATCTCATAGAAACCATTCGTCAAGAAAGTTCGAAGATCTATACATCTCTAATACATATTCCAAAATGTTTTTATGTTACAATATAAGTAGTAGGTTATAGGTGCTAGTAATAGTAATAGTGTATACATGTTATTTATTTTATTTTTAATTGCATATAATTTATAACATTATTTACATGTTTCGGTAAAAATAATAACCGAAGTAAAAAGTAAAAAGTAAAAAGTAAAAAGTAAAAAAATAAAAAGTAAGAAAAGAATACTTACTAGTAGTAATTCTTCAAAGATAGAATGAGAGAAATTTTGGTGTGAGTTTGAATGAGAAATGAGGGGTATTTATACTTGAAAAAATTAGGTAAAAAGAATAAAATAATTAAAAGAAAAAGAAATATTTAATTCTTAATGGGATTTTAAAATTAAAAAGTATTAAATGTTAGGTCATGGGATAATGCACAAAATAAAATAATAAAAGTAGTTTTTCCATTAAAATTTTAATTAAAAAGTAATTTATTTATTTATTTTTTATTTATTTTAAGGATTTTTTTTATGTAAATAAACAAATTTATTTAATGTTTTTTCAAGAATAATTGTCAATAATATTTTATTTTATTTTTTTTTTATTTTTATTTTTTATTTAATTAATAAATACAAATTTTGCATAAAAATATTAAATAATTCGGTATTTTGTATTTTTAATAATAATTATGATTTTAATTATTAAACTATAGCTTTAGTAAGTTTGTAAATATTATTACATTTATAGATAATTGGATTTATTATATAGTTAAATATATAATACATTAACTAAATAATAAAAGTGATACAAAGTTTATATACTTAGTTAAATTATTTCAAATTAAATAAATTAATAATATATTATTTATTTAAGAGTACATTGTTGACTAAAAATTACTATTCGGTCAATATTTAATTGTATATAACAACCCTTAATACATATAGTCAGACATATAACCCTAGGGTTAATTCAGTAATTTAAAAGTCGAAAAGTGAGAGTTGTTACAGTACCTCCCCGTTAATAAAAACTTCGTCCCGAAGTTTTAGGTAGACTTCTCGGATGCATCCGCGGTTGAGAAGAGATGGGGATATTTCTGTTTCATTTGGTCTTCACGTTCCCAGGTATACTCGGGGCCATGTCGTGAATTCCAACGGATCTTAACAATAGGTATGGTGCTTTGTTTTAAGCGTTTAGCAGATCGGTCCATGACTTCTACGGGTTCCTCTATGAAGTGCATTTTATCATCAATGCGAATGTCATCCAAGGGAATAACGAGAGTGTCATCAGCGAGACACTTTTTAAGATTCGAGACATGAAATACGTTGTGTACGCTGCTAAGTTCAGCAGGTAATTCTAATCGATAAGCCACGGGTCCGATCCTTTCAGTAATCTTGAAGGGTCCAACAAAACGCGGACTTAGTTTGCTTCGTTTACCAAAACGAACGACGCCTTTCCAAGGGGATACTTTCAACATGACTTTGTCACCAACTTGGAATTCCAAATCTTTCCGACCTTTATTAGCATAGCTCTTCTGTCGGCTGCGGGCAGTTTCTATTCGTTTCTTAATCTGAACAATCTTTTCGGTTGTCTCGTGTATGATTTCAGGACCAGTTAACTGTCTGTCCTCTAATTCATCCCAGCACAGTGGGGATCTACATTTTCGTCCGTATAAGGCCTCAAAAGGTGCAGCCTTAATACTTGAGTGGTAACTATTATTGTAAAAGAATTCAACCAAAGGCAAATGTCTATCCCAACCTTTGCCGAAGTCGATAACACAAGCGCGAAGCATATCTTCCAATGTTTGCATGGTTCGTTCACTTTGACCATTGGTTTGCGGATGATAAGCAGTACTCATGTCGAGTTGAGTTCCAAGAGCAGTTTATAAGGATTTCCAGAATCTGGAAGTGAATCTACTATCGCGATCGGATATGATTGATATAGGAACACCATGACGAGAGTCAATTTCTTTGATATAAAGTTGTGACAATCTCTCCATCTTGTCGATCTCCTCGATCGGTAAGAAATGAGCAGATTTAGTAAGACTATCTACTATGACCCATATAGTATCATTGCCACTAGAAGTCTTGGGCAATTTAGTAATAAAGTCCATAGCGATACATTCCCACTTCCACTGCGGAATATCGGGTTGTGTCAACAGACCAGAAGGCTTTTGATGTTCAGCCTTGACTTTCAAACAAGTGAGACACTTACTAACATAAGTAGCAATGTCGGCTTTCATATTAGGCCACCAGTAGAATTCCTTCACATCGTGGTACATCTTACTGGAACCCGGATGAATAGAATACCTAGTCTTACGCGCTTCATCCAAGACTAGTTCACGGAGATTACCGAAGCGAGGAACCCAAATTCTGTTGCTAAAGTACCGTGTACCATTAGCTTTCACTTGGAGTTGGTTTTCGAAACCGATTGGTCCTTCACCTTCGATAAGTGTTGGTTTAATAGCTTCCAGTTGAGCTTCGCAGATTCGTGATATAAGATTTGATTTGATTTTCAGGTTTAAGGCACGAACACGTTTAACATCGTCTTTTCGACTAAGGGCATCAGCAACTACGTTTGCCTCGCCAGGATGATATTCCATCTTACAGTCATAATCGTTCGATAACTCGAGCGATCGACTTTGCCTCATATTCAGCTATTTTTGATCAAAGATGTGTCGAAGACTTTTATGGTCAGTGTACACCGTAAACTGGGTACCATATAGATAATGTCTCCATATCTTTAATGCAAATACCACAGCACCTAACTCAAGGTCGTGTGTGGTATAGTTCTCATCGTGTTTCTTCAACTGTCTAGATGCGTAGGCAATAACCTTTTCACATTGCATTAAAACACAACCAAAGCCTTGCTTTAAGGCATCGCAGTAAACAACAAAATCGTCAGTACCTTCAGGTAAAGATAGAATCGGGGCTGTGGTCAACTTCTCTTTCGGAATCTTGAAAGCAGATTCCTGTTCTTCGGACCACTCAAACTTCTTCCCTTTTTGAGTTAGCTTCGTAAGAGGTTTGGCAAGAAGGGAAAAATCCTTTATGAATCTCCGATAATAACCGGCAAGTCCTAAAAATTGACGAATATGCTTCGCAGTCTTTGGTATCTCTTAGTTCTGGATAGCGGTAATCTTAGCTGGATCGACATGTATTCCATTACTATCAACAACGTGTCCGAGGAATTGTACGGTTTTGAGCCAAAACTCGCACTTAGAAAACTTAGCGTAGAGTTGTTCCTTTCGTAAGAGTTCAAGAATCACGCGCAGATGTTGCTCATGTTCCTTCTCACTCTTGCAGTAGATCAAAATGTCATCAATGAAAACAATGACGAATTTATCGAGATAAGGTTTGCAGACACGGTTCATGAGATCCATGAAAAAGGCAGGAGCATTGGTCAAACCAAAAGGCATGACACAGAATTCATAGTGCCCATAACGAGTGCGAAAAGCATTCTTAGGAATATCAGATTCCTTAACTCTAAGTTGGTGATATCCGGACTTCAAATCAATCTTTGAATAAACACTTGACCCTTGAAGTTGGTGGAATAAATCATCAATACGTGGCAACGGATAACAGTTCTTGATAGTAAGCTTGTTAAGTTCGCGGTAATCAATGCACATCCTTAACGTACCATCCTTCTTTTTAACAAATAGAATAGGAGCTCCCCATGGGGATGAGCTTGGATGAATGAAACCTTTATCCAATAGTTCTTGAAGCTGGTTGGAAAGTTCCTTCATTTCGGAAGGTGCTAAACGGTATGGTGCTTTAGCAATAGGAGCAGCACGGGGAGCTAAATCAATTTGAAATTCAACTTGTCGAGGAGGTGGAAGACCAGGAAGATCTTCGGGAAACACATCGGGAAAGTCTTTAACCACTGGTACATCTTCAATACACTTCCCTTTCGATTCGATCATCTTAACGTGGGCTAGAATAGCTGGATAACCTTTCATAAGGTGTTTGCGGGTTTTAATACAGGAGATAATATTGAGATTGGAACCACTCTTTTCACCTTGAATGATAAGAGTCTCTCCATTTCCCAATGAAACATGAATGGTTTTATCGTAACACATGATGGCAGCTCTCAATGGACGTAACCAGTCCATTCTAACTACAACGTCAAAACTTCCGAGCTCGACCGGCAAAAGGTCTATCTTAAATTCTTTATCGGCTAAGATTAGGTTGCAGTTTTTATAGATTTTATCGACTTGCATGACCTTTCCATTGGCTACTTCTACTAATCTTTTAGTTTCTAAGGGTTGAGGCTTTTCAGCAAATAGGGTACAAAAATCACTAGACACGTAACTTCTGTCGGCACCAGTATCGAATAAAATAGTTGCATAGAAATTATTGACAAGATACGTACCCGTGATAACTTCATCTTCATCTCGGGCTTCAGTAGCAGTAATAACAAACGCACGACCCTTCGCATCAGTAGCATTAGCTCCAGTAGCGGGATTATTTTTCTTCTTAGGACAATTCGGACTAATGTTTCCCTTCTCTCCACAAGTATAGCATGTAGGTAGAGCTTTGGCTGGAACAATAGCCTTATCCTTCGGAGGAGTCTTACACGTCCTAGCAACGTGTCCCACTTTCTTACACAACGCATAAACCGCAGTACACTTCCCCGGGTGATGCCTCTCACAACGAATACAGAAAGGATAAGTACCTTTATAATTCGACATTGTACCATCCGCAGGCTTCTTATTATCATTCTGAGCCGAACCTTGAGATGGCTCAAACTTCCTCTTACCATCATTACCCTTGGTTTCAACTTGCTTATTGGTCGACGCCCTTCTTCTCTTGGCCAACATGAGATTTTGTGCCATGAGAATCACAGCATCCAAAGTAACCTTCTCAGTAGCAATAACATTCCCTTGAACATCCTCGGGAAGACCTTCAATATATCGCTCAATTCTTCTAGCTTCAGTAGGAAACATTTCAGGACATAGAGTAGAAAGCTCCAGATAAAAATTGGTATAGTTCTCAATGTCAGTACCCTTGACCTTGAGTTCCCAGAACTCAGCTTCAAGTTTCTGAACTTGACTTCGAGGACATAATTTGTTGACCATCATGCTTTTGAGTTCATCCCATGGAATTGCATTAGCATTATCAATTCCTACGGACTTGGCATGAGCAGTCCACCAAGTTAAAGCATTGCCACCCAATGAGCTAGTGGCATACTTTACTCGATCATTATCACCACAGTTGTAAATACGGAAAATATATTCCATCTTCTCGAACCAACGGACTAGTTCGACAGCTTCTTCAGTCCCCTTAAATGCAGGAGGATGACAGTTTGAAAAATCCTTGTAGGACCAAGGTTTCGGTTGTGGATTAGCATGGTTAGCTTGGGCGTTGCCTTGGGCGGCAGTGAGTAACTGTTGGAATTGTTCAGTAGTTAACACAACGTTGTTAACGGTAGGTGCAGCTGAACGAACCATGATGTCACTACATAAAAGTGAACATATGTTTGATAAGTTTAACAAGTTATAAGTGTGAGCAATCACAAGTATGAATAAAATAAAGTATTGATATCGCATGATATTAATAAAACACTTTATATTATTAGAACGAGGCATTAAATAAGCCTTTATTACATGATTCGGAAATAGAAATAGTTTAAGGCATAGCCTTTACATAGACAAGGAATTGGAAAAATAATCTAGGAAATATTAAGATTGAAGTAATCTTCATATTTCTTCTTCTCATCCTCCACCTTCTTCATAAACTCATCAACTTTCTCGTTCCTCTCCTTTTGTTTCTCATGCAGGAACTCGAGATTATCATAAAGGTTAGAAACTTCATTGTTGATTACATGGTACTTGTGGTCCCTTATAGAAAGTTGATTATTCACGCGATTTTCCTCCATCTTCAATCTAAGGTCAACATCTTCTCTTAGGTAGGAGAGAGATTGCTTCCCCCATCGGGTATTTCTATCACCTTCATACTTCACCAACTTTATCTCTTTCTTTAGTTCAGCATTTTCCTCCATGAGCTTCTTGATCGCTAGGTCTTTTTCCTTCATTTGAAAATCGATCCTTGCAATATGGCGAATTAGGTCATCGGTAGTTTTTCGCAGATTCATGAGCTCGTACTTGGCATCAACTTCATCGTAGAAAGGAGATCGGGATCTTTTCTTTGACGACCCAGTTTCTTCAAGACATTTCCTCTTGTCTTTATTCCTCGGGGTTGGATAGTATTCAGGAGACCCATGTAACTTTAGAGTAGTATTTGGGCTATAATTTGGTGAGGGAGGACCACCAAAGCCATAAGGTGGACTTTGGACTGGTCTTTCTGTGGAAGACCTTTCAGTATCTTTTTCGGTTGGCTTGAAAAGATTCATTTTGGTCGTTTGATGATAATTAGACATCCTAACATTAGAAAGGATATTTTGATTAGAATCTTTAAGTCAAGTTTATTAAAGCATAATCGTTAAGATTATGGGGCAATCCTAAGTGCTTTAATTCTAAGGCAGGAAAGGTTATAGTTTCCTAGATTGCTAAGGCACCCTAGCTAACAAGTAAGGTACACATAAAAATGCAATCCTGGTTCTCTATAACAGCCTGATTATGCTCTGATACCAATCTGTAACGTCCTCCCAATAGGGTCTGGAAGGAACGTCACTAATATAAAAACATACCAACATATTATAATAAATGAGAACAATACTAAATGATGAATTTAACTTTAATGAGTACGCAGCGGAAAATGAAATGTCGTTACAATGACAGGAATAACAATATCGTAAATGTTTACATGCAGAAGTAATAAATGCGATATCTCTTGATCCTATGTCCAAGTAGCATCACATAAGCGGTAAGTATAAGAGCTTGAATCAAACAGCACCTGAGACAAAACATGCTAAAGTGTCAACCAAAAAGGTTGAGTGAAGTTCATAGGGTTAACAAAAAGTTTGTCGTTGTTTTAGACCACAAGATTTAGTTTGTAAAGTTGATCTCCCGCGGGATCAAAAAGTTATGCCAATGCCTGATATTTAGACTAAACGTTTAAGTTTGCCCCATGACAAGTTGTGTCTGTCCTTGTCGGTTTAATTTCATTATTAAGTAATACAAAGACTTAGTCAAATGTATCAGGGACGTTACTCCCGATAGGCCTACCCCCAATAATTAAGCATGCAGCAGCAATTAAAAATATCACTGTAGGGACTTAGTCGGACATAGCCGGGTATAGCATAGTTTAACAGTTTGGTACTTGTGTCTAAATTGTAAAAAATAAAAACAGCATGTGTCTCACCCCAAGTAAAGTAAGTAAGTTTGCTAGCAATAAAGAGTGGGGCTATGAGTTCACCTTAGTAAGTAGAGAGAGAGTTATTCCTCGGAATAAAGAGTTGAACGAGTGAGCAGGAAAGTCAACCTATTGACATTTAAGAGTAGTTAAGTGTTTTGCCCATGTTTAAGTTTAAGTATGTGTTTGTTTTACTAAGTTTCTATTCCTAGTAAGTTACTATTTTTATAAAGTTTCCATTTTTAGAAAGTTTCTTATTTTACTAAGTTTCTATGACTAGAGAGTTTCTACTTTTATCAGTGTTTTGCATTTTAGGATACTTGCCGTATTAGATAAGCTTCCAATCACCCCTTTCCCTTCGAATGGCTAATTTAGATCTAGGGGCTTGAGCCATAGGACCCTTTAAATCGGAAATCCAAACCCTCTGCCTAGAATCTCATAGAAACCATTCGTCAAGAAATTTCGAAGATCTATACATCTCTAATACATATCCCAAAATGTTTTTATGTTACAATATAAGTAGTAGGTTATAGGTGCTAGTAATAGTAATAGTGTATACATGTTATTTATTTTATTTTTAATTGCATATAATTTATAACATTATTTACATGTTTCGGTAAAAATAATAACCGAAGTAAAAAGTAAAAAGTAAAAAGTAAAAAGTAAAAAAATAAAAAGTAAGAAAAGAATACTTACTAGTAGTAATTCTTCAAAGAGAGAATGAGAGAAATTTTGGTGTGAGTTTGAATGAGAAATGAGGGGTATTTATACTTGAAAAAATTAGGTAAAAAGAATAAAATAATTAAAAAAAGAAATATTTAATTCTTAATGGGATTTTAAAATTAAAAAGTATTAAATGTTAGGTCATGGGATAATGCACAAAATAAAATAATAAAAGTAGTTTTTCCATTAAAATTTTAATTAAAAAGTAATTTATTTATTTATTTATTTATTTATTTTAAGGATTTTTTTTATGTAAATAAACAAATTTATTTAATGTTTTTCCAAGAATAATTGTCAATAATATTTTATTTTATTTTTTTTTTTTTTTCATTTTTTATTTAATTAATAAATACAAATTTTGCATGAAAATATTAAATAATTCGGTATTTTGTATTTTTAATAATAATTATGATTTTAATTATTAAACTATAGCTTTAGTAAGTTTGTAAATATTATTACATTTATATATAATTGGATTTATTATATAGTTAAATATATAGTTAAATATATAATACATTAACTAAATAATAAAAGTGATACAAAGTTTATATACTTAGTTAAATTATTTCAAATTATATAAATTAATAATATATTATTTATTTAAGCGTACATTGTTGACTAAAAATTACTATTCGGTCAATATTTAATTGT
Organism: Rutidosis leptorrhynchoides; assembly: GCF_046630445.1. Classification (NCBI taxonomy): domain Eukaryota; kingdom Viridiplantae; phylum Streptophyta; class Magnoliopsida; order Asterales; family Asteraceae; genus Rutidosis; species Rutidosis leptorrhynchoides. The sequence continues at coordinate 195,869,267 of NC_092339.1, forward strand.
ATATAACAACCCTTAATACATATAGTCAGACATATAACCCTAGGGTTAATTCAGTAATTTAGAAGTCGAAAAGTGAGGGTTGTTACACTTTTAATCTCATCAGAGTCATCTTCATCATCCCACCCCATCAATGTTAATGTATGATGATTAAATATTTGATAGGTTGGATTTGTACGAATGTCATCTGTTGCCTTTAATTTGATAAATAACTTCGTAAGATGCATTCCATAAGGAAGAGCTCTTGTTGAGTCCATTGGCATATTGCTCATTCGTATGGCCATAAAGTATACCATGTTTACTGGAATTTGCATTTCTAGGCACCAAAGAAGAGCCATCTGAACAGCATGAATATGTGAGCGATTTCCCATTCTATAGTACACATTGTATTAGATCACTGTGTTCCATATTCGAAACTTCTTTCGCAGGTGTTTGCTCAACACTCCTCGATTGAGAATTTCTCCTCTCGGAGCATTGTCTTCACACAGTGTTCGAATAGCATCATCTTTATTGATGAAATTAGGAAGATAGGTCACACTGTGTCCTGTGTTGAAGAACCTTTCTCCATTTGCTGGAACATCAAGAAGTTTTCCAAAATCTTGCAGCGTTACAGTAGTTCTTGAAGCTTTTAGCCTAAAGGTAACTGAACCGTTGGTATAGACGAAGCTAGAGTAAAAGTCTCGAACGAGTGATGGATAAATTGGTCCATCAAGATCAAGAAATACATTCCAGTTTAAATCTGAGAAAGCTGCCACCATTTCAGGAAAATCTTTTGCTTTAATTCTCCTTCCTTCTGCTATTGTTCGATCTTTCACTCTTTCTCTGTTAAGTGTTGATTGGTGTGGGAGAAAGTTAGACGAGCTTTCTCCTCGATTTGCCATTTTCTGCACATTGACACTTTTAATTAATTCAAAGTGCATAATTCAATTGTAGGCAACAAGTTTTGCAAACTTTAATTATTATCAATACTTAGACGTTTTGATGTTAATGTTCTTCACATTTTAACTCTTCATTAGTGTCAATGAGTTTGCAACTAGATTAAGATTTTCACAAAGTTCATATGTGTTCTAGACTTTTGAAATCATCATCAACACATGTTTTGACATTTAACATTATTACACTCAATTAGCAACAATGTCATTTATATCATATGAACAATGCTACTATGAAAATCTAACCTAGATGTATAATGACCCCTAGAATTATCCAAAGTTAAATCAATGTATACAATAATCATTACTACAATCGTTTCTAAATTGTTCTTCAAGAACAATTTCAATTGTTTGCATCAATTTAGGTTTTGATTCATTCTAGTTAGGGTTTCTTCATAACCCTAATTCATTATACAAACACAATTGAATGTTAGGAAAGCAAGGATTAATCATACCGAAAGTAGGAATTGAAATTGAGGGAATCAGCATTCTTCTCCGTGCGGTCGATCTCCTCAGCCGTGTGTAGGTGTGTGTGTTTTGAGGTGGGTTAAAAGAAATAAAAGTGAGGGTTTAATTTAATTTAAAACAGAATCAGACCACGCACGGTCGAAGCACGGTCGACCATGGTGTTAGCCGTGTAGATATTTTTCCACGCACATGATAGGAGTCTGCAGTCGAGTATACAGTCAGCCGTGGTGCTGCCGTGGATCCTTCTGATCACTCGTTTCTTCACTTCTTCTTTCTTCGAACGCGTTTTGACGATTCTTAGGTTCTATAAAATACTTGAGGACAATTTTTCTTTTCCTAACATTGAATGATTACATCCTCCCGATGTTTAATCATCAATGACACTTAATATACTATATCTATATATATATATTTATATTCAATCACACATAGTATACACACAACGCATCAATCTAGTATTTAGCATGCAATACATGTTTTCACATAAACACACAATCCTAAGGCAAGTAAGCTTCCTATACTTGATCTTTTAAAATCATTTTTCAAAAACAATTTGCATTTGTAAGAAAAACCTTTCATTTATACAAAGTCTTGTGACAAGGTTATTTTCATTAGCATTTTGATCATTGATTTTGATTGATTTTAAGATTACCCAATCCTTTACTTATCCCTACCATGGAATTGCAAGCTTGATCCATTTTCCCCATGTTTTCAATTTTCCTAAT